>NC_140987.1:217957135-218487953 GCF_052327205.1 Somniosus microcephalus
GATAAAACTGGTTTTAGAAGCCGCTCACCCAAACGAGCAGGGGAGCTTCAGAGAGGGAAGAAGCTGCTCTGATCAGGTCCTTGCAATAATACAATACAATACAAATCGCTTTATTGGCATGATAAGGTACATCTTATGTTGCCAAAGCATCAAAATACATTTATGGTTGAACACATAAACGCGGTTCCATTCATACAGTGTTTAAACAGGTATATCCTTGAGTTTATAAATATATTTTCGCCTTGTTTATATATACTCTTGTCTTAGTTTACTGGTTGTCTCTCTGTTCATGGCAAGCTGTAACATAGTGTGCCGCCAGTGTTACACAGCTTCTCTCCTCCCCCAGTAGGAATGGGAGTTTTTGGTTGTCAGTCAGATTTCTGAATTCAGGGCATATTTGTGAGAATTTTTGATAGAAATTCTCTCTGATGCCCTGATATTTTCCACAGGCTGTGAGGAAGTGCATCTCTGTCTCAACTACTCCCTGACTGCAGTGAGAGCATATCCTGTCTTCTCTTGGCAGCCTGGTCTGCCTGTGTCTGCCTTTTTCGATCGCTAGGCTATGTTCGCTAAGTCTGTACCTTGTCAAGGTTCTTCTCAGTTTGTTATCCTTTACCATGGTCAGGTAATCAGCTATGTTGTATTGTCTGTTTAGGACCAAGTAGCAATTGAGTTTGCTTTGGGTTTTTGTTGTTTCTGCCCAATATGACAGATATTTTTCCTTTTGCTCAGCGACGATTGTGTTGGGTCGAATTCTTTGTGTTACCCTGTCACTGTCCTGGGGCTGGTTATTGTTAGTATTGTTATTAGTTACTTTATTGAGTCCCAGGACTAGTTGACTGAGGGTATTCTTCTTTATGGTCAGCTCTTGGCATTTCAGGGCGTCGTAGTGATAGCATTGGGGGTTGCTCATTTGTAGGTGATTCCAAAATTTGGTGGCTCTTTTTTGGATAGTGATTATTAATGGGTATTGGCCTAGTTCCGCCCTGCATGCGTTGTTTACTGTTTTCCTTTGAGTCCGGAGGATACTTTTACAGAATTCCGCATGTAGGATCTCAATTGGGTGTTTGTCCCATTTTGCAAAATCTTGTTGTGTTAGTGGTCCCCAGACCTCACTGCCATAGAGTGCAATTGGTTCAATTACTGATTTGAAAATTTTGAGCCAAATGCTAATTGGGATTTCTATTTGGATTGATTTTTTGATGGCATAGAAAGCCCTTCTTGCTTTCTCTTTCAGTTCACTCACAGCCAGTTTGAAGTTTCCCGTAGAACTGATTTTTAAGCCCAAGTATGTGTAGTGAGTGGTTTGTTCAATTTTGGTTGTTCCTACTGTGAAATTTATTGTGGGTCCATGTTGTTTGGATCTTTGCTGGAACACAAGGACTTTGTTTTTTTGGGGATTTATTGTCAGGGCCCAAGTCTGGCAGTACGACTCCAGCAGGTCCAGGTTCTGCTGTAGACCCTCCTTAGTTGGTGACAGCAGAACCAGGTCGTCGGCATAGAGGAGGAATTTAACCTTGGATTCATATAGGGTGAGGCCGGGTGCTGTAGATTGTTCAAGTAGTTTTGCCAATCCATTAATGTAAATATTAAAGAGTGTCGGTGAGATTGGCGAGCCCTGCGTCACCCCCCGCCCCTGTGGGAAGTATTTTGTTTGTTTGTCTCCAATTTTAACTGCACATTTATTGTTTGTATACATTGATTTAATTACATCATATGTTTTCCCTCCTACCCCGCTTTCGATAAGTTTCAGGAATAAACCGTCATGCCAGATGGAGTCGAAAGCCTTCTGGAAATCTACAAAGCATGCGTAGATTTTGCTTTTGTTATGGTGAACGTGTTTGTCAATTAGGGTCTGTAGGGTGAAGATATGATCGGATGTTCTATAGTTTGGCAGGAATCCAATTTGGCTTTTACTCAAGACATTGTGCTCTTCAAGGAAGTTTATAAGTCTTTTGTTTATGATGCTACAGAATACCTTCCCCAGGTTACTGTTTACACAGATGCCTCGATAGTTGTTTGGGTCGATTTTGTCCCCACTTTTGTATATGGGTGTTATGAGTCCTTTGTTCCAGATGTCAGGGAAATAACCGACACTCAGAACCAAGTTGAAGAGTTTTAGGATAGCCAGTTTCAGTTTGTCGTCTGCGTGTTTAATCATCTCGTTTAGTATGCCGTCTGTCCCGCAAGCTTTTCCTGGTCGCAGGTCCTTGAGTTTTTCAAGAAGTTCTTTTTCTGTTATTATGGCGTCTAGCGGGTTTTGGTTATCTTTTATGGCCATTTCAAGCTTTTCAAGTTTTTTGCGTATTTGGTGTTGCTCTGGTCCTAGTGTGTTTTTCTGGTATAATTTTTCAAAGTGGTTTACCCATGTGTCCCCATTTTGAATGGACAAATCGTCGTGTTGTTTTTTGTGTAGTGTTTTCAAGTTGTCCCAGAAACAATTCGACTCAATGGATTCCTCCATGGAGCTGAGTGTATTCTTAATAAATTGCTCTTTTTTGGTCCTGAGTGTGTTTCTGTATTGTGTTAGCGTCTGACAATAAGTAAGGCGTAATTCCTCGTTTTCTGGATGTCTGTGTTTTTGGTTTGATAGTTTTCTAAGTTTTTTCCTCATGTTATGGCAATCATGGTCAAACCATTTTTCATAGTTTTTTGTTTTGGGTTTGTTCTTGCGAGCTTTCAAGTTTGCATTTGTTGCCAAATTATCAAAAATATTGTTTAGTTTACTAACTGCCCGGTTTACGCCTTCTTTATTGTGAGTGTATATGTTATCCAGAAAGGTGTCTAAGAGAGCTTGAGTTGATGCATTGCTAATTGTTTTCTGGTATTTTTCCGTGTCGTTTTTGGCCCATCTGTACGATTTTTTGGTGTTGTACAGTTTACTGGGTTGTGTTTCTATGTTGTTTGTTTCTGTCTTTTTGAGAAACATAGTAATTTGACTGTGATCTGACAGTGTTGTTTGTGGTTTGACTGTGAATGCTCTGAAAGAGGATGGGTCCAAGTCTGTAATCATATAGTCTACTGTGCTGCAGCCAAGAGGTGAGCAGTAGGTCGATCTTCCTAGGAGGTCTCCTATGAACCTACCATTGACAATGTACAGACCCAGGTTTCGACAGAGCTGTAGTAGCTGTTTACCGTTGGTATTTGACTGCTTGTCGCAGTTATGCCTGTATGGAAGGGAAGGGATGTCAAAGTGGTTATTCCCGAATACGTAATTGTTTCCCTGATTATTGGTGAAGTCTGGTTCTTCGCCCGTTCTTGAATTGAGGTCCCCACAGATCAACACGTTCCCCTGGGCCTGGTATTGGATAATTTCCCCCTCCATGTTGGAGAAGGTGTCCTCTTTGTAGTACGGGGAATCGATTGGAGGGATATAAAGTGCGCAAATGTAAACATCTTGGGTGTTTGAGATAATCTCCCTCTCAAGTTTGAGCCACATATGGTTTTCGCCCTTTTTTATAAATTTGATGTAATTCTTAAGTTCTGTTTTAAACCAGATCAGTATGCCTCCGGAGTCTCTGCCTTGGGTTACACTTGGTAATTTATTGGAGGGGACCACTAGCTCAGTGTACCCTTGGGGACAGCCGGTGTGTCCTTTTCCTTTATACCAAGTTTCCTGTAAAATGATAATATCTAGATCTTTAGTTTCCTCTATGAACTCTGGGGTCCTACTCTTCACTTCTCGCAGTGAAGAGCGTAGACCTTGGATATTCCAGGTCGAAATATATAAGGATTTCATGTTAAGTTTTATCTTTTTCTATGATAGGTTAAAGAGTGGTACGTGTTTGTCGTGTCTAAGTGTGGGGAAAAAAAAGATCACCCCAGTTGTCTACAAAAGTTAATACAATTTGGTTACAGTTCTTTCTATTAATTAGTCCTTGATCCATAAGGTGGAAGTAGATGCTGCTGCACATCTGCTTATTGTCTCTTAATGGATTGTTTCTGTCTGAGGTATTGCGTACGTCCTGTGCATCTCTCCCTCTGTCTGGCTGGTAGCGGTCCTATTCCCCTGTGGGACAGGAGTGGTGCAGGTCTGATAATGTTGTTTTGCATGGGGATCCTCTCCGGTCTCGGTTGGTGTGGTGGTGGTCTTTGTAGTGTTCCTGATATGTACCCCGCTGATCTCTGGTGGTCGGGGGGGGGTCCTCTTGGAGTCTGGGTATGGACCCGGTTAAAAGCGACGTCCTTCAGGGCTTTAGCAAAGATCGATATTTTTTGCCTTTGGATGTGGACGTGGTCGTAAAGACATTCTTCATCGAGGGTGGGGTGTTGGGCCAGGTGTACGTTGTGGTTTGATTCGCATTCTGTTGCTATGCTGGCATTTATCTCATGAATTGTGTTGTTGTTGAAGTCTGTTCTCGGCAATATTGTGGAAACAGTGATTCTAGTGTTTGGAAATGTACTGCTTGCCTTCCTAATCATTGCTCTGAGCGATGTTGCTACCTCTTTCTGTTTGGCCTTTAGGTCATTTGTGCCCGTGTGTATTATTATGTGTTGGGGGGAGCCTAATCTGGCTTTGGTCAGCCATCCCATGGCTCTGTCTGTTGTTGGGCACCAAATCTTTTCTACTTTACTTCTAGGGAAGAGCTTTTTCTCCCATAGAAATTTCCCATTTGAGTCTATGAGTATTACGACGTCAGCCTTGTTTGTGTTTACTGTCTGGTGGCTTTCGCCTGGACTCATAGTGTGTGTGCTGGGCTGGGGTGTCTGGTGTGTGCGTACCTCTTGTGAGCGGCTCGCTTGTGGTTCCATGGTGGTGGGGGAAGATTGCGAGTCAGCATGCTGGTCGGTCTGTGTGGCACCCCTTGTATTGTGTGTCTGTTGCTTTTGTTCCGTGTGGGAGTGCAGCCGTTCCGTCCGGCTCTGTCTTGTCTTATCTCTAGTCTCTGGTTGCTGGTCTAATGGTGTTTTCTCTCCTCTATGGCTCTCTTCTTTTTCCTGCAGCTCTTTCACCTGATTCTTAAGTAGATTCATCTGGTTATCAAGTCTGTTCAGCTCTCTCTTGTGTCTCTCCCTCTCCTGCTTTTGTTTGTCATTCAATTTGAGGACCTCCTCTCTAAGTTTAACCATCTCTATCTCTAATTGATAAAATTTATCTTTTGGTTGTATCTGGCTGTGTGATCCCGGGGTATGTGTCTGGTCGGCCCTGGAAGGCTCACTCACTTCCTGGCTAAGCTGGTCGGCCCTGGAAGGCTCACTCACTTCCTGGCTATGCTGCTCTTCTCTTGGTGGGCTGGGAATGGTAGGGGAACTATGTGTGGCTTCCTCCGTGGTAGTTATGCTGGGGTTTGTCAGTTGTATCGTGTGGCTGTGGTTCCCCGGGGTTAGTGTCTGGTTTGAACTGTGTGGCTCGTTCATCCCTTGACCATGCAGATTTTCTCCTGGTAAGTTGTCAATGTTGGGGGGAGTGCGGGCCACTCTGGGGCTGTTCATTCCCCTCGTAGTTGATCTTTTCAGTGTCCTGAAGGCCGTTGCAAATTTGTCGAGGTTGCCTTGCACTAATATTGTTCCGGTATTGTACGCGTTGACAGTCGTGATTGAACTGTCTCCTGGTGTGTTAATTTTCATTATGGACCCATTTGCAGTATTTTTTAGCTTAACACTGGTATAGTGTGATTTTATTGCTCTGATCCAAGCCGCTGGCTGATCTGAGTAGAATATGAGGTTACTTTTTGTCCCATTGTTGTAACAGTCAGTAAAGAGAGTTTCTGGTTTTTCTCTCATCTGAGCATGCTTGATCGTTTTTATAGCTTTTTTTGTGGTGTTGGGGGGAATCTGGAAGCGGGGCTGTTGTGGATCTTCTGATTCGCTCATTTTTGGTAAAGTATTGTTGATCTTAGAATAAGCTTTTCTGGGGCCCCGGGTTTGGTGTTACCCTCTCCCTGTTCGCGAACTTTCCCGGTCCCCCTCTCCGACCCCGTGGTCCCTGGGCCTCGGCTCCTGGGTTCACCCTTCTCAGGTCTGAGTCTGTGAGCCACTGTTTCCCGGTGCCTTCGGGCTGTTCCCCTCCCCCTCAGAGGTCTCTGGGCCTCTGTTTCGGCCTGGCTCCTCGGGCCTTTCCCTGGGCCTCCCTCCCTGGGCCCTGTACTCACGGTCTTGGTTGCGAGCCTTCTGGTTGCTCTCCTTCTCCTCAGAGGTCTCTGTGCCTGCTGGCCTGGCTCCTCGGGCCTTTCCCGTGCTGGATTGTTGGGCTGTGGCCCGAGTCCCCTCGGCTGTGCTGATTGCTGGATTTCCGGGCTGCGTTCCGAATCTCCTCGGCTGTGCCGATTTCTGCGATGCGGCCCGAGTCCTCTCCGCTGTGCCGATTGCCGGGCTGCGTTCCGGATCTCCTCGGCTGTGCCGATTTCTGGGATGCGGCCCGAGTCCCCTCGGCTGTGCAGGTTGCTGGACCACTGGGCTGCGGCCCGAGTCACCTCGCCTCCTCGAACTCGGTCCCGATGCCGCCGACTCAACCACCGCTGCTGAAGCCCCGTGTGGCTGCCGTTCACTGGTTTGTGTAGTTCTTCTCTTGTTTCTTTTTTTTTTGCTTTGGCTTTTTTTTTTCCTCTATTTTCCTCTGGGTTTTTTTTTCTTTGGTAGTCTTTCTGGCGGTCTTTTCCTTCTCTACTTTGTCTAGACTAATCTAAACTTAAACTAACCTAAACTAAACTAACTTAACTAGAACTAAATTTAATTTTAAAACCTTTTTAAAAATTGAAATGAAATGAAACTTTTTTTTTTCCCCACTTTAGACACTAAAAACACTAAAATCTCAGCAGCCCATCTTCAGCATGTGTATTCACTCCGTCTGCAATTCTCTCTCCCCATGTCCTACCAACATTGAGGCAGGGTTCCAGAAGCAGCTGAAGACTGGAGCTGCCTTCATTGACTTGTCATCGGCATATGACACTGGTGCGAAGGCCTGCTACTGAAGCAGGCTTATCAACACCCTAATGAGCAGCCATAAGTTCCGTGTCTATCTTGGTGACAAGACCAGCCGAACACGAATGCTCAACAATGGCCTGCCAACAATGGATTGGTGCTCGCACCAGCCTTTTTCAATATCTATACGGTGGGTATGCCCGCGAATGAATCCTGGAAGTTCACCTAGGCTGATGACATAGCACTGCTGATGCAGGCATCAATACTAGAGGAAGCAAGTAGGATGCTCACAAGTGACCTGGACCTACTGGAATGCTTCTTCTGGACCTGGTGCCTCCGTCCCAATCCAGAGAAGACAGTTGTGCCGGCGTTTCATCTGAACAACAACGCCGCCGGGAAAGAACTCAATATTTCCTTCGGCAGAAAGCGACTTACCCATGAATCCCACCCAAAATACCTGGGCGTCACCCTGGACAGGATTCTCACCTGTCCGTCTCATCTCACCAACACTGGCCAAAACGTTAAAACCAGGCTGAACCTGGTCCGAAAACTCGCCAGAACGTCAAGGGGGAGCACAGCCAGAACATTTTGTACCGCAACAGTGGATCTAGTCTACTCTGCCACAGAATACTGGTCTGCCTCATGGTCCTGCAGCCACCACACAAAAATCATAGACGTGCAGCTAAATGCTGCCATGAGGATGGTGTCAGGGACGCTTAAGTCCACTTCAAATGAGTGGCTCCCGGTGCTGTCCCACATTGCCCCACCTGCCATTCGCCACGACTCCACCGTGCTCCGTGAGATGGACACAATCATCAGCAACAGCAACCTTCCCATTCACCAAGACTTGAAAACCCACCACAAAATCGCTTAAAATCACGTCGGCCATCCTGGGAAAGAGCAGCCAATATTCATGCAGCTGGTATCAACCCACTATCCAGATGGGTGGAATCGTGGGACACATGCAACATAAAGAACCAACATCTCTTCACTAACCCAACAGCAGAGGTCCCTGGCTTCAACCTCCCTCGAAGACAGTAGACAGCGCTCAACCAAATCCGCACAAGGCATGGACGGTGCAGCCACCTGCTCCACAAGTGGAAGATGAGAGACGACCCAAAGTGTGACTGTGGCCATGAGTTCCTGAACACATCACACCAACTTGCCCACGAAGATCAGTTGGGTGAGGCACCTCATTTCTCCACTCGGCATCTCAGGGGGCCATCGAATGGATAGCCTAACTCGACATCCCATTATAAGCTTTTCCCGTCATGCAAAAGCAGTAGTAATAGTAGCCCACTTAGTATCTTATACACCTCTTACATTCACTTTTTTTCTAACCTTTCCTCAGAACTCAGTCCTCTAAAACTAAGGATTAAACTCATGGCCCTTCTGCTTCCAGGGCTTTGATGCTGTCTTTGAACCTTAGTAACCAGAACCTAAACAATATTCAAAGCACAGCTCCATTATCCTCAAGTTATATTTGCTTACAAGCTGGACATTCAGCAAATGAAATCCTTTTTGATTAAGGAATATGGCCAGCTTTTAGGGAGGTGCCCTGATGACCAAATGTGTGCAATCTAATCGCACTTGCACTTGGGGGAAGCCAATGATTCCCAAAAAGCCAACAACCTGTACATATACAGGAGGGTATACATATCAGGAAAGGATGAACAGGCTGGGTCTCTTTTCCCTTGAAAAAAGAATGCTGAGTGGTGACCTAATAGAGGTCTTTAAAATTATGAAAGGTTTTCATAGACTGGATACAGAAAGAATGTTTCAACTTGTGGGGAAGAGCATAACTAGAGGCCATCAATATAAGATAGTCACCAAGAAATCCAATAGGGAATTCAGAAAAAACTTCTTTACCCAAAGAGTGGTGTGAATGTGGAACTCGCTACCACAGTGAGTGGTTGAAGCGAAAAGTATAGATGCATTTAAGGGGAGGCTAGACAAGCATATGAAAGAAAAGGGAATAGAAGGTTATGCTGATAGAGTTAGATGAGGAAAGACGAGAGGAGGCTCGAGTGGAGCATAAACGCCGGCATGGACTGGTTGGGCCGAATGGCCTGTTTCTGTGCCGTATATCCTATGTAATCCTATGTAATGGATGCCAGATGGGCTAATATGTGCCATATCACCTGCCTGGAGGCAAAGAAGTTTAGGACCATTGTAACTTTGCTGTCAATGACAACGCATGGCCTCCTCATCTGTTGGGCTCCAGGCCAGATCACAGCAGTAACACAAGTGCAGTTACAGCCTCACAGTAAGCTGCACAAGCACTGCTCCTCTGAGAAGTTGAGGTATGTGACCCGGGTCCAGAAAAAGTTTAGGAGAAAACAATCTGTCCGCTTGGAGTATGTCCCAGGATGACTTATGGAAGGGTAGGATGACAAAAAAAAGACATATTTGGTCATGTAGTAATAAATTTGTAGTAAAGGTATATGGTGCCTGAACATAATGAAGAAACAATGCTTTAAGAGGATTAGATTACCTGATTCATCGGAGCAGTCTCCACAGTGATTTTTTCCATCACACTTTTCATCTATATAGGTCCAGGACTTCTGGTTGCCACACATAAAAACTAAATGTCTGGGGAGGCTGTTAGGCAGGTCTCCTGGTAAGGAAAGATAAAGATGTGGCAAAGTGTGTGATGGTCAAAGCTACTTCCATACATTTTTCATAAAATTACAGACAGTGGGGTAGAATTGCGATGGAGGTTTTCCTGATCTGCCAGTGTACTTTCAGCAGAAGATTGGCAGAGTCCCTGGAGAAATGGCAGAAATAGCCAGTTACTCTGTTTCTCTGGAGTTTCCAGCAATCTTAATCTCAAATTATTTTTTTAAATTATTTGTTCTTGGGCATGGGCAACACTGGCAGCACTTACGACCCATCCCTATTTGCTCTGACGGCATTAAGAGTCAGCCATACAATGTGGAATTGTAATCACATGTAGGTCAGACCAGGTAGGCAAGCTCCCTTCTATGAAGGACATTGACGAACCAGTTGGGTTTTTTCTGGAGCTAGTCTGCAAATTATTAGATTTATTCAATTGATTTCACAACTTGCCATGATATCTGAGTTACCAGTCCAGTACCATAACTATTAGGCTACACAGTTTCATTAGAATATGCTTTAGAAAGCTTTCTGGTGTTCTGGTGGGTAAAGGCACCAAGTGATGCAGTACTAAGCCACGCAGGCCAGAAGGTCCAGGTTTGATTCCCAGTCTGTGCTAAGTTAGCTAATCTCATATGGGTCAGAAATTTGAACACTACAATCGCTCTCAGCACCCTGGGAAAGATCAGTCAGGGTTCTCACTCTCAACTGCTATTCAGTGATCTCTTCTTGAAGTGTGTACTTGTGGGCATTAGGTGAGGGCAGCATTTAATAAGTTAATAATTTCACAGTACTGTTTACAACCTACCCATCCATGAGGGTCTCCAAGGCCGCAAATTTAATTCTGGAGGTGGGATGGAGGCGGGTCAGCTGGTTTCCTGGTTCCGGTCCTGCCCCCAGCTGCCTCTGCTCTACAGTCGTGATTTTCCCTTGATTGGCCTTGTTAAGCCCGCCTTACTGGCCAATTAACTGGAAGCGGGTCTGATGGCGTCATTTGATGATGCATCATCTGCCAGTTTCCTTAAAGGGACCATGCATCATTTTATTTTGACAGTTGATCTGTCAGTGTTTGACAGCATTGAGGTGCTGCAAACACTGACAATCACTGAACAAAGGTGAACACTTGCACCCAGGCTCTCCAATGACTCCCTCCATATGCTTATGGAGTGAGTCACAGCACGCAGGGAGGTTCTCTTCCCTTCCAAGGGCGGAAGAGACCTCCCCAGGACACTAACTTACCTTGCACCTCCACCCAACCCTTTCTATCTACTTTATCATTTCTCCATCTCACTAGCAACCCCTCACACTCACCCTCATCCTACTGCAAGCATACCAACTAACAACACACAAGGGTAGGCACTTGAGAGGTTTAGCAGATGTTCCTGTGAAGTTTCTGGTAATGTGTTGGCATACAGTGTAATTATCTTTTTCCAAAAGTGCCCCTTATTGGACAGATCTGAGCGCACATTGAGAAGTGTCTTACTGAGTTCCAGTGATTGTTCAGTCATAACTCTCCCCCACCCCCCACCCCCGTTATAGTGATTTGTGTGCATTTAATGGCTTGGACATTAAAGGGATGCTTCACAGTGCTGGTGTGAGATGGTGTCAACCTGGCGCATCAAGTGGCAGCCTGAGTTTACAGCATCAAGTGAAGAAAATCTAGCCATGGTGATGGCCTCCCGGCCAGCAATTTTTGTCAGGGGCTGGTGCCCTGTGTCCAGTGCAGCTTCAGGTGAGTGAGGAGGAGGTTGGCACTCCTGGTGCTGGTGCCGCTGTTGTGGCTGGCTGTGGTGCTGCCACGGCTGCTCTTCCTCCAAATCTGACGACCAGGATGAGAGGATGTAAATGGTTCCCATCCCATTGCTATAGATTTCAGTTGAGGCAAGAAGCTTGCAAGCGCACATTCGAAGTGGCCTGAGATTATTCCAATCAGGTCACACTGCAGATGGGTGTCAGCTTGAACAGTCACAAGGTCAGTAGATTTGCAAAATCTTATCTCAAACCTCCAACAACAAGGTTGTTGCATTTGATTGTCAGCCATGTTACAGGAGCACATTTAAAGTTCTGCACCAATAATGACTACAAATCATGTCCTCGAGAAACTCGTCTTCTTGCAGCTGGCCTGTTTCTGACAAGACGGGAAACAGGAGCCAGAAGCACGAAAATGGAAAACCACTATAAAAATAGGATTAGCAAGGCAATTAACAGTCTGTTAACTGCCTTAACTACCTGTCCCACCAGTTCCAGTCGGGTCAGTTTGGGAGTGGCTGACCCGACACTCACGAAAATCGGGTGGGGGTGGGATGGAGGCGGGTTGGCAGTCTGAAGCCATTTTTTCCGATTTTCACAACAGACCCACCTCCTCAGGGCTATTAAAATCAAGCCTCAAGCTTGATAATGTGCCATCATACCAACTACTATTCGGTAAAAAGATTGTGCTAAATAAACTATCTGAGGCAGCCCAATAACTCACTGATTAATTGTAATGCTTGAACACAGAGTGTGTGTCATGAATCTTATCATGACTCATGAAGTAACATGGGGCGGCCAGCTGGTGGTGCCGTCCAAGGAGTATAAATACTCGGGCGTGGGCCCAGCTTGCTCAGGATGTTTCTGTAACCAGGAACTAGTGATTGTAACTAGAAATCTCATGGTTTTGAAACAGTTGATTAAAGCTTTGTTTTATACTCAAACCAAGTGCTCAGTATTCTTTTTACATCAGTGTGCATCTTGTATTAATTGTGTATTTTTTCATAATTTTGCAAATTTAAAATGTGAATTTCTGCTACTGTCCCATGAGGCCAGCTGTTGCTTAGTTCCCTAGTTCTCCTGGTTTTACTCATTTGAATTGGTTCTTCAGGTTTGGGTTTGTTGCTGTGTTTTGGGTTTAAGATTATAAATATCACAGAGCAATTTCAACCCATAAGTGGAGTGCACTCATACAGTGAAAAAGAAAGAGTTTAGACACACAAGGAAACAGAGACAAGTTCAGACCCGCAGGAGGGTAGAGAGCAGTCCAGGCAGAAATAAGGAGAGTTCAGAATCACAGGGAGAGACAGTGCAGGAATATCAGACACAAAAAACAGGTAGAAATTGAGATGCAAAGTAAGGCAGGAAGTTTCAGATACAAAGGGAGAGACAAAAGTTCAGACATAGGGAGAGATAGAAGATCAGACACACAGGGAGAGAGAAGTTCTGATACACAAACCCTCAGTGAAGAAAAGCAGAACATAATAGAAGTGTCAAATGCCACCCACCATTGAAGGATGGTGCTGTTTATTTCCTGTTAAACTTTAATAGAAGATAAACAAAAAGAATGTTGACCATTAAGGCTGCCAATCTACAGACGAGAGCCGGCAAGAGAGAGGAAGAGATATGAACTCAGCAAATGATATACTGATAACAAGAATCTGAAGCTTTGGTCACTGACATTGTACCGGTGCTTAGGCCTAAGGGATGTAAACATGTAATTATATCTTCCACAAGACCAGTAAATACTGTACACAAATCAGCTTTCTATAATATGTTGCAGCAAAATAAATAACTAGTAATGTATCCTACAGTAAACCTTTGAGATAAAAAATTCAGATGTAACAAGAACCTTTTCCTATGTGCAAACGTGAATTGAAGATACTTGAGTAAAATACATACCACAGTACAAGTTTGATTCATCCTCCCCATTGCTACAGTCTACTTTGCCATTGCACATCTGTGTGGAAGTGATACAGGTTCTGCGGTCATCACACAGGAAGCCATCCGAGTTTGAGGTGGTTTTACACTGACGGGTTACTAAAGCAAAGAGACATGGGTAGATTAAAAATGCATTTTGGCTATTACTGGCAAGGAGAATTATATCACCTGTTGAAGCAACTGGTTTCCTTATTTTAGCTCTGTTGGTATAGAATAACTAATGTTGTGATTCTACTGCTAAGTTCAAAAACAGATTGAGGGCATTTTTCCCCAGATACTTTAGGTGCTAAAGAGCCTCCGAGGTGGCCAAGATGGGGATCTTAAGCTGCAACGCCGGTTTAGCTCGCGTTTAGCGCAAGACACCACCTTGGTGTGCTAGGAACGGCCGCCCAGAGGATCGTTAAGCAGCTGATTGCCGCTTAAATTGGCTGCTAGTGCTCATTCAGGAGGCTACATGGCATTTTGGTGGCTAGCACTTAAACGAACGCCCTCTCCTAACAGCGACCAACTGATTGGAAGTAAAGTAGTTGTTGCAGAGCATTTCGAGTGCTACTTAAAAGGTATATCACCTTTCACTGTTCACTTGCTGCTGGAGGTTTGAAGAGGACTTTTGAAACACATCGGGAGACTTTCTGGGACAGTTTGTCAAGACTTCACCAACACTCTCTGTATTAACATTTATTCCAGAAATTATCTGAGGGCTTCACCTAAAAAGAGTGAGTGCTGTGTTATTCTACCTTATTGGACACCTTATAGGAGTCACCAGGAGAAAGGGAGTGCTTGGTCATGGGCATTTTGCTAGGGGACCCCTTGGTTTACAGGAGGAATGGGAGGAGGACATGAGGCCAGGCAGAGCAGCACCAGCTGCTGCAGGAGAGAGGGACAGGAAGGCGAGGTGGACTCCTTCCCCCCTGCCAGCACAGGACATCCCTCCTCCTCTGGACCTCCTCCACCTTGACCTCCATTGCTGGGTCCAAGAACCTGTGTGCCCTCTCACATGGTCCCTGAGCCATCCTGAAACGGGCCGCTGTATGTCAGCCAGCCCACTCCACACCTTCAGTGGAAGTGGGTGCGTGGAGCCCACATATACTGTACCATGAAAATTGCTTCTGATCAATGCTTGAGTGCTAAACCTGCAGGTGTCTCTGCTTTAGCACCTGCAGGCAAGTTTAAATTATGGTAATCAGCAATTACGACCAAAATTGCATGCTAAAACCAGACTTTCAAATAGGCGTCTTATTTGCACAGCACCCATTTAGCGCCTGGTTTCATCCTTTCATTAAAATAACCCCCATTACATTTACTTTTTAATTATATAAGGAATATCAGATAGCTAATAGTGATTGCAAGGCAATAATCTCATTGAGGTGTTCAGATGACAACACAAACCATTACAACAAATCTTGAGTGACTTATAACTGTTATCTACAATCCCCAAATAAGATTGTACTCTTGAAATTACTTCTATCGGTCTGTGGTTCTTTTGTAAAGTAAACTGAATTCTTGAGGTTGGTTTATTCCATGTTGGCCCTTTTATAGGCAGACACAGATGGCCGGTTTGCAATGCATAGTTGATACACAATAACATGAGAGATTAATGATTATAGTGTAATCACTGGAAGTTTATTACATGACAAATCATCATTGATAATCCCCAGTTTCCATTGAACGATGAGTTACTTGGGCCAAATGATCTCTCCTATCTGTGCTTTTCTTTGTGATCTTTAGGAATTTCTGCTTGCTGGTTTTACTTGTGACTTGACAGGAAAACATCTCACCTGGTTTTAGTTTGAGTTATTGCACACATAACTCCAGACCACCCAATCAGTTACTTGCTTCTAGGGACAAACTCCAAGCACCTCAATCCAATTCTGCAAAACCCCCCCTCACCACGTGGGAGACTCCAGCCAACCGATTAATGGCCATTTGTCTGTTACCCTACAACTTCCCCCCTCCTTGTACCAGCTGCAGACCTGCACCAGATCCACTAGGGAAAATGTGTGTGAGGAATGGGGGTTGGGGTGGCATATGCTGTGATGGGCCTTCAATAACCACAAAACTAGAAGTTATAGACTTAAACAAGTTGGCTTTTAATCACTAAGATCAGAGCTAACATCTCAACACGCCGACTGGTTCACAGGAATGAGTCATACAGATCCTGGGATCTTTATGTAAGAGAAGTCAGGGGCAGAGCCAAGACCTGGAACCTCCCAGGTTAGTCGGGAAAGAGGAAGTGAAACTATACACAGTGGGGGAGGGTAATATACATGAGTGCAAAATGAATACAGGATCAAGACAAACAGATTTCATTACATTCACCCCTTCTATAGATTTAGTCCATCGGGGTGATGTTTCTTAAAAGTTGGTATAAGTGAGTCTGTCAGGAGGTTTTGCAGTTCTCAGTGATCGGCGCAAAGCCGGTTGGGGTGCCTCTAGGGGAATGGATTCTGGTTCCTCCGTTGTCCGGGCCTCCGCAGTGTCTTCCAGGTTATCTGCAGTGTCCTCCAGGTTAAAGTTGGGTATTGATACCTCTGGGCGTCCTGTCTCTTTGTAGTGTAGGTCTTCATCGGGTAGTCTCCCATCGTTCTCTCCGCTCCCCGAGGGAGCGAGGGCTTTTATGGAAACAGTGTCCTCTCACCCGTCAGAGTATTCGATATAGGCGTACTGAGGGTTTGCATGGAGGAGCTGTACCTTTTCCACAAGGGAGTCCGTTTTATGGCCTCTCACGTGCTTCCGCAATAGTACTGTCCCCGGAGACGTCAGCCATGCGGGTAGAGATATGCCCGAGGTGGATTTCCGGGGGGAAAACGAACATCTTTTCATGAGGGGTAGCGTTAGTGGCAGTACATAACAGAGACCTTATGGAGTGGAGCACGTCTGGGAGGACTTCCTGCCAGCGGGAGGTCGGAAGGCCTTTTGACTTTAAGGCTAACGTGACAGCCTTCCAAACAGTAGCATTCTCCCTTTCCACTTGCCCATTACCCCGGGGGTTGTAGCTAGTGGTTCTGCTAGTGGCTATCCCCTTCGAGAGCAAGAACTGGTGCAGCTCGTCACTCATGAATGACGTCCCCCTATCGCTGTGTGTGTAGTTCGGCATGCCAAACATGCAGAATAGATTACAGAGACACTTGATGACCGTGACACTGGTCATGTCTGGGCAGGGAATGGCGAAGGGGAAGCGGGAATATTCATCAATGATATTGAGGAAGTATACGTTACGGTCGGCAGAGGGAAGGGGTCCCTTGAAGTCCAGACTTAGGCGCTCGAATGGCCGTGTGGCTTTGATAAGGTGTGCACGGTCAGGCCTGTAGAAACGAGGCTTGCATTCCGCACAGATGCGACAGGCTCTGGTCTTTGCCCTGACCTCCTCGATGGAGTGCGGCAGATTGCGGGACTTTATAAAATGGTATAGTCGGGTGACCCCTGGGTGACAGAGGTCGTTGTGGAGACCCTGTAATTTGTCCGTATGAATGCTGGCACACATTCCCCGCGATAGGGCGTCTGGGGGTTCATTAAGGGCTCCCAGCCTGTACATAATATCATAGTCGAACGTGGATAGTTTGATCCTCCACCTGAGTATTTTGTCATTCTTGATTTTCCCCCTTTGTTTGTTATTAAACATGAAAGCCACCGACTGCTGGTCGGTGAGCAGGGTGAAACGTTTGCCGGCTAGGTAGTGTCTCCAGTGCCGCACTGCCTCCACTATAGCCTGTGCCTCCTTCTCAACAGAAGAGTGCCTGATTTCAGGTCCCTGAAGGGTTCGGGAGAAGAAGGCAACAGGTCTCCCAGCCTGATTGAGGGTCGCAGCTAAGGCAAAGTCTGACGCATCGCTTTCACACACTGCAGCCCTTTCAATGTCCTGTTTAATACTGGTGAAAGCCTCCCGAGCTTCAGCTGATAGTGGGAAGGATGTCGATTTAATGAGGGGTCGGGCCTTATCAGAGTAATTGGGCACCCATTGGGCATAATATGAAAAAAATCCCAGGCACCTTTTTAAAGCTTTGGGATTGTGTGGCAGGGGCAGTTCCTTTAGGGGGCGTAATCGGTCAGGGTCCGGTCCAATTACCCCATCTTCCACCACACAGCCGAGGATACAGAGACGGGTTGTGTTGAAGACACATTTATCTTCGTTGTAGGTTAGATTCAGCTTTAGGGCAGTTTTTAAAAATCTCGCAAGATTTAGATCGTGGTCTTGCTGGTTGTGCCCGCAGATAGTGACATTGTCCAGATAGGGGTAGGTAGCTTGTAGTTTATTCTCATCAACCATGCGGTCCATCTCACGTTGGAAGACCGAGACCCCATTTGTTACCCCGAAGGGCACTCTGAGAAAATGGTAGAGGCGCCCGATCGCCTCGAAGCCGGGGTATGGGCGGTCCTCCGTTCTAATGGGGAGCTGGTGATACGCGGATTTGAGGTCGATAGTCGAGAAGACTCGGTATTGCGCAATCTGGTTGACCATTTCTGATATGCGGGGTAAAGGGTAGGCATCCAGCTGGGTATAAATATTAACAGTCTGGCTGTAGTCAATTACCATCCGTTTCTTTTCGCTATTTTTAACTATGACTACTTGGGCACGCCACGGGCTGGTATTGCATTCAATAATGCCTTCCCGCAGGAGTCTGTCCACTTCCGCCTTGATAAAGTGTCTGTCTTCCAGACTGTACCGTCTACATTTGGTCGCTATGGGGCCTACAGTTCGGAGCGAGATTAGCGAATAAAGAGGGCGGGCTGATTTTTAAGGTTGATAGGCCACAGACTGAGTGGCAGCTGGGACCCGCCATATGCTAGCGTGACACTTTTGTGGTGGCACTGGAAGTCCAGGCCCAAGATTACATTAACACAGAGTTCTGGCATCACGAAGAGTTTAAAATCCTTGTAGTCCGTGCCTTTTACAGTCAGTGTTACCACACAGTAGCCCAAAATGTCCGAAGTGTGGGGCTTAGCAGCCATAGCAATTCTGCTCCATGTAGGGGTTACCATTAATGAGTGCCGCCGTACCAGGCTAGGGTGGATAAAACTCTCAGTACTCCCACAGTCAATTAAACATTTTGTTAAATTCCCGTTTACCTGTATGTCCATCATGGATTTTGTCAATGGGTGTGGCCTGGATTGATCCACCGTGATTGAAGCCACTGTTGGGCCCTGGGCGGCCGTTGAGTCGGGAAAATATGGTGGATCCCAAGATGGTGGCCCGCACAGCACGCTCGAGGCGGTGACGGAGTTGGGAATCGGATTCCGCCTGCAGACTTTGCTAAAATGCCCCTTTTTCTTACATTTGAAGCATGTAGCGTCCTTCGCTGGGCATCGTTGTCTGGGGTGCTTGGCCTGGCCGCAGAAGTAGCATTTCGGGCCTCGAGACATTGCCGCTGTAGTAGGACTCCTGGGTGAACTTCTGTGTGGGGACTCCGGCGGCGTAGAGCTGGTCTGAGACCTGGATGGGGAAGATGGCTGATTCCAAGATGGCTGCCCCCTCGGCGCGCATGAGGCGGTGAGGGCCGCATGGCCGGAAGAATAAGAGTCAGAGTTTCTCTGGGCAACGTCCAGCGATCGCGCAGTGGCCACTGCCTTTTTTAAGTCCAGGACCTCCTTCTCCAGCAGTCTCTGCCGGATATAATTTGATTTGAGGCCCGTGATGAAGGAATCGTGGACCAATTCATCAGAGTACGCGTTGGCCGTCACGGCCTTGCAGTTACAGTCCCGGACCAGGTCCTTTAGGCCCTGTAAGAAATCGTCCATTGATTCCTCTGGTCGCTGCCTGCGTGTAGCCAGCAGATGTCTGGCGTACACTTCGTTTACCGGCCTCTGGTATTGGGCCTTCAGGATAGTGATGGCCTCCGTGTAAGAGGTGGCGTCCCGGATGAACGAATAAATCCAATGACTTATGCGAGTAGTCAGTAGACTCAGTTTATCTACCTCACTAGCGGATGAGGCCCCCCCGAAGAGTTCGAAGCATTTGAGCCAGTGTCCAAATTGATTTGATGCTTCAGCAGAATGTGGATCCAAGTCCAGACGCTCTGGCTTTAGGAGTCGATCCATCCTAGTATTATTTAGTGATTAAAATTGATGGGCCTTCAATAACCACAAAACTAGAAGTTATAGACTTAAACAAGTTGGCTTTTAATCACTAAGATCAGAGCTAACATCTCAACACACCGACTGGTTCACAGGAATGAGTCATACAGATCCTGGGATCTTTATGTAAGAGAAGTCAGGGGCGGAGCCAAGAGCCAAGACCTGGAACCTCCCAGGTTAGTCGGGAAAGAGGAAGTGAAACTATACACAGTGGGGGAGGGTAATATACATGAGTGCAAAACGAATACAGGATCAAGACAAACAGATTTCATTACATGCTGCATCTACATTTTTCTACATTTCCTAGTTACAACAGTGACTACACTTCAAAAGTACTTCATTGGCTGTCATATACAGTATGTAAGCACAGAGCACTTCGAAGGTTCCTGCTGATTACCCAGCTTCTCATTAGGGCATTGGCTTGCTGAATTATCTGCAGTTGAGTGGGAAGAATCTCAGCTCCCATTGACATGCTTCATGTCTCATCAATGAGCCAGGCTGGCTGGTCAATCATCAACACCACTCCGGAATTGCGAACCTGGCTGGCTCAGTTATCTGATTACACAGTTCACTACATAGGAAGGACACACTTCCAACGCCCATCACCAAGTGTGTTACCTTGAAGTCAATTTGGCTACAGAGAGACCCTGTTTAGCTAACCCACCCCCCCCCCGCAAGAGAATGATCATCAAATTAATTAATACAAAGCTGGGGCATGCTAGTTTGATTTCAGGAAGCATAATGCAACAGAAGGAAGGTTATCATAAAAGTTATAATTTATTGTGACTTATACAAATTGCAATAACTGGCATTAATTGTATAACAGCTATACAGAGAAATAATTTATCAAATCCAGTCATCACAATGCACCAAAGCTATAGGACACAACAATAAAATACATTTGGATGTTCATACTGCATGAGATTAATGGACACAAGTGATCAATGAAAGACTGTTTCATAAGTGGAAGAACATGAGTAACACACAGTCACATGTGGCACATTATAGCCAATTGCCCTCACCTCAGCGGAGTCCAGATAGCTCACCACAGGCTAGATACTGAACTCCAGAGCTTCTTTATCTGTTTGGCTCAGCTGAGCTATTGGAGGAGGTAGAAAGACACTTCCAACAAATATGTAATAATATATATAGGCCAGGCACAAAACTTTCTAGCAGTGCTCTTCAGGCTGTTTCTTGACAAACTTGCAGAAGCGGTATCATCATTGTTAATCCTGTGTGAACATTTTCGTACTTCCATGACATGAGTACATTGACTGTCACCATTGTGACTGACCAGTGTCGGACCCAAAATAGAATAGCATGATTCTGCAAAGTATGTACTATGCAGTATAGGAAAGAACATGCTTTCAAAGCTGTATCTAATCTCTGTGGAGGAGGAGGAATAAACTGCTCAAGTTTCACTCCCATGATTATCATCTGAACCTTCTATGTTGTAATCTCTACCAGGTGGCCATTATTCTTAATGTAACAATATTTATTTTAAACAAGCTGAACACATTTGTATTATGGTTACATACTTGGCTGTTTGGGTGGTATTCCAAATACAATCGCACAGGCTAAAGCAGCGGCCATTGCCCCAAGAATGAGCATGGTTATACATGTGATTAAGAGGCATCTCCAGGGACAGCAGTTCCTGCAGTCTAAAAAAAAATGGGTTATATTAGGTCATCTTTCAAATGCTGGAATTTGTCCATGGTAAATGTGTAGGGGTCAGCCCTCCACCCCCTTCAAAGTAATTGCAAACATTGTTAGTTAACAGTCACTCTATAATTGGTGAATTAAAATGTTAGATGCTCAAAGTATTTCCATTAATTTCAGTACATGAAATTAATACTGAAAGAGGGAGTCTCACCATTAGGATCCCTTTTAAAAATAAGTTAAAAAGAACTAAAATTATTTGTAACACCAGTTTTTCACTCAAATGTTCTCCAGTCCTTTCCTGAAGGCATTGAGTTTTGATAGAGGATTGATTCCATGGACACCAGCCCTCTGGTATCGCATCCTCATGGCCATGTGTGAGTCTACACTGTGTCAATAGGCTATTCTACCATAGAAGGCATCACCACATTTCATCTCACAATATAAACTGGAACTGCTAATAATACATGTTGCATTAGATTCTTTCAGACAGTCATAGATGTCAATATAAAAGTGAGGGACTGAAAATGGTTCCTGCGATTTACAGAATGGTGACTTTGATGTTTGAGGTGCAATGGCAAGAGATAGGTCACACATCACTGAAGGTTTCTCAAAGTCAGCTTCACAGATCTCAACCTGAAGCTGACTGTGAAGATGCTGCATTTCCATCACGTCCCACCCGTCTGCCTCGATGGTTTCAGCCTCTGCCTCTCCTTCCTCCTCGGCAATCTCCATCTGTAAGTCGTTTTGCTGAGCAAAATTTTGGAGCGCACAGCAGGCTATTACTAGTCTGGACATTGTGCTAGGAGAATACTGGAAAGAACCCCTGGACCTGTCACAGCACTTAAATTGTCCTTTCAACATACCATTAGTTTGCTTCATTGTAACACTCATCTTCTGCATGACACAGTGGGTCATGAGCCAGGGTAATATTGCATAACCCTGGTCACCAAGAAGCAATCTTAGACATTCCCATTAATTGTGAAAGGGAACGCGGATATTAGACTCCTACGTGTCAACCCTCATCATTTCATTAACAGTGAGGAATGAAATCCCTCACGGTTAATGAAATACAGTGGTGAGGATTGACACTTAGGACATAAATAGCTACTTGAGTGCAGATTAAAAAATGTATTCATTCACGGGATGAGGAATTCGCTGGCAAGGCCAGCAATTATTGCCCATCTCTAATTGCCCTTGCGAAGGTGGGGTGAGCCGCTTTCTTGAACTGCTGCAGACTGTGTGGTGAAGGTACGCCCACAGTGCTGTTCGGGAGGGAGTTCCAGGATTTTCACTAAGTGATAATGAAGGAATGCCGATATGTTTCCACACCAGGATGGTGTGTGACTTGGAGTGGAACTTGGAGGTGGTGGTGTTCCCATGCGCCTGCTGGTTTGGGAGGTGCTGTCGAAGAAGCCATGGCGAGTTGCTGCATTGCATTTTGTAGATGGTACACACTGCAGCCACGGAGGAAGTGAATGTTTAAGCTGATGAATGAGGTGCCGATCAAGTGGACTGCTTTGTCCTGTATGGTGTTAAGCTTCTTGAGTGTTATTGGAGCTGCACTCATCCAGGCAAATGGAGAGTATTCCATCACACTCATGACTTGTGCCTTGTAGATGGTGGAAAGGCTTTGGGAAGTAAGGAATTGCCTTGCTCGCTACAGAATACCCAGCCTCTGATCTGCTCTTGTAACCACAGTATTATGTGACTGGTCCAGTTATGTTTCTGGTCAATGGTGACCCCCAGGATGTTGATGGTGGGGGATTCAACAATAGTAATGCCGTTGAATGTCAAGGGGAGGTGGTTAGACTCTCTCTTGTTGGAGATGGTCATTGTCTGGCAATTGTGAGGCGAGAATGCTACTTGCCACTTATCAGCCCAAGCCTAGATGTTGTCTAGGCCTTGCTGCATGCAGGAACTTTTTCATTATCTGAGGAATTGCAAATAGAACTGAACACTGTGCAATCAGCGAACATCCCCACTTCTGACCTTATGCTGGAGGGAAAGTCATTGATGAAGCAGCTAAAGACGGTTGGCCGTAGGACACTGTCCTGAGGAACTCCTGCAGCGATGTCCTGGAGCTGAGATGATTGACCTCCAACAACCACAACCATCTCTTCCTTTGTGCTAAGTATGACTCCAGCCAGTGGAGAGCTTTCCCTTGATCACCATTGACTTCACTTTTACTAGGGCTCCTTGATGTCACACTCGGTCAAATGTTGCCTTGATGTCAAGGGCAGTCACTCTCGCCTCACCTCTGGAATTCAGCTCTTTTGTCCATGTTTGGACCAAGGCTGGAATGAGGTCTGGAGCCTAGTGGTCCTGGCAGAACCCAAACTGAGCTTCGGTGAGCAGGTTATTGGTGAGTAAGTGCCGCTTGATAGCACTGTCGACGACACCTTCCATCACTTTGTTGATGATTGAGAGTAGGTTGATGGGGCGGTAATTGGTCGGATTGAATTTGTCCTGCTTTTTGTGGACAGGATATACCTGGGCAGTTTTCCGCATTATTGGGTAGATGCCAGTGTTGTAGCTATTCTGGAACAGCTTGGCTAGAGGCTAGTTTGGCGCACAAGTCTTCAGCACGACAGCCGGGATGTTGTCAAGGCCCACAGCCTTTGCTGTATCCAGTGCACTCAGCCATTTCTTGATATCACATGAAGTGAATTGAATTGGCTGGAGACTGGATTCTGTGATGGTGGGGACCTCAGGAGTGTTTCTGTTACACTTGGCTTGCTTTTCTACACTCCTCATTGAACCAGGGTTGGTCCCCTGGCTTGATGGTAATGGTAGAGTGAGGTATATGCTGGCCATGAGTTTACAGATTGTGGTGGAATACAATTCTGCTGATGCTGATGGCCCACAGCGCCTCATGGATGCCCAGTTTTGAGCTGCTAGACCTGTTCTGAATCTATTCCATTTAGCACAGTGGTAGTGCCACAAAACACAATGGCGGGTGTCCTCAGTGTGAAGACGGGGCTTCGTCTCCACAAGGACTGTGCATTGGTCACTCCTACCAATACTATCATGGGCAGATGCATCTGCGACAGGTAGATTGGTGAGGATGAGGTCAAGTAGGTTCTTCCCTCACGTTGGTTCTCTCATCACCTGTCGCAAGCCCAGACTGGCAGATATATCCTTCAGGAATCAGCCAGCTCAGTTAGAAGTGCGGCTACCGAGCCACTCTTGGTGGACATTGAAGTATGTTCTGTGCCCTTGCTACTATCAAGCTGTTTAACTGAAGGAGTACTGATTCATCAGCTGAGGGAGGGCAGTAGGTGGTAATCAACAGGAGGTTTCCTTGCCCATGTCATTGGATTTCATGGGGTCTGGAGTCAATGTTGAGGACTCCCAGGGCCACTCCCTCCTGACTGTAAACTATTGTGCCATCACCTCTGGCACAGTAATGCCAAATTTTCACCTCTGGGTCCTGTTCTGCCGGTGGGACCAAGGGATGTTGATGGAGGAGTCTGGGATGTTGGCTGATAGGTATGATTCTGTGACTATGTCTCAGATTTGGCATAAGTCCCCAGATGTTAGTGTGGAGGATGTTGCAGAGTCGACTGGTTATAAAGTGTTCAGGAAAGATAGGGAAGGAACGTAAGGAGGTGGGGGTGGTAGTATTGGTTAAGAAGAATTTTACAGTGCTGGAGAAAGAGGATGTCCTAGAGGAGTCAAGGACAGAATCTATTTGGTTAGAGTTAAGGAACAATTGAGGTGCCATTACACTACTAGGTGTATTCTATAGGCCGTCAACTAGTGGGAAGGATATAGAGGAGTAAATTTGCAGGGAAATTACAGAGAGGCGCAAGAACTATAGAGTAGTGATAATGGGGGACTTCAACAATCCTAATATAGACTGGGATAGTAATAGTGTAAAGGGCAGAGAGGGAGAAGAATATCTGAAATGTTGTTCAGGAGAACTTACTTGATCAGTACGTTTCCTGCCCCAACGAGGAAGGAGGCATTGCTGGATCAGGCTCTGGGGAATGAGGTAGGTCAAGTGGAGCAAGTGTCAGTAGGGGAACAGTTAGAGAGCAGTAATCATAGGATCATAAGGTTTAGATTAGCTATGGAAAAGGACAGGGAGCAATCTAGAGTAAAAATACTTAATTGGAGGAAGGCAAATTTCAGTGGGCGGAGAACGGATCTGGCCCGGGTAAATTGGAATCAAAGATTGCCAGGCAAAACTGTAATCGAACAATGGGCTGCCTTTAAAGAGGAGATGGTTCTGGTACACTCGAGGTACATTCCCACGAGGGGGAAGATAGGGCAACCAAAGTCAGAACTCCCTGGATGACAAAAGAGATAGAGAGTAAGATGAAGCAGTAAAAGGGGGTGTATGGCAGATGTCAGGTTGAGAATACGTGAGAACCAGGCTGAATATAGAAAGTTCAGAGGGGAAGTGGAAAAGGAAATAAGCAGGGCAAAGAGAGAGTATGAGAATAGATTGGCAGCCAACATAAAAGGGAATCCAAAAGTCTTCTATAGGCATAGAAATAGTAAATGGGTAGTAAGAGGGGTGGGGTCGATTAGGGACCAAAAAGGAGACCTACGCATTGAGGCAGAGGGCATGGCTGAGGTACTAAATAAGTACCTTGCATCTGTCTTTACCAAGGAAGATGCTGCCAAAGTATAGTGAACAGTGCGGAGGATAGTGATAGACTTCAAGAAGACATAAATAGGCTGTTGAAATGGGCAGACATGTGGCAGACGAAATTTAACACAGAAAAGTGCAAAGTGATACATTTTGGTAGGAAGAACGAGGAGAGGGAATATAAACTAAAGGGTACAATTCTAAAGGGGGTGCATGAACAGAGAGACCTGGGGGTATATGTGCACAAATCATTGAAGGTGGTAGAGCAGGTTGAGAAAGTGGTTAAAAAAGCATACAGGATCCTGGGCTTCATAAATAGAGGCATAGGGGTCGATTTTCATTGACCCGTGGAGTCGGGATTGGAGGCATGCGGGGGGGTTAAAGTCCCGAATTCAGGCGTCCCGACACCATCCCGCCCCCAAGTAAGTTGCAAAGGAGGCGGGTACCCGCCCCGCACTGGGACCTGCCTACCCGAGGCGGGAAGGGATTAGTGCCAATTAACTGCCTGTTAACAGGTAGTTTTTAGCCTAATCCCTATTTTAAAGCTTGAACTGTGGGATTCCCAACGGCTCCAAACCACGCCAAGTTAGAGGAGTTGGGCCGTCGGGTTGAAGGACTTGGAGGGGTCGAGATGCCGGCGTTCAGGTGAGTGATGGGTGCATGAGTGCAAAGGTAAGTGTGTTTGGTGTGTCTAAAGCGTGTAAAGAATTTTAAATGACCTTTTCTTACCTTTTCAGCCTTCTTTCCTCACCTTTTCAGCCTTCTTTCCTCTAGGTTTCGAGAGTCCATCATCTAACCGGCACAGAAAGCAGAATGGCTGCGATCTGTCAAAAGTGACAGCCTGCAGCTTTCTGTGTCAGTGAGATTTCTAACTGAGTCTGTGTAGACGGACTCAGGTTAGAAGTAAGACTGTCAGTGTTTGACAGCTTCAAACAGCTGTGAAACACTGATATTTCATCTGTCAAAACGTCTTGACAGATGAAATTTCAGTCTGTGACATCACCTGTTGCCGGGTGGCCCTTAATTGGCCTGTCAAGTTAAAATCGTGTGGATTGGCCGCATCTCGATGGAGGCAGGACTACAACCCCGAAAGTTGTAGTCCCGCCTCCTTCCCGACTTCTGAATGAAAATCGCCCCCATAGAGTACAAAAGCAAAGAAGTTATGATGAACCTTTATAAAACACTGGTTCGGCCTCAATTGGAGTATTGTGTCCAATTCTGGGCACTGCACTTTAGGAAGGATGTGAAGGCCTTAGAGAGGGTGCAGAAAAGATTTACAAGAATGGTTCCAGGGATGAGGGACTTCAGTTACATGGATAGGCTGGAGAAGCTGGGGTT
This sequence comes from Somniosus microcephalus, assembly GCF_052327205.1. Taxonomy (NCBI): domain Eukaryota; kingdom Metazoa; phylum Chordata; class Chondrichthyes; order Squaliformes; family Somniosidae; genus Somniosus; species Somniosus microcephalus. The sequence continues at coordinate 217,983,972 of NC_140987.1, forward strand.
GTTCTCCTTAGAGCAGAGAAGGCTGAGAGGAGATTTGATAGAGGTATTCAAAATCATGAGGGGTCTAGACAGAGTAGATAGAAAGAAACTGTTCCCATTGGTGGAAGGGTTGAGAACCAGAGGACACAGATTTAAGGTGATTGGCAGAAGAACCAAAGGCGACATGAGGAAAAACTTTTTTATGTAGCGAGTGGTTACGATCTGGAATGCACTGCCTGAAAGGGTGGTGGAGGTAGACTCAACCGTGGTTTTCAAAAGGGAATTGGATAAGTACCTGAAGGAAAAGAATTTGCAGGGCTATGGGGAAAGGGCGAGCGAGTGGGACTAGCTGAAGCGCTCTTGCAGAGAGCCAGCACAGGCTCAACGGGCCAAATGGCCTCCTTCTGTACTGTAACCATTCTATGATTCTATGACTGGGCTGGGTCTGTCTGGTTTTATTTGTATTGTATGTCTTAATAGCGGTTTGATTCAACTGATTGGCTTGCTAGGCCATTTAAGAGTCAACCACATTGCTGTGGGTCTGGAGTCACATATAGGCCAGATCGGGTAAGGACGGATGATTTCCTTCCCTAAAGGACATTAGTGAATCAGGTGGGATTTTATAACAATCAGGTAGCTTCATGGTCACCATTACTAGCTTTTTATTCCAGATTTATTTAATTAACTGAATTCAAAGTCACAAACTGCAGGATGGGATTTGAACTCATGTCTACGGCTTATAAGTCCAGGCCTCTGGATTACTAGCATCATTCCTGCTTAGCCGCGTGGCTGCATAGCTGTCTTAAGCACCCGCACAGGCCGCTTGCCGGTTTCTCAATGGAAAAACCGCGCAATGCACAGAAGTTTGAGTGGGCTGCGCATGCCATAAAAGGGGCTGCATACCCACCCCCACAAAAAAAATTAAAGGTAACATTGATTACTAATCTAGTATCATAACCACTATGCTACCGACGTTATTTGCCCCAACCAGTTTAGGAAAACCTGCAATTCTATAAAAATTGATAACCGGATCATCATCATCTGCCTGGTTCCAGAGCCAAACAAGATGGAATGAGGCTCTCTGGCACACAAGGCATTTGTAACCTGCTGAATGCAGCAACGCACTACATGCTGACTAACTTGGCAGATGTTACTCGTAGTTCCCTAGATTAATCTAGTCACAAAAAAGTTAAGCACAGTTGTTACTATCTCCCAAGGTGTTTCACAAGAGCATTATAAAACAAAATTTGACATTGAACCACATAAGGAGATATTAGGGCAGATGACCAACAGCTTGGTCAAAGAGGTGGGTTTTAAGGAGCATCAAAGGAGGAAAGAGAGGTAGAGGCAGAGAAAGAAAAAAAAAAGCCTTGCATTTATATAGCGCCTTTCACGACCACCAGACGTCTCAAAGCGCTTTACAGCCAATGAAGTACTTTTTTTGAAGTGGAGTCGCTGTTGTAATGTGGGAAACGCGGCAACCAATTTGCGCATAGCAAGCTCCCACAAACAGCGATGTGATAATGATCAGATAATCTGTTTTTGTTATGTTGATTGAGGGATAAATATTGGCCAGGACACCAGGGAGAACTCCCCTACTCTTCTTCAAAATAGTGCCATGGGATCTTTTACGTCCACCCGAGAGAGCAGACAGGGCTTTGGTTTAATATCTCATCCGAAAGGCAGCACCTCCAACAGTGCAGCACTCCACTGGAGTGTCAGCCTAGCTTTGTGTGCGCAAATCCCTGAAGTGGGATTTGAACCCCCAACCTTCTGCCTCAGAGGCAACTGTGCTACCAACTGAGCCACAGCTGACACAGAGAGGTTTAGGGAGGGAATTCCGGAGCTTAGGGCCTTGGTAACTGAAGGCTTGGCCACCAATGGTGGAGCGATTAAAATCGGGGATGCTTAAGACGCCAGAATTGGAGGATGACCAATCTTGTAGAAGCATACGCTTTGTTTTAGCACTCCTCTGCTGCTGTTCAGGCCATCCTTACTGGAGTCATTATCCTTGGGAGCGGGGATAGGCTTTGTTACCCAGATGTCATCTGTTTTATGACTTTCTTCCCTGAAGAGGTGATGGAGGGCTGAATTTCGCAGTATGAAGGTATCGTGACAACTTCAAGCATATTGGGCATTGACATGGAGGATCCTCTGCATGTTCTTCACATTGAGGCAGTGGAAGCTCCTACTGTTAATGTAGGTGAGCAGGTGTTCTCTGGAATCATACAATGCAATGTGTGTGCCATGGAATGCACCCTATAATGTATCTTGGGGATGTCAATAACCCTCTAAAAGTGGATGGTTTTATTTCACTGCTGCTGCCTTACTGAGATGCCAAAGGTTAAGAATTCCCCAACTCCCCAGAAAAGGGTGTCAGTGACCTGACGACTGCATGTCTATACTGCTATCTGAATGATATTGAACAGATTGCCCCTAGCTGCCTAATGTAATCCTGTGCCATAAAAGTTGAGGGTGCTGGTCACCTTCATAGCCGCAGTGTGGACATTTGAGCATGGCTGCAGGTCCTTCTGCAGTAGGTGTCAGTGCTGCCCTACTGCCTCTTTGGTAAAATGCACAACTCCTCAGAAAAGTCCTCATATGTGTTGCCTGTATATTCTAGTGGGGTGGGGGGGGGGTGGGGGGTGGGGAGGATGGCGGAGTAATACCTAGTAGGCTGCGTGCGCCTTAAATGCTGCCTGATTCTTCTTTTCTCCACCATACGCGGGCTCCTCCTCCTCCTCCACCATGGTACAGGTAATGGCAAACAAGGTTATGTCCATAGGGAATGGCATACCTGTTTCTGTGAATCCCTCAATGCATGTAGGAGGGTGTTGGGCCAGAAATATACTGTTGGTCTTACCCTATCACAACCAAGTGCAGGTGTCTGTAGGCAAAATGGCAAAAAATAAAATCACAATTTTTTTTTCCCAGTTGCAGAAATCATTATTCAAACGCTTCAGGCTCAGAAATTCCTCACTTCTAACTATATCAGTTGATTCTGGAAACTGCTGTGCCTTATAAATCTCAATCTAAGGTACCCAGAGTGCTTCAGGAGTGTAAAACCAGGAAACTCGGAGATGCTGTGCCAGTGGCCTTCATTTTGACATATTCAAAGGTGAGCTGGGACTCAAGGGTCAGATCATTGCTCTTCTGCTGCATTGCTGGAACAAGTGAAACAAATGGATGTGTTCTGTATTCTACCATGTTAGGGACATTACATATACCTAAACCGTAGCATATTGCAGAGTACTGTACTGAACATAGGACATTAGATCAATTGAAATAATTCCATAAAATGCCCTTCGCCGTTGCACCTGTGTGAAAATTACCCCCATGATTCCACCACCAACTCCTATAACTAGTGACCTGGTTGGTGGTGGAATCGTGGGGGTAATTTGAATAAATGAGAAGATTGTGCTTATACCTCTGGGATCTGAGCTGAAATTGAGGCCATCCAGAATCTCCCCTCTATGCTCACCGTAGAGCTCTTGTTAGGGGAATTACAATTGGTCTCAGCATTTCTGGATTAGAAAGGGAAAACCAAATAGGATTTCCCACTCCCAATCACTATTCAACTTAGATCCCAGAGGTATACGGACATAATTTATCTAGTGATCTCTGCTGGAAGTGTGTATGTTCAGATATTGGATGAGGGCATGATTATGTTTAGCTATGATCGTCATCACAGTTGAATAGCCTGCCAATATTTAACTTTGAAAAATGGCAATTTGGGCAAGGCAGTAATCTGTGGCTCAGTGGGTAGCACTCTCACCTCTGAGTTAGAAGGTTTGTGGGTTAAAAGTCCCACTCCAGGAACTTGAGCACAAAAATCTAGGCTGACACTCCAGTGCAGTGCTGAGGGAGTGCTGCACTGTCAGAAGTGTTGTCTTTTGGATGAGACGTTAAACTGAAGCCCTGTCTGCTCTCTCAGGTGGACGTAAAAGATCCCATGGCACTATTTCGAAGAAGAGCAGGGGTGTTATCCCCAGTGTCCTGGCCAATGTTTATCCCTCAATCAACAGAACAAAAACAGATTATCTGGTCATTATCACATTGCTGTTTGTGGGACGTTGCTGTGCACAAATTGGCTGCTGTGTTTCCTACATTACAACAGTGACTACACTCCAAAAGTACTTCATTGGCTGTAAAGCGCTTTGAGATGTCCAGTGGTCATGAAAGGCATTATATAAATGCAAGTCTTTCTTTCAAGGCACCAGATGATACAGAAGCAAGGAATTGACATCTTCAGGAGGGTGGAGGGACGGGGGAAAGAAAATTAGCAGAATAGAGCAAAATAATTAAAGGAAAGTTGCATTTTCAGATTTGCAGGTTGTAAACATTTACACAAAGGCTTGTATGTTAAAATAAAATTAATCCCACAATCCTTATTTGGAATACATTAAAAAAATTACAATATACCTTTCTGTTTATCATGAGCTAAAGAAATTTGGGATCCAAACTGAGAATATACATCAGATGAGACTGAAGTCATGTCCCCACCCTACAAGAGAAAAGCACAAGGTTATTTAGCAAGTAGAATAGGCTTTCTGTAATTTGATTCTAATATGTCAATTTGCATAAATCAGGTATGGGCAAAATATCTCTGTACTCAAGTTTGTACCAGTATTGTCCTGCTGTGGCGGAGCCACCAGGGGGACTCTGATCTAATGTACATAATTATCTTTAACAAATTATTAGCTACAGAATTAATCTGTATCTTTGTTCATATCATTGCATGTACATAGCGCGGTCCCTTTAAGAATGAGACCAAACGCGATGACGTCATCATGTTGATCACATGATCCTCCAGCGGCGGGAAATCATCATGACGTCAGGCTGGGGAGCCGCCCTAGCCAGCCCTCGTGGAGCCAGCAAAGAGTACAGACCTGTAATGTAGTTCTCCTGTGTTTTCGTTTTAAACTCTGTTGATTAGTATTAAACATCGTTTGTTTGATAGTGAAGGGTTGGGATTTGAACCAGTTGAATGTTGCAGTCAAGTGACACAGCATGACAACCTAGTTTCGGTTGAAACTAGTTGAAGCCACAAATGGAACAGATGGTCAGAAACTAAACTACAAAAGTGATTAAGCATGTGGGGATATGAGAAGCTGCAATAACAAGGTTAACATTTGCAGAACAATCGGGTTACGAAGTAACAACTGTCACGCGGATGTATGTAAGGTATATTTGATTAACCTTTGAGCCATGTCCAATCACAAGTCACTGACTCAGATCGGCCAAAGCCACGATGAAGCAAGAATGGACCCTACGGTCCAGATAACTGGACAAACTTAGATAAAAGACAGAACTGAAAGAAGGGGCTTAGCTAATGATGTAAAGTTATAATTAGGTTGCTTTCGAAGGAATATAATTGGGGGTGGGGGGGGGGGGGCGGCTGTTGCCACGGAGCCGGATTGGCCAAGGAATAAGTAATGTAATAACGGCTATCGGTGTGCTCCAGTCTTGTACTGTATATAAGCTTGTGAATTTTGTTGATCGGAGAGAAGGTGCTCGCACAGACCGCGGGGTCTGAGACGCTTCTCCCAGAGCTCTGTTTTCAATAAACTGCACCATTTACTTTACCACAGATTAAATGTGAATTTATTTTCACCCAACAGATAGACTGACTCGACCTCAGTCCTTTAGTTAGGAATCTAGCCATTCCTACAGTGGTGACCCCGAATTTTTGTGAACAATTTTCGCAGAAGAAGCGAAGCGCGACGAAACATGGAAGCAAACTCCGTGGCTTTGAAGCTCCCACAGTTTTGGGAACAACAGGCGGCCTCCTGGTTCATCCAAGCAGAAGCACAATTCGAATTCCGAAACATCGTTGCGGATCAGACCCGTTACCTTTACGCGGTCTCCGCACTCGACAGCTCCACGGCCTCACGGATCATCAGCCTGCTCAAAACCCCCCCGGTTGACAGCAAGTATAATACTCTTAAAGCGCGGTTAATACAGGTCTTCGGGCTCACAAAGGCAGAGCGTGCCCGCCAGCTACTCGCTTTGCCCGGGCTTGGCGATTCCAAGCCATCTGAGTTAATGAGCCAGATGTTCACGCTCCTTGGCTCAGAACCACAATGTTTCCTCTTTTGGGAGTTATTCCTGAGTCAACTACCCGAGCAGGTTCAGGCTGCCGTCGCTAGATCGGAAGTGACAGATTGCGCAGCACTTGCTGCAGAAGCAGGTACGATTAACGCGGTCACGCAGCCATACTGCGTCGCTATGAGGCACCCCTCCCCCGCGAACGCCGCCCCGACGCCTCCATCCCCCGGCTTGTGTTTTTACCACGCCCGTTTCGGCGCGAAAGCCAGAGGCTGCCGCCCTCCCTGCAGTTTCGCGCCTAAAAAAAAAACCCAACATTAACACCAGCAGCAACTCCAGAAAAGGAGGACCGAGTCTGACGGACGTTCCGCGGCCGCGATGGCGACTGGAAATTCCGGGCAGCTCCGCTACATTACAGATTCCCTCTCAGGCTGGCGCTTTTTATGCGACACCGGGGCGCAGTGTAGCATCCTTCCTGCCTCGGCAGTCGATATTCAGTCTGGGATGCATGGCCTCTCTCTCGTGGCAGCTAATGGCGGGGCCATTCGTTCCTTTGGCAAACGGTGGGTCCAGGTGTGCTTCAGCGGGCAACGGTTTCAGTGGGAATTTATTACAGCCAAGGTTTCACAAGCCATCCTCGGCGCAGATTTCTTATGCGCCAACAGCTTCTTGGTGGATGTAAGAAATCGTCGATTGGTCAACGCGGCCACCTTCCACTCCATCCCTTGCTTCCGCAGTTCCGCAATGTCGCACACGGTCTCCTGCGCGTTGTCCTCGCCGGACGAGTTCACTCGCCTATTAGGTGAATTCCCGGAGCTGACCAAGCCCACTTTCTCCTCCTCGGCCACTAAGCATGGTGTCGAACACCACATTACTATGACTGGCTCTCCGGTTTACGCGTGAGCTCGGCGCCTGGAACCCGGCAAGCTCGCGGCTGCGAAGGCAGAGTTTGCCACGATGGAAAGGCTGGGGATTATTTGCCGGTCGAATAGTCCCTGGTCCTCGCCTCTCCACATTGTCCCAAAGCCCGGCAGTGGATGGCGGCCATGCAGGGACTACCGACGCCTTAATGACGCCACTACTCCTGATCGGTACCCGATCCCGCAGATACAGGATTTCTCCGCCCATTTGGCGGGAAACTCAATCTTCTCCAAGGTCGACCTTGTCCGTGGCTACCACCAAGTTCCCGTACACCCGCAGTGTTGTGTATGTACCTTTAAGAGAATAACTGGTCTCAGACTGCAATACCGGCAGTGACCACCCCTGTATAAAAGGCGCTAGAGAGCCTCTGTTGGTTAGATTCGTTTATGCCTTCCACCAGTAAAGATCGTTTTGTTTTCTCTCCTGCTAGTCCGTGTCTCACTCATTCATGGACTTAACACTGGCGACGAGGTAGAAAGAACTTACCTGCAACTCAGCAGCAGCTCCGACGACGTTGAAGGTTGGAAGAAGAAGAAAAAAAAGAGTCCATTGAAACTCGAGGAACGGGCGTCGACCATCAATCATCGGGTTCAAGGCTTTGCAGGAGCGACTTTCCAGAGCCAGGCTAGGTTCCTCGGTCCGTGGTTTCCCAGCTAATCGGGCTGGTGGCAGGTAGTGCTCTGATCCTTCCTGGGCTGCAACGGGGCCGGGCAGCGAGTTGGGAAGCAAGGAGAGTGAGAGAGGGTGGAGCATACAGGGCGCGGCCGGTGTTTCGAAGCTGGGCAGCGTTCGGACCTCAGAAGAGGGAGGGAAGTGTTCCAGAGGGTCCGCTCCACGACGGGAAAATAATAAAAGAAAAAGAATACGCGCAAAAAACCATGGAAAGCAGCGCTAACAACAGCGGGGGGAAGAAGGAAAAGCGCGGGAGGCGCCATTTTGTTAAATCAGAGAAGAAGGCAAAGCGCGGGAGGCGCCATTTTAGATTTTCAAGATGCCGAAGACTGGCTGTATCACTGCTTTTGATAATACAATAGAGGACTGGACCACGTAGGTGGAAAGAGTCGAGGTATATTTCGAGGCAAATGAAATAGCGGAGGGGAAAAAGGCATCAATATTGCTAAACGTAATGGGCGCTAGAACGTACAGCATATTGTGGGATCTGATTACTCCAGTCAAACCGAAGGCGAAGAGTTTTAACGAAATTGTTGCTGTTCTACAGGAGCACTTAAACCCTGCACCGCTGTTGATAGCAGAAAGATTTAAATTCCACAGGAGAACTCAGCACAAAGATGAGAGCAATGCTGAGTATCTTACGGAACTACGCAAGCTATCAAAGCACTGCCAGTTCGGAGCAGGACTGGCAGATACCCTACGGGACAAATTTGTCTGTGGACTCCTGAGTGAAGGAACACAGAAGAAGTTACTCGCAGAAAAAGAGCTGACACTAGATAAGGCTTTCAGCGTGGCAGTATCGTATGAAGCAGCAGCCAGGGGAGCTGCAGAAATTCAACAAAAACCACAGGAATACGGCACCCACGAAATGACACGGGGATTTGCAAAATGTTATCGCTGCGGCAGAACTAACCATGACCAGAAGGACTGCTGGTCCAAAGACAAAATATGCAGACAATGCGGGAAGATTGGACACATTGCACGAGTTTGTAGGTCTGGGAAGAAGACCAGCAACAACAAAAAGGCTACTAAGGAACCGTACAAGAAAGTACAAAAGATGACGGACAGTAGTTCCGAAGACCAGATGAGCGATAGTGAATCCGAGAACAGGAGATTAAGCTGTCTCAAACTTCACAATGTAATCGCAAAAGAGGATCACCGAACCATTTGGGTCACCCTCACGATAGCAGGGTCCCAAGTTAAAATGGAATTGGATACAGGATCAGCGCTAACCGTCATGAATCGACGAGACTATGAGCGGCTATTTTCACACATACCCTTGAGAGAGACATCCATCGTCTTGACAACGTATACGGGGCAAAAAGTATACCCCAGAGGAAAAATAAGGGTGCCTGTCGAATACAATGGCAAGAAAATACGGAAATTGTATCTCTACATACTGCCAAATGGTGGACCACCGTTATTGGGACGGGAATGGATCAGGAAGATAAACTTAGATTGGCATTCCATTCATGCAATGATGGTGGACGGTAAAAAAGATGAAGACGTCACTCCTGGACGATTGTCAACAATCTTAGCTAACGCCAAAGAGGTATTTCAACAAGAACTGGGCACGCTTAAAGGCGTAACCGCCTCGTTAAAAATAGAAGAGAATGCAGTTCCCAAGTTTTTCAAAGCGAGACCGGTACCATATGCAATTCGTCCAGCCGTCGAGGCAGAGCTGGAGAATCTGGAGAAGGCGGGCGTGTTGTCTAAGGTCGACTGGAGCGAGTGGGCGACACCCATCATTCCTGTCATGAAAAAAACGTTAAGCAATAAGTCCGGAGAGCCAATGAAGATTCGCATCTGTGGGGATTTCAAGGTGACGGTGAACCCTGTCCTTCACACAGTACAATATCCTCTTCCAAGGATAGAAGACATCTTCGCCTCACTGTCTGGAGGGAAGCGTTTTACAAAAATTGACCTAGCACAAGCATATTTGCAGATGGAGGTTGAAGAGTCCTCTAGGAAGTATCTCACGATAAACACTCACAAAGGTCATTAACAATATCATCGATTGGTATTCGGAGTAGCATCGGCTCCGGCGATATGGCAAAGAGCGATGGAACAAGCCCTGCAAGGGATTCCGGGGACTCAGTGTTACTTGGACGACATCCTTGTAACAGGTGAAGATGACAGTGAACACCTTAACAACCTAGAACAGGTGCTCACTAGACTACAGGAACATGGGCTGCGAGCCAACCGCCCCAAGTGCGAATTTTTTAAGAAACAGATATCGTATTGTGGCCACGTGATTGATGAAGAGGGGTTACATAAGTCCCCTGACAAAATTGAAGCAGTTGTTAAGGCCCCAGCGCCTGAAAATGTGTCGCAACGGAGGTCATTCCTCGGGTTGGTGAATTGCTATCATAAGTTTTTGCCGAATTTGTCGACAATTCTGCATCCACTGAACGCCCTGCTACGAACGGGGGTAGCATGGAAATGGAGCGATGATTGTAAACGTGCTTTTCAGAAGAGTAAGGACTTAATCACTTCGAAGGAAGTATTGGCTCACTACAACCCAGCACTGCCAATCAGGCTGGCGTGTGATGCGTCTCCCTACGGCATTGGGGCGGTACTGTCACATAAATTCCTTAATGGTTTGGAGAGGCCGATAGCTTTTGCGTCACGCTCGTTAACTTCTGCCGAGCGTAACTACGCCCAGATTGACAGAGAGGCCCTCAGCCTAGTGTGGGGGGGTGAAGAAGTTCAATCACTATCTGCACGGTCAAAAATTTACTCTACTAACCGATCATCAACCTCTTGTCTCCATTTTCAACCCTCAGAAGGGCGTACCGATAATGACAGCACAATGGCTGCAGAGGTGGTCCCTTTTCCTAGGGGCACACCAATATGACATCGAGTACAAATGAACTAAACAGCATGGAAATGCTGATGGATTGTCATGTCTACCGTTGCCGACGGTGGAAGAAGACGACCTTGCAGTGGATCCAATGGAGTTATTCCACTCGACCATAGTCGAATGTCTCCCTGTGATGGATGCAAACATAGAAAAGGAAACACGGAATGACCCGACACTATCACGGGTCTATGATTTAACGGTGAAGGGATGGCCAGCACATGGCGAACCACTGCTGCCAGCATTTTCGTCAAGAAGAGAACAGCTGTCAGTGTGCAGAGGAACCTTGATGTGTGGATCCAGAGTAGTAATTCCACCTAAGTTGACGGATAGAGTGCTCAATGAGCTTCATGAGGGTCATCTGGGTGGGGTAAAAATGAAGAGCTTAGCCAGAGCGTTTGTGTGGTGGCCGGGAATTGATAGAGAAATCGAAGAGATGACCAAGAGCTGTGCAGGATGCCAGAAGGTCCAAAACGCCCCACCACAAGCTCCTCTGCATCCATGGGAGTGGCCCTCATCTCCATGGCAAAGGGTGCACATTGATTTTGCTGGTCCCTTCATGGACTCGATGTTTTTAATTGCGGTGGATGCACAAAGTGGCCAGAGGTAATAAAAATGTCCTCAACCACCACGGAAAAATCTATCACAGTTTTACGAACCATATTCGCCAGGAATGGGCTGCCTGAACAGATTTGCTCTGACAATGGACCACAGTTTGTGTCTGAAGAGTTCCGGAGGTTCTTAAAGAACAATGGTGTTAAGCATTACACATCTGCCCCATATCATCCAGCCACTAATGGATTGGCCGAGAGGTTTGTCCAAACATTCAAGAAGGCTATCAAGGCAATGTGTAATGAAGATATACCCCTACAACACAAGGTGGACAACTTCTTGTTTGCCTACCGGAATGCGACACATGCGGTTACCAACCAAACTCCAGCCATGATGTTCTTCAATCGAAGACTACGATGCCGCTTGGATTTGGTTAAGCCAAACGTCCGAAGAGATGTGGAGAACAGGCAGTTTCAGAATATGAATGAAAGGCCGACCAGGAGTTTTAAGATAGGTCAACCAGTTTTGGCCCGGGACTGCTGCACTGAGAAATGACAGCCAGGAACGATTTGTACACGACAAGGACCTCTCATGTATACCGTGGACGTTGGGGAGAGCATTGTAAGACGCCATGGTGACCAGATTCTAGAGTCACTGGAAAACGTCAACTCCACACCACGATCTGATACACCTGGTAATGAAATCGACGTTCCAATTGCAGCTACCGCAGAACCGGTAATATTGGAAGCAGATGAACCAAACAACGACATTGATTTCTACTCAACATTGCCAGAAGAACCTGATACTCCAAAGAGGCGTTATCCAGACAGAATCAGGAAGTCTCCTCAAAGACTGAACTTATAATTGCTTAAACTTAACCAATGTATCTAGCAACAGTAATTGTGATTGTAATTCGTTATCATTAGTGTTAAATGAATGTTATGTACTGTTTATCTAAAAGGGGAGGAATTGTTGTGTATGTACCTTTAAGAGAATAACTGGTCTCAGACTGCAATACCGGCAGTGACCACCCCTGTATAAAAGGCGCTAGAGAGCCTCTGTTGGTTAGATTCGTTTATGCCTTCCACCAGTAAAGATCGTTTTGTTTTCTCTCCTGCTAGTCCGTGTCTCAATCATTCACGGACTTAACACGCAGGACATCCAGAAAACGGCTGTCATCACTCCCTTTGGACTGTTTGAGTTTCTACGGATGCCATTTGGGCTCAAGAATGCCGCACAGGCTTTTCAACGACTAATGGACTCGGTCCTGCGGGATCTTCCATTTTTATTTGTCTACCTTGATGACATCCTGATAGCCAGCTCTACCAAAGAGGAACACGTCTGCCATCTCCGCACCCTCTTTCGGCGCCTCAGCCAACATGGCCTCATAATCAACCCGGCCAAGTGTCAGTTCGGCCTACAACAAATTGACTTCTTGGGCCACCGCATTACTTCGGAGGGCGCAATTCCGCTGCAGTCAAAGGTCGAAGCAATTACGGCATTCCCAAGGCCGCAGTCCACCAAGGCTCTTCAAGAATTCCTGGGCATGGTGAATTTCTACCACCGCTTTGTGCCCAAGGCAGCACGACTCATGCAGCCCCTCTTCGAGGCCCTCAAAGGCAAGGCCGGAAAGGATACAATAGCCTGGATGGTCGAAATGGACAACGCTTTCGACAACACAAAAACCGCTCTAGCCAATGCAACTATGTTGGTGCACCCTCTGCCAGGTGCCACCATCGCCCTTACCACCGACGCTTCCGACTATGCCATAGGCGCTGTGCAGGAACAGTGGGTCAACGGGACGTGGCAACCACTGGCATTTTTCAGCCACCAACTCCGGCGCAACGAACGCAAATACAGCACTTTCGACTGGGAGTTGCTGGCGCTGTTCCTGGCTATCCGCCATTTCCATTTTTTGTTAGAAGGACGGCTCTTCACTGCATTTGTAGATCACAAACCACTGACCTTCGCCATGGCCAAGACCGCCGAACCGTGGTCGGCTCGACAGCAGCGACAGCTAACTTTCATTTCAGAATTCACGACAGACGTTCAACACGTAGCTGGCAAGGACAACTTGGTAGCTGATTGCCTTTCTTGCGCGACCGTACAGGCGGTCCAGCTGGGCATCGATTATGCCCTCATGGCTACCGATCAGGCATCCGACCCTGAAACACAGGCGTATCGCACCGACACCTCTAGCCTCCAACCGACCGATGTGCAATTCCACGCTGCAGGCACCTCATTACTCTGCGATGTCTCCATGGGAGATCCCCGCCCGATCGTTCCAGTCACCTGGCGCCACAAAGTTTTCGATGCCATACATGGGCTTTCGCATCCTGGCATGAAGGCATCTCAAAAATTAATGTCGGGTAAGTTCGTCTGGAGAGGAATGCGTAAGGATATCCGCGACTGGGCTAACAGCTGCATCATCTGTTAAACACTCTTAAGGTGCAATGTCACGTTAAGGCCCCATTGGCCACGTTCGCAGTACCAGAGCGTCGATTCGACCATATCAACGTGGACCTTGTCGGGCCGCTTCCACCATCGCAGGGGTTCACACACATCCTCACCATGGTCGATCGTACTACTAGATGGCCAGAGGCCGTTCCTCTGGTGTCTACTACGTCCGCTGATGTTGCCAGAGCATTCCTCTCCTCGTGGGTCGCACGTTTCGGCGTTCCGGCGGACATTTCTTCAGACTGTGGTCCACAGTTCTCTTCCGAGCTCTGGAACGCTGTGGCCCAGGGTCTCGGCACCAAGCTTCACTGCACCACGGCCTATCACCCGCAAGCAAACGGTTTGTGCAAACGTTTCCACAGTTCGTTAAAGGCATCGCTGATGGCCAGCCTCCAAGGCGCCGGATGGGTGGATAAGCTTCCATGGGTCATGTTGGGTCTCCGCACGGCACCCAAAGAGGACCTGCAATCATCCACCGTGGAGCTCGTGTACGGCCAGCCACTCCGCGTACCGGGAGATTTCCTGCCGCTTCCAACTGAGCCGTGGTCCGCAGCCGAACAACTCAGCAGCCACCGGGAAACAGCCAGGGCTTTTGCGCCTATCCCAACTTCGCATCATGGCCTTCCATCTTCACACGTACCAGCGGAGCTAAAGAATGCTGAATTTGTATTCATTCGTCATGATGCCCATAGGGATCCGCTCAAGGCCCCTTACACAGGCCCTTTTCGCGTACTGGAGACAGGCGACAAGAGTTTCTCTGTAGACATCGGTGGTAAACCCGACCACATATCCATTGACCATCTCAAACCAGCACACCTGGACATCGACCGGCCAGTAGAGACTGCACAGCCACCACGACGTGGTTGACCTCCCGCTGCATCCACGCCAGACCGAAGGCTTCCATCCGCCAGCCTGCCCGCTGTTCAACAACGTCCACTCCAAGAATACAGGAGTCGCTCTGACAGGCTTGTCAGACCTCCTAGTCGATTGACTTTTACTGTTAAAGACAATTCTGGGGGGGCGCATGTGGCAGAGCCACCAGGGGGACTCTGATCTAATGTACATAATTATCTTTAACAAATTATTAGCTACAGAATGAATCTGTATCTTTGTTCATATCATTGCATGTACATAGCGCGGTCTCTTTAAGAATGAGACCAAACGCGATGACGTCATCACGTTGATCACGTGATCCTCCAGCAGCGGGAAAACGTGATGACGTCATCACGTCAGGCTGGGGAGCCGCCCTAGCCAGTCCTTGTGGAGCCAGCAAAGAGTACAGACCTGTAATGTGGACATCCGCTGTGTCTGAGCCATAGATTTGCCACTGTCCGCTAACGAGCATTAGCGTCCCTGTATAATGCAATTCGCATTCAGGTCTCACTGCCTTGTAACATTGACGAACAAGCGAGTGATTTTTATTTTTTTAAACTCTGTTGATTAGTATTAAACATCGTTTGTTTGATAGACTAACTCGACCTCAATCCTTTAGTTAGGAATCTAGCCATTCCTACACTGCAACATTTCTTGCAGATAAGTAAAGGGTTTAGTACTCAGAGCTGAAGCACCATCTTCCAGCCTGCTCATGTGAACCTGCCACACCCCTCAACGCATACTCTCGGTTTTCAACCTCACCCCCCACCCCGCAAAAAAAGACAGGATCTCTTAACTGTCTTTAGCACTGCTTTTATCTCAAAAAGATCATACAAATACAGATTACAATATTAAAATGTTCTCTCCCTGCCCATGAAGAAACACAATTATTGCTGCTTACAAATCTTTTGGGTAAACACAGAAACCCACTGAGCCGAAGGGACCTTGAAAAACCAGCCAAATTGCTGGAGGGATATTCAGGAAGTGACCTAACTGCACTGGCGAAGGAGACATTGTTGGGTCCAATTCGAGAGCTCAAACCAGAACAAGACTATGGCTGCTAGTCAGGTGAGAAAGATCCAACTGGTTGATTTTAAAGCAGCACTGAGGAAGATCAAACACAGTGTGGCCCTCAGATTCTCGAGAGATACAACTGCTGGAATAAGGAATGTGGAGACACAGCAGTTAATTTCTGACGTGACACCAGCATGTGCTCTATTCATTACTGTAAGGACTTAACATTATCTGAACAGTACATTCGCTGTCAGTACCGAGTGATTTTACCCTTTTCGCAGAACAGTTTAAAACTCAATCAAATAATGAGAAAAATAACCTGGCTGAGTTTGGTAAAGTTAAAAAGCACTAGGAGTAAAAGGTAATTCCTGTTGCCGTCTGGTGGGCAACCTGGTGTAAAGATGTATTTGTAAATATTTGGGGGTTGAAATTGCTTTAGGCCTGTTATTGGGCCTGAAATGGATGCCGTGTGCCCCAACCAGGAGGCCTAAGGCTGACCTGAAATTGAGCCTTGTGCCTCATTAACATTAACTGAGTGAGCCGTCGGTGCTTGTCATGCCTCCACAGGCTGCTCGCTCATATTAAAATGATGAGTTTTGGGCTGCTTGGCTCGCTGGCAGTAGCCCAAAGGTAAGACTCGGGAGGGGGAGAAAAGTGGAGTCGGGGGAATACTCCTGCTCCTCTGGCTCCACTGGAGTGTTTAAACCTCTTGGTGGCAGAAGCTACTTAGGCCACAGCAGCCATGGAAGAATTCGGAGTGGAGCAGGTCCGGTTCCGGCACTGTTCATCTGCATCCAGTTTGGTAGAGGGGGCCTAAAACAGGCATTATTTACATATATATGCGGCCTAAACCAATATCGGATCGGACGTCTGTCAGGCACGTTTGGAGGCGGCGGGGGGGGGGGGTGGGGGGAGCGGGGGGAGATGTTGGTCCCTATTTTGTGCCTGCCAAAATTCTACCCCTTGTTTTTTTTTAAACTGTCAACTGTTTTTGCACATTTTTGCTTTGGCCTCCGGGCTTTTTTCCATTTTCCATTAATTTTCTCACCACAGTGATTTTGTAGACAAAATAGCAAGAGTTTTCAACTATGCCACATATTGTGCAAGCGATTCAATAAATTCTGCTTTAGAGAAATGCCAGTGTTGCTGCTGATAATATCATTAGAATTGTGCTTTCTGGTCAGCAAATTAATTCAAAGGTCCTACCATAAAATGTGAATGCCCTGCTTCCATCTCTCATTTAAACTCAAGTCTAACAGGTTTAGTATCATTTATGAATCTCCTGAGATCATTTGACAAACCAAAAAGGTTTACATACCTTCTATCTTGCCTTGAGGACAACTACTCCTACATTCTTTGGAACAATATATTGATTAATATTGCAATGTTTGGTTAAAAAGTATTATAATAGGATAAATATACATTATAATATATACTACTGTAGCGGTTCGTGCAGATCGCCACTAAATAAGAGAGTTTGACTTCGGCGAACTATTAACAAGTTGTTTATTTACAGGAACAGGCTAATTACATCAGGTAAGATAGCAGGTAAGATGGCTGACTGTAGGAGCACCGTGGTGTAGGTCTTGTCCCAGCGGGGACTCCACGAGGACCGAGTTCGCAGTCCTGTGGGGAGCATGATGACGTCATCGCGTTTGTGTTGTGATGTCATCACGTTGTTCGCGTTTCCCGCGCTTAGGGCGTCACGTGATGCGTGTCGTTGCGTCGCTGGCCGTTGAGCCCGAAGTCGGGAGGCTGGGCTGTGCCGGTGCTTGCCGCGAGAGCGGAAGATCGCGTCGCTCCCGTCGGCTGGCCGTTGAGGCTGAAGACGCTAGGCCGGGCTGTGCCGGCGCACGCACATCACGTCATACGTGACGTGACGTCAGCGCGCTAGGGCGCGCCTTAAAGGGGCAATGGCCCCAACAGGTAAGTTAAAAGGGCAACGGCCCCAAAAGGTAAGTTAAAGGGAATTATGTGTCTCAATGTAAGGGACAACCAGTGGTACCGCCACATAGGCCCTCCCAGAATTCGCTTTAACGAAAGTCCAAGGATGAGATGGTCTGATGAGCTGGTGGTCTCGGCGGTCATGCTGTCTCGGCTTGGTAGGCGAGGTATGAAGATGCTGCTGGTGAGCGGATCCTTACGCGCGTCGTGGCGAATAAAACGTATCCGTCAGGCGAAGGACCGTGGAGATGTGCGAAACAGCAGGCCTTGTCAGAGTGACGGGCAGGTTGGGCGGACGCGGGCGATGTCTCCGTTGGCTGGTGAGCGAAACCTTCGGGAGGCTGGAACGCACGGAACGGTGCATGCCATAGTGCTACGACGTGAACACAATGGAGGGTGAAGAGTTGCTGCGTTGATCAGTGATCAGTGAGGCTAGCAACTTTCACGTGGCTGATCGCGGCCGCAGGATGCCCGTTGGACCCGTCCTCGATGTGTGCAGCGTCAGCCGACGTTTGCGTTTGTTAAAGGGAAAACTGGAGAAAGGGCGGCAACGGTCCAGGTTGTTGTTGCTTTCAGGAGGGGTTAACTCTGCCTGGAGGGCGGCAACACTTGTAACAGTTGTAGATTTAGGAGAAAACAGCCGGGAGGGCGGCATGCTTTTGTTCACGCCGAATCGTGTAGTAGGTAACACAACCAGCAAGCTGAAGGGCTGGTGCGTCGTCGGCGGAGAAGGAGTCATCGGTGTTCACGAGGGATGTGTCCTCGTGCGCAAGGAGTGCGTCCTCGTGTTTTGCGGGGGTGAGTCCTCGTGGTATCCCCGCGGGGCGTGCTCCGATCTTGTGGGCCCGAACATGCTGTACCCCGCGCTTGGAGAGATGTATACTTGCTGTTGCTTTGGATGTAGAGGCGGACGATCCGTGTGGCGGTAGAAGAGTCGAATACGGAGACCGTGAGCACGTGCGTGGTCTGCGCCGCACCGATGTTCTCAGCGAACAGGGCTTCTACATGCATAAAGCACGAGGGAAACCGTGGCTCCCTGGATTGCGGTAGCGACAGCAGAACGGCTGATGCTTCCATAGCGTGCTTCGTTTGTGAAAGACGTTCACAAACCCACCAATTGTAGCGCTGGTGGATGACGGTTGCCGTTGGTCGTGCTCTACTTCTGTGAAATCGTTCGTGAAAAACGGGCTCACCTCCAAGCTGCGCTTCCTTTGCGAAGACGTACGCAAAGACGGGGTCGCTTTTGGTGGAATCGGTGTTAGGCGGTTGCTGTTCCGTGGTTGTTCATCGGTCGTCTTGAGTGAAGACGAGGTTCAGGCGTGTGTTGCTACCGTGAAAATCATTCACGGATACGGGTTCACCAATTGTAGCATTGGAATTGATGAGCTCCCGTACTCACGTCGTGGGGTCACCCATGTAGCGGTTCGTGTAGATCGCCACTAAATAAGAGAGTTTGACTTCGGCGAACTAGTAACAAGTTGTTTATTTACAGGAACAGGCTAATTACATCAGGTAAGATGGCTGACTGTAGGAGCACCGTGGTGTAGGTCTTGTCCCAGCGGGGACTCCACGAGGACTGAGTTCGCAGTCCTGTGGGGAGCGTGATGACGTCATCGCGTTTGTGTTGTGACGTCATCACGTTGTTCGTGTTTCCCACGCTTAGGGCGTCACGTGATGCGCGTCGTTGGCCATTGAGGCCGAAGTCGGGAGGCTGGGCTGTGCCGGTGCTTGCCGCGAGAGCGGAAGATCGCGTCGCTCCCATCGGCTGGCCGTTGAGGTCGAAGACGCTAGGCCGGGCTGTGCCGGCGCACGCACATCACGTCGTACGTGACGTGACGTCAGTGCGCTAGGGCGCGCCTTAAAGGGGCAATGGCCCCAACAGGTAAGTTAAAAGGGCAACGGCCCCAAAAGGTAAGTTAAAGGGAATGTGTCTCAATGTAAGGGACAACCAGTGGTACCGCCACACTACATTGGATACAAGAGGTGAATTCCAGAGGTGAGGGGAGAGTGACTGCCCTTGACATCAAGGCTGGATTCGACCGTGTTGTGTCGGTACCTTTCTACCTAGACACAATTAGAACTCAGAACTCAGAGATTCAAACATGAAGTGCTTTATTCGAAAGGAAAGGAAAGTTCTGGAGAGTTCCGAACAAAGAGAGCTAAACTTAACCAAGAGAACACCCATTTATCTGCTGTGACAGCGCCACCACAGGTGGGAGGAGAACACACAATACATAACATATTCTTCCCCTCTTAAATGAAAGGTCCACATTATTCCTCAACAGTTAAGTTACTTTCAATGCACTCAACTAACCAAGGGTAGAGGTGGACTGCCTCAAACCTTGACTTTACCCTGGGGTTTAATCTGCCCCAGTCTTGTGGGTAAGTCACTAAGCCTACAGATCCAAGCGTCTTGGAGGCCGCCGCTCTCTGACAGGATATCGGCGGTCATCGCTGGCTTCCACAGCAGTAGGCATTGACACAGGCCTAGATAGAGAAGGTGCCTGTGTCAGTCGAAAGTCAGGAGTTTGCACAGGTGGAACCGTCTCTTTGACTTCCTGTGTTGGAGAAGAGCACTGTGGCAAAGGATGCTGGTTTGCGGTATCATCCGGAAACAGTTCAGGCCAACCAGCCATTGGAGCCTCTGTGGCTGTCTCTGCTCC
This sequence comes from Somniosus microcephalus, assembly GCF_052327205.1. Classification (NCBI taxonomy): domain Eukaryota; kingdom Metazoa; phylum Chordata; class Chondrichthyes; order Squaliformes; family Somniosidae; genus Somniosus; species Somniosus microcephalus. Next base: position 218,003,955 of record NC_140987.1, read on the forward strand.
TAGCAACAGTTGATCTGTGTGTCTTCTCCAGACGACGTCCTCAGCAGTCTCAACCGTGTAAGACACTGGGCCCGTCTGCGCGATCACCGTAGCAGGAACCCATTTCGGTCCAGTGTTGTAGTTTCGAGCTAGGACGTGCTCTCCAGGGTGAAACCGTCTCTCCTTGGCTCTTTTCTCTCTCTTTTCAACTTGAGCTTGTTGTTGACGATGGACAACTTGTTCTGCCCTTGGAGGTTTGAGTAAGTCAAAACTTGTCCGCAACTGCCTCTTCATCATGAGCGAAGCGGGGGAAGTTTTGGTTGTGGCATGCGGCTCGTTCCTGTAGGACAACAGGAAGCTGTTCAGACGTTGGTGGATTGAGCCCTGACCTTGCGATGCCTTCAAGGCGTGCTTCAAAGTTTGCACGAACCTTTCTGCCTGGCCATTAGTAGAGGGATGATAGGGCACAGACCTGATGTGTTGGACACCATTCACATGCAGGAAGGTTGCAAACTACTGTGATACAAATTGTGGACCGTTGTCACTTACGAGTTGTTCCGGTGAGCCATAACGGCTGAACATCTCACCAAGTTTCTCAATTGTTTTCTCTGCCGTGGTAGACCTCATCACAGCGACCTCCGGCCACTTGCTACGAGCGTCCACAACCACCATAAACATCTTCCCTTCAAAAGGACTGGCGAAGTCCACATGTACTCGTTGCCACACTTCTGCAGGCCAATCCCAGGGGTGTAGGGTTGCCAGCTGTGGAAGATTCCAGACCCTTTGACATGGGGAACATGTTTTGGCTTTCTCCTCAATAGTTCCATCGAGACCTGGCCACCAGAAGTAGCTTCATGCCATTTCCTTCATCCGAACCATCCCACTGTGGCCTGTATGAAGTTGTTGCAGTATAGGTTCCCTCAGAGGTGGCGGAATGATGACACAGCATCCCCAAAGAAGACAACCTGCCTGGATGGAGAGCTCATTTCTTTTTGAAACGTAAGGTTTCAAACTAGGAGAATCTCCTATAGCTCTCCCTCGAATTACATCGTCCATTACCTCAGACAGGACTGGATCGTTGCGGGTGTACCTTCGCACCTGAACTGTTGTGACAGGTGCTCCCTCCACTTGTCTAAAGTAGAAGATGTCTATCTGACGAGGCTCTGGGGGAGTAACAGGCAAGGGCAGCCTCGAGAGACCGTCTGCATTGCCGTGCAAGTCTGATTTGCGATATTTGATGTCGTATGTGTGTCCTGACAACAGTAAAGCCCACCTTTGCATCCTGCTTGCAGCAAGAGATGTAATTCCGGTGTGGGGCCCGAAGATTGAAGTCAATGGACGGTGGTCCATCAGGAGTGTGAACCTTCTCCCAAACAGGTACTGATGAAATTTTCGAATTCCAAAAACGATTCCCAAGGCCTCGCGCTCAATCTGTGCATAGTTACTCTCGGCCTTGTTCAAGGTGCGTGATGCGAAGGCGATAGGTTTCTCTTCACCAGAAGGCGTGATGTGGGATATGACTGCTCCCACACCATATGGTAACGCATCACATGCTAGCTGCACGGGTAGCTTTGGGTCGAAGTGTGTCAGGACCTCCGAATTCAGCAATGCTTTCTTTGCTTGGGCGAAAGCTTCGTTGCACAGTTCAGTCCATTTCCATGTTTTGCCTTGACATAGCAACATTGCTGAAGCCGTTACATCAGTTGCTAAGTCTGGAATAAACTTCCCATAGTAGTTAAGTAGCCCCAGAAATGAACGTAACTGGCTCACATTCTGAGGTGCTGGGGCCTCCACAATTGCCTTGACCTTTGACGGTGCCTTATGCAGGTCAGTAGCGTCAATCACATACCCCAGGTACTCAACTGAAGACTGAAAGAATTCACATTTGTCTTTACGAATTCCGAGTCCGTACTCTTTCAGTCGTTGTAGTGTCGCATCCAAGTTCAGAAAATGATCCTCCTCATTTGTCCCAGTGACAAGGATGTCGTCCAGGTAGCACTGGACTCCTGGCAGTCCACTCAAAATCTGATCCATTGCCCTTTGGAATAGAGCAGGGGCCGACGTAATTCCAAAAGGAAGGCGGCAGTACCTGTATAGCCCCTTGTGTGTCACAATTGTCAGCAGCTGCTTTGATTTGTCATCGACATGCATTTGTAGATAAGCCTGGCATAAGTCTATTTTGCTGAACTTTTGCCCTCCGGCCAGGCCCATAAAAAGATCAATGAGGGGAAGAGGGTACTGTTCCGCAGACAGCACCGGGTTAATAGTCACTTTAAAATCCCCGCAGATTCGAACAGATCCATCCTTTTTCAGGACAGGAACAATGGGTGTGGCCCATTTGCTCACGCTCACAGGCTCCAGGACTCCATTCTCGACTAAGGCCTCCAAGTTAGCCTCAACTTTTGGCCTAATTGCATAGGGTACAGGTCGGGCTTTGTGAAACTTAGGCTTGCTGTCAGGTTTAATGTCCAGTCTCACGCTGATCTTTTTCATGCTCCCAAGTTCCCCATTGAAGAGTTCTGCATGTTTGTTTAACACTGCAGTCAGACCTGACTCCCCTTTTGACATCATGTGGACTGCAGGCCAGTCCAGCATGATTTTCTCTAGCCACGCACGTCCCAGTAGCGATGGGTAATTTCCCTTTACCACATATAGTGGCAGTTTCGCAGTCTGTCCGTTCAATTTAACTGTCACCTCAATGGCGCCTCTCATGGCCACAGGTTCGCCGGTATACGTCTTTAGCACAATGTTTGTTGGCTGAAGGGTAAGATGCTTTAGCATTTTGTTGTAGACAGTGTCTGAAACAAGGGACACAGCCGCGCCTGCATCCACCTCCATCCGCACTGATTGACCCTCCATCAGTGGTGACACCCAGTAGCCATTTGAATCACCTGCAACCGTCAGTATGTGCACCTCTTCCTCCTCAGAGGTGTTGCTCCCTTCTGTTTTGCCTGTTCCATCATACTGCACTGAATGAACACTCTTTTTCCTCTCTTGTCCAAATACAGACATTTTGCTTTCATGTTTCCCAGCTCTGTCTGTTCTTTTTTTTACCTCTACAGGCACGTTCAATGTGACCCTTTTTGCCACAATTTTGGCATTCCAGCTCCGTACACCAGCAGTCATTAGCGTGATGGCCCGTTTTCCCACAACGGTAACATGTGCCGTTCCGCGCACCTTTAGGCTCAGACGACACCTTGTGAACTCTCCCTGTTGACCTCAACTGGTGAGCCTCCTTTTCCGCCATCTCCATGGAGACACTAACTTCAATGGCCTTTTCAAGAGTAAGGTTGTCCTCAGTAAGAAGGCGCTTCTGTGTAGCTGCACTTTGCAGACCACACACGAGTCTGTCTCTAATGGTGTCATTCAGCACCTCCTTGAACTCGCAGTGTTCTGACAACCTTTTTAAAGCAGCAATAAACATCGTCACTGATTCCCCCTCCTCTTGATTCCGTTTGTGAAATCTAAATCTCTCAGCAATAACCAGAGGTTTTGGTGAAAAATGTGCGCCAAGAATTTCCACTAGTTGTTTATATGTTTTAGTTCCTGGCTTATCTGGCTGCACAAGGCTGCGAAGTAAATTGAATGTCTTCAGCCCCATTACACGCAAAAAGGTAGGCACGACCTTTTCGTTTGCCACCGCATTCGCCAAGACAAAATAGTCAAAACGTTATGTATAAGCGCTCCATTGCTCCACATTTTCATCAAAATCACCGATGTTTCCTACTATAGTAGCCATCTCACGTTTCAAATTTACATTTCTGTTTACTCACTGCACCCATAACGTTAATGTGATGCTGCAATCTCTGTTCCGAGTGTTTTGTAGTCGAAAACAAGAAAGTTCCCACAACGCAGATTCATCCAATCCTCATCGCCACTTTGTTGTGTCGGTACCTTTCTACCTAGACACAATTAGAACTCAGAACCCAGAGATTCAAACATGAAGTGCTTTATTCAAAAGGAAAGGAAAGTTCTGGAGAGTTCCGAACAAAGAGAGCTAAACTTAACCAAGAGAACACCCAACCATTTATCTGCTGTGATAGCGCCAGCACAGGTGGGAGGGGAACACACAATACATAACAGACCGAGTGTGGCATCAAGGAGCCTCAGTAAACTTGAAGTCAATGGCTTTCGGAGAAAAACACTCTAGTGGCTGGAACCATATCTGCCACAGAGGAAGATGAATGTAATTGCTGGAGGCCAATCACTTCAGCCCCAGAATATAGCTGCAGGAGTTCCTCAGGGCAGTGTCCTAGGCCCAACTATCTTCAACTGCTTCATCAAAGACCTTCCTTCACATGAGAAGAAGTCACTTAGGTGGAGTCCCATAGGTACCAGGTACCTTTGGAATCATACCTCAATAAGCAGTCAATTGCCTTCAGGAGAGGGGAGAAGAGAACATTGATACAGAAAAGGAGGAAATGAAAATAACAAATAAAAGGAAGATCTGGTTTTCATTTGAAAGGATTTGGAACTCACTACCATTGGGTAAAGTGTCCTTTATCCCTTATGGACTCAAAACAATAACATATTTTGGCAGTTGTCCACTAAAATTAGAAGCGCCTATGCATAAAAAAAGATTCGCTTCAATTTAATATGAAATTCAAGGGCCATTCTTCCTGTGAATTGTGCCTGGGGAATGCTTATATGGGTAAAAACTGATGCCACTGAGCCTCCACCTCTACTGCTATTCAAGACAGGAGGGAGAGAAAAAACAGGGAACTACAGGCCAGTTAGCCTGACATCAGACGTCAGGAAAATGCTGGAATCCATTGTTAAGGAAATGATATCAAATCACTTAGAAAATCATAACATGATTAGGCAGAGTCAACATGGTTTTATGAAAGGGAAATCATTTGACAAATTTATTCGAGTTTTTTGTAGATGTAACTAGCAGGGTAGATAAAGGGGAACCAGTGGACGTAGTATATTTGGATTTTCAAAAGGCATTTGATAAAGTGCCACATAAAAGGTTATTACACAAGATTAGGGCTCATGGGGTTGGGGGTAATATAGTAGCATGGATAGAGGATTGGTTAACCGACAGAAAACAGAGAGTAGGGACAAACGGATCTTTTTCAGGTTGGCAGGCTGTAACTAGTGGGGTGCCGCAAGGATCAGTGTTGGGGCCTCAGCTATTTACAATCTATATTAATGACCTAGATGAAGGGACCGAGTGTAATGTATCCAAGTTTGCTGATGATACAAAGCTAGGTGGGACAGTAAGCTGTGAGGAGAACACAAAGAGTCTGCAAAGAATGAGTGGGCAGTAAGGTGGCAGATGGAGTATAATGTAGGGAAATGTGAGGTTATTCACTTTGGTAGGAAGAATAGAAAAAGAGAATATTTTTTAAGTGGTAAGAAACTTTCAAATGTTGGTGTTCAGAGAGATTTGGGTGTCCTCGTGCAAGAAACAGAGCTAGCATGCAGGTACAACAAGCAATAAAGGAAGGCAAATGGCATGTTGGTCTTTATTGCAAAGGGGTTGGAGTATAAGAGTAAGGAAGTCTTGCTACAATTGTACAGGACCTTGGTGAGACCACACCTGGAGTACTGTGCACAGTTTTGGTCTCCTTATCCAAGGAAGGATATACTTGCCTTGGAGGCAGTGCAACGAAGGTTCACTAGTTTGATTCCTAGGATGAGAGGGCTGTCCTATGATGAGAGATTGTGTAGAATGGGCCTATACTCTCTGAAGTTTAGAAGAATGAGAGGTGATCTCATTGAAACATACAAGATTTTGAAGGGGATTGACAGGGTAAATGCTGAGAGGTTGTTTCCCCTGGCTGGAGTGTCTAGAACCAGGGGGCATAGTCTCAGGATAAGAGGTAGGCCATTTAAGACTGAGATTAGGAGGAATTTCTTCACACAGAGGGTTGTGAATCTTTGGGATTCTCTGCCCCAGAGGGCTGTGAATGCTGAGTCTTTGAGTATATTCAAGGCTGAGATAGATAGACTTTTGGACTCATGGGGAATCAAGGGATATGGAAATCGGACGGAAAAGTGGAGATGAGATCAAAGATCCGCCATGATCTTATTTCTTATGTTCTTTGTACTTCCATGGGATTTCCAGTGCTTCTCCCGAAGGAGCGGTGACACAGGGCCTGCACCTCCAATACATGTAGGATAAGAGCAGGCAGGAAAATTATGCAGGACAAAGCATTTTCAGCCCTCCAAGCACATTTTTCCAGTTTCACTGGAAGATTAGGGGCTCCAGAAAAAGTTGTTCTGGCATTCAGACCTGTTCAGATCAGAGGGGACCAGGCCGCAAGGCAAGGGAGGCTGAAAAAGATAAGTACTAAATTCCTGTTCCAGCCTCTTCATGGATTTTCAGATCTGGAAGCCTCTGGCTGCTATTTTCCAATCACAGCCAGGAATTCCTGACACCTTTATAGGCAGAAGGACCTGGTCAGGGAGTAAGTTTACACTGGGGTATGACCAGGCCATTCAAATGACTTGACCCACTTAATACAAACATGGCCATGTCAAGACAGGCACAGTGCACTTTGGGTGAGCTGTGCCTGTCCAGCACCCAGGCAAAGCAAGGGGGAGAGGGAAGTAAAAGTGGACCTATTAGCACAAGGAAAAAAAATCATATTGAGAATGAGCTTCATTTAATTCCAATAATATTCAACATTGACAGAATATGTTATTGGAGCTAAATATAGTACATTGTTCCAGACATGTGCTCTAGCAACACACTTTTTATTTAAATGATTTATCTACATTTCATGATGTGATGTGAGGGAGTGCAATTGCTTTATTTGTATATATATATATATATATATAAATAGGGATGTGTGGGATAGTTAAATACCTTGTTGATTGTCAAGAAAAAGTAATCTTGATGCTTTGGAGCCATAAGCTACTTTCCAATTGTCCATCTCTGGTGGAAACTTTATGCTGCACATTCCAAAAGTTGGGTAAATACCTACAGCATATTTAGCAGTGCAGCTTTTGGACGAATTTGGGCTAAATCAATAAAACATCAGGATGCAAGTACATTCCTGTCATTTGCATGATTAACATCAGAGTTTACCTCCTCCCAGTAGTTTAAATTGAAGCATTTAGACTCTGCGGCCGGGATTTTACCGGAGGAGGCGCGTTGTGGGCGGGACTGCTGGTTTCCAGGTTCTAGTCCCACCCCCAGTGACGTCTGACGACCTGACGCTATTTTCCCCTGATTGGCCTTGTTAAGCCCACCCTGCAGGCTTACCGGCCAACTAAGGGAAAGCCGGTGTCAGATTAGGTCAGTGCATGACGCTTCATCTGCCGGTTTTGTTAAAGTGACAGGCCCTATAATTTTTTGACAGTGTTTGACAGCATTGAGGTGCTGTCAAACACTGACAATCACTGTCCAAAGGTGAGCCCTTGCACCCAGGCTCATCAATGACTCTCTCCTTAGGAGAAAACAGGTGGCAGCTGCATGCGAGATTGCAGAAGCCATCTGTCAATTCTACCGATCAGATGAGGCTTCACAGAAACATCAAATCTCATCAACCTGCAGATACATATAAACAGAATAAAAATATTTCTCACTACATTCTCTCACCTGTCATACTTACCTGTGCACCATTGCAACCATCACACTACCTCTGCAGCTGTCATTTGCACACTTACACTGCAGCAGACCCGCAGCTCACCTCGCTGACCCTGGCGCAATTTCCCGCCGCCGGGAAGGCCACATCAGCAGGCAGAAAATGGTGAAAAGCCTCCTAACTGCCTGTTAACAGGCAGTTAATTAGCTCTAATCCCCTTCCCGCTGCTAGGAGATGGGTCCCTGCGCGAGTCAGGGACCCGCCTCCCAGGAAGATGGTTCGGAGGCAGGTTGGGAGCAGAGTTGGGATCCGTTCCCAATTTTTCCCATTTTCCCCAGCAGTCCAGCCTCCAAACCCGCCTCCTCAGGGCTGGTAAAATCCAGCCCTGCATGTCTAATTAGTTGTTATATAACTGGGCTTCTGTATAGAATATCTTTAATGCATTGATTTTGAACATCATATAGTCTAGAACTGTATTTGTTTTCTCATTCTTTTCCCCCCACTACAAATTTCTTTTGTTCCACATGCTATTTCCTAGTTGAGGAGAGGACAGGACAGGGATTGATGGACGGCGCAGACACGATGGGCCGAAGGGCCTCTTTCTGTGCTGTAAAACTCTATGACTCTATGATGATCTACTTCTAGGCCTCCATTTATGACGCTTTGTAAACAGTCCATGCAAGGTTCATCGGTTACATGGCATTATTCACCAATAACATAAGTGAGTCATAGCCAATATTTATCCATCAACCAACATCGCTAAAAAACTGATCAGCTGGTCAGTATCTCATTGCTATTGGTGGGACCTTGCTGTGCACAAATTGGCTGCCGCTTATCCTACATTACAACAGTGACTACACTTCAAAAGTACTTTATTGGCTGTAAAGTGCTTTGGGATGTCCTGAGGTCATGAAAAGCGCAATACAAATGCAATTTTTTTTTTTTTTTTTTTTTTTTTTTTTTATAAACACAGCTCTTGGCCGTCTTGGGCAAAATGCTGGCCTCCTGACAATGGATGTCTGTCAAGTTGGAGTAGCCGATGGCCTTTGTGCTGTGAGACAAGGAGGTTATTGCCAACTACAAAGCCTGGGACCCAGTCTGAATGGCTGCCAAAGGGTGAACAAAGCAGAGGATGCCTTTGCAGCAAAATTTATAAATAAACTAAAGCTGGAGCCTCTAACTGCTCAACCACTAAGCACAAGCCTATTACATTAACTGAAAATGGGAAGGAGAGCTGTTAGGTGAAATCAGAGGGCCTTTAAACTGATAATTGAGGCCTTTTTGAATGACAAGTGTCAGCCTTGGCTCAGCGATAATACTTTCACAGGAGTCAGAAGATTGTGGGTTCAAGCCCCACTCCAAAAACTGGAGCACATATATGGGCTAACATTTCAGTGCAGTACTGAGGGAGTGCTGCACTCCAGGTGACCCTGTAATTAAGCCATGTGGTATCCACAGGTTCCCTTCAAGCCTTTTGTGACCCATGGGCACCGCAGGATATATTGTGTTTTGTCAATAAGGAGAAGAAAGTCATATTTTAACTTATCGTATGTGATTTTAGTTTGTCTAGTTATTTTAGTGGTGCTCCCCAAGAGGAGGAACTTGTTGGGAATTGGGAATTGGTTGTTTTGTGACATTGGGGAACCAATAGTGGGCTGGCTTGAGATGTAAAACTGAGGCCCCATCTGCCTTCTCGCATAGATGTAAAAGCTCCCATGGCACTTTTTGAACAAAAGCAGAAGAGTTCTCCTGGTATCCTGGCCAACATTTATCCTTCAACCAACACCACCAAAAACAGATTATCTGGTCATTTATCTCATTGCTGTTCATGGGATCGTACTGTACGCAAATTAGCTCCAATGTTTCCCAACATTACAACAGGTATTTTATTGCTTGTGAATTGCTTTGAAACGTTCTGGGGGTTATAAAAATCATTATATAAATGCAAGTTCTTTCTTTTATGGAGCAGTCAAGAGCTTCTGCACAATTAAGCTGGGAAAGTTATTGGGAAGATGAAGCAGGATTATTGGGTTGTGCTCATCCATAGGAGCATGGAATTATACAAACCTTACCCTAAATTCTTTTCTGTTAGATAATTTAGAATCATAGAGTACAACACAGAGGGAGGCTATTCGGCCCATTGAGTCTGCGCCAGCTTTTTCGAAGAGCAATTCCCCACTCTTTCCCCATATCCCTGCAATTTTTTCTTCAAGTATTTATCCAATTCCCTTTTGAAGACTACTGTTCAATCTGTAGCCACCACCCTATCAGGCAGTGCATTCCAAATCCTAACCACTTGTTGCGTAAAAAAGTTTTTCCTCATGTCGCTTCTGGTTCTTTTGCCAATCACCTTAAATCTGTGTCCTCTCGTAATCAACCCTTCAGCTATTGGAAACAGTTTCTCTTTATTTACTCTATCTAAACCCTTTATGATTTTGAACACCTCTATCAAATCTCCCCTTAGCCTTCTCTGCTCCAAGGAGGGCAACCCTAGTTTCTCTCGTCTATTCATGTAACTGTAATCCCTCATTCCTGGAACGATTCTAGTAAATCTCTTCTGTACCCTCTCCAAAGCCTTCACATCCTTCCTAAAGTGTGGTGCCCAGAATTGGACACAATACTCCAGCTGGGGTCGAACTAGAGTTTTATATCGGTTTAGAATAACTTCCATTTCTGTCATAAAATGTTTTTGAAAGGTTTCTCTGGGCTAGTACCAATGACCGACAAGGCTGGTGTTGACCAACAAACTTGGGAGGGCATCCTCAGAGTCTGGAGAGAACATTACACTGGGCTGCCTGCCATCTGACAAAACAGGCCTTAGGAAAAACTCATCTCTATAAAGATTGGAAACATGTGTTGCACAGAGAGAAGGCCTTAAATGAACAGTTTTTTGGAAGAAGCTAGACTCTACATTGAATTGCTTAGCTAATGGTGGAATTGCAGGCATGGACAGTATTTATGCTGAATCCCTGAAAGGGACTATAGGCACGGTGGGGGAGGATGGGGAGCAAGAATGGTCTTGCAGAACATTGCTAAGAATTGCTGACTCACTTTGGAGCTGTCCTCGGAGGCTGAATAGGATTCGTTTTGAGGCAGACATAGACGGTGATTTCTAATGAGGAATTATATCAGTGACTCTTAAGCTGGTCTTTGAATTACCGCGATACGTATTATGGGGTGCTTTGGAGGGGCACAGTTAATCAGAAAGGAACAGCTGGATTCATCTATTGTAAGGAATATGTAGGACAGGTTATGGATATATTCAAGATCACAGAACTTTGTAAGGCTCGGAAGAAACCCATTTACATTGTTCCTCACAAGGCTTTCGATCTAGTGCATCATGCAGTCTGATAAAGAAGTTGGAAGCTATGGGAGAGAGTGCATTACCAAATGTGGATTTTACTTCAGCTCCATGATCTGTGGAAAGGTGGAGGAACAATTCCACAAACATTTCTTTCAACAGCAACAACTTTCATATAGAGTGCCTTTAATGTAGTATAAATTTCCCAAGGCACTTCATGGGAGCATTATCAAACAAAATTTGACACCGAGCACATAAGGAGATATTAGGACAGGTCAGGTCAAAGAGGTAGGTTGGAAGGAGCATCTTAAAAGGAGGAGAGAGAGGTAGAGAGGCTTAGGGAGGGAATTCCAGAGCTTAGGCAGCTGAAGACACGGTCACCAATGGTGGAGCAACTAAAATCGGGAGAATCAAGGAATATGGGAATGGGGCGGAAAAGTGGAGTTGATGTAGCAGTTCAGCCATGATCTTATTGAATGATGGAGCAGGCTTGAGGGGCATATGGCCTAATCCTGCTCCTATTTCATATGTTCTTATGCGCAAGTGGCCAGATTTGGAGAAGCGTAAAGATCTCGGAGGGTTGTAAGGCTGGAGGAGGTTAGAGAGATAGGGAGGGGCGAGGCCATGGCTGGATTTGAAAACGAGGATGAGACTTTTTAAATCAAGGTGCTGCCAAATCGAGAGCCAATGTAGGTCAGCAAGCACAGGGGCAACGGGCGAACGGGACTTGGTGCGAGTTAGGATATGAACAGCAGAGTTTTGGATGAGTTCAGTTTGTGGAGAGTGGAAGGTGGGAGGCCGGCCAGGAGTGCATTGAAATAGTTGAGTCTAGAGGTAACAAAGGCAGGGATGAAGGTTTCAGCAGCAGATGAGCGGAGGCAGTGGGGAGATGGGCTGTGTTACGGAGATGGAAGTCAGCGGTCTTGGTGATGGGAGAAAATATGTGGTCGGAAGCTCATCTCAAGGTCAAATAGGATGCCAAGGTTGCAAACAGTCTGGTTCAGCCTCAGACAGTGAGAGAAGTGAAGCAAAATTGTTTACCATCACCTCTCCAAGGGATATCTAGGCATTTGGTCTTTATGGAACACATAGGTGCAAATATATTAGATGTATATATTATCGTCAGAACTGACAAAGGGTCATCGACCTGAAACATTAACTCTGTTACTCTCTCCACAGGTGCTGCCTAACCTGCTGAGTATTTCCAGCATTTTCTGTTTTTATTTTTGGTATTCTGATATATGTTTTATCAGCCTGAAGAGCAGTCCTTCCCAAAACAGCCCATTACATTTAAAAGGCACAAACCAGCAAGTAATAAGTATAAGCACAAATAGAACTGAGTTGGCTGGGATTAGAGGGCCAGACTGCCAGGGCTCATGACCACAGTTGTATACACCCGACAGATCCTATTCAATGTTGCATCAATGATGTGCTAGATTGCACGGTAAGGGATGGTCTTGGAGTGACTGTATTGAGCATTTCTGAAAAAAATTGCAGTCCTCCTTTTCACAAGTGATATGAGACTCACCTGAGGATCTAATGCACGCTACTCATCACATTGAACAATGGGCTAACCAGTGGGAGGTAGCTGTCCCCGTGAGGTATGACTTTACATGACTCAAGAATTGCAGGGCTGGAGAATTTTGCTATGAGGAAAGATTGGATAGGCTAGGGTTGTTTTCTTTGGAACAGAGGAGGCCGAGGGGAGATTTAATTGAGGTGTATAAAATTATGAGGGGCCTAGATAGAGTGGATAGAAAGGATCTAGTTCCCTTAGCAGAGTGGTCAATAACCAGGGGGCATAGATTTAAAGTAATTGGTAGAAGGATTAGAGGGGAGTTGAGGAGAAATCTTTTCACCCAGAGGGTGGTGGGGGTCTGGAACTCACTGCCTGAAAGGGTGGTAGAGGCAGAAACCCTCATTGCATTTAAAAAGTACTTGGATATGCACTGAAAGTATCTTGGTCTACAAGGCTACGGACCAAGAGCTGGAAAGTGGGATTAGGCTGGATAGCTCTTTTTCACCCGGCACAGACACAATGGGCAGAATGGCTTCCTTCTGTGCTGTAAATTTCTATGATTCTACGATTCTAAAAAAAAACTTTGAAGGTACTGATTGGAAGACCTAATTGGATATATCATCCTTCAAGACTGTGCTAAGATGGGGTGAAAGGCACTTTGGACTTCCTTGCCTTTCTCAGTGATACCAAAGTCTCAATGCAAATTAAGCTTGTGGCACATAAAATATGTCTTAACAGTTTTTCATGGCTCAGAACTCCCAGCAATGGCAGCTTCCTTCAGCCTATGTGTGAGCATAAATTTGTGGCAAAAGGGGGAAAGGTTTGTGGGGAGAGAGCGCTCACTCCTGCACTGATGTGTAATTGAGCCAGACCTCAGCTGGCAGATCTCTGCTGGAGCTCATTACAAGGATATTAAGTTGAATAGCAAGTTATAACTTTGCCATGGACCGCCTTTGCTGTATTTTGGTGTATATAACTGATTAACCATCAGTACTGGCTATTGTATTTCTTTCTGGAAATCCTTCCCGAGTTGGGTCTCGCTACTCCCATCGTGTCAATCCCAGATAAAGCCATCTCTGACCATTTCCTCGTATCGCTCTCCATCCACATTCCCCCTTCCACCCCTCACAACCCTACTTCCTTCTGTGTCCGCCCCTGGAAAAACCTCTCTCCAAACTCTCTTAGAATTGCACTTATGAAATTCCAACTGTCCAGCCTTTGGCCCTCCATTGACCATGACATTTCTGCAGCTACCGATCTGCTCAACCATACCCTCACCAGTACCTTTGATGCCCTAGTCCCTACTATAACAATTATTCTCTCTCACCCTGGCCATTCCCCCTGGTATGGCTCTCATCTTCGCTCCCTTAAGTCCAAGGGATGCAGACTGGAACGGATATGGTGGACAACTGGTTTAGCCATTCACCGCCAGATCTGGCTGGACCACATAAAGCATTATCGGGTCCTGCTCTCATCTGCCAAAATTGCTCACTATTCCAGAATCATTCTGGAATGCAAAGATAAACTCCGGCTTCTATTCTACACTGCTAGCCATCTTCTTAAACCCCTCTCCCCGGTTTCCTCCACCCTCACCTCTGATAACAAGTCTGAGGAGCTCATGGACTTCTTTGTCTCCAAGATTGAGACAATCCATTCAGCTGCCTCTGCCACTTCCCTTCCTTCCCCTAGCCCACTGGGCCAAACTTCCTCTCAGGTCGCCCCCTGCCCTAGTGCTGAACTCACATCTTTCTCCAGTTTCCCTCTGCTCTCCCCTCATGACCTCTCCACGCTCATCTTGTCCATGAAACCCACCTCCAGCTCCCTCGACCCTATTCCCACCAAACGGCTGACCACACAACTTCCTTTGCTGGCTCCGATGTTAGCTAGCATTGTTAAAGGTTTTCTCTCCTCGGGTACTGTCCCCCTCTCCCTCAAATCTGCCGTCATCACCCCTCTCCTCAAAAATCCAATCCTTGACCCCCTCCGTCCTTGCAAACTACCGCCCCATCTCCAACATCCCTTTCCTCTCCAAAGTCCTTGAACTTGTTGTTAGCTTCCTAATCCGTGCCCATCTTTCCCGCAATTCTATGTTTGAATCCCTCCAATCAGGTTTCCACCCTTGTCACAGTACCGAAATGGCTCTCATCAAAGTCACAAATGACATAATTTGTGACTGTGACAAAGGTAAATTATCCCTCCTCATCCTTCTTGACTTGTCTGCAGCCTTTGACATGGTTGACCACTCCATCCTTCTCCAATGTCTCTCCACTGTCGTCCAGCTGGGTGGGACTGCACTCGCCTGGTTCCATTCTTATCTATCTAATCATAGCCAGAGAATCATCTGCTATGGCTTCTCTTCCCGCTTCTGCTTCATTACCTCTGGTGTCCCCCAAGGATCTATCCTTGGCCTCCTCCTATTTCTCATCTATATGTTGCTCCTTGGCGGCATCATCCGAAAACTCAACATCAGTTTCCACATGTACGCTGATGACACCCAGCTCTAACTCATTACCTCTCCTCTCGACCCCTCCACGGTCTCGAAATTGTCAGACTGCTTGTCCGACAATTCTGGATGAGCAGAAATTTTCTCCAATTAAACATTGGGAAGACTGAAGCCATCGTTCTCGGTCCCCGCCACAAACTCCATCGCTCTCCTTAACATCTGTCTGAGGCTGAACCACACTATTCGCAACCTTGGTGTCATATTTGACCCTGAAATGAGCTTTCGACCACATATCCACAGCATAACAAAGACTCCTTAACACTGCCCATCTCCACCCTTGCCTCAGCTCATCTACTGCTGAAATCCTCACCCATGCCTTTGTTACCTCTAGACTTGACTATTCCAATGCACTCCTGGCTGGCCTCACACGTTTTACCCTACATAAACTTGAGGTCATCCAAAACTCGGTTGCCCATGTCCTAACTCACACCAAGTCCCATTCGCCCATCACTCCTGTGCTCGCAGACCTACATTGGCTCCCGGTTAAGCAGCTCGCTTTCAAAATTCTCATCCTGGTTTTCAAATCCCTCCATGGCCTCGCCCCCTCCCTCTCTGTAATCTCCTTCAGCCCTACAACTCCCCCCCCCCCCCCCAACATATCTGCGCTCCTCTAATTCTGCTCTCTTGAGCATCCCTGATTATAATCGCTCAGCCATTGGTGGCCGTGCCTTCTGTTGCCTAGACCCCAAGCTCTGGAATTCCCTGCCTAAACCTCTCCGCCTCGCTACCTCTCTTTCCTCTAAGATGCTTCTTTAAACCTACCTCTTTGACCAAGCTTTTGGTCACCTGCCCTAATTTCTCCTTATGTGGCTCGGTGTCAAATTTTTTGTCTTACAATACTCCTGTGCAGCGCCTTGGGACGTTTTACTACGTTAAAGGCGCTATATAAATACAAGTTGTTGTTGTGTCTGAATACAAATTTGCTGGCCTAGTGATTCAGTCCTGTTATATTTCCAAAGTTTTATTGCAACGAGTTACTATCAATTTACGACACAGTTCATTGGGTCTAGTGAAGTAGTTCTCAGGTAAGGTAATATATCCTGTACATGAGGCAATCTGGTCAATACTCTCTTACTGGATTACGATGAAAAGGGATCTTACTTTATTCGTACTTCAAGTGCCCTAAGCTACGAGGCATGCGAGAACAAGCTGTGATCATTCCCACAAAAATTTCGCCGTCTGTTTTTAAAGATTTCCCCGTAAACTGACGAGTTCAGCACCTCGCCTCTTTTCTGAGTTGGGGGGAGTTACTTACCGAGTGCAAAATGCTGAGCACAAGCCCACACCCAGCACTCCAATACCGTGAAACAGGGCTTTTTCCAAATCAAAAATACGGGATGATTTGTAATAGAAACTAATTCTGATCGATGGCACTATTTTGTGACGGATGGGCCGGACAGCTTCCACTGGACTTGTCGCTCTGCTGATTTCAGCCCAATTTGTTGTGGATGTGCCAAGTCTTTGTTTTTGAAGCTGTCTATGATTTCTTATGAGTTTGTTCTTTAACACTTGTCAATGATGTTCTTTTAGTGATTTAGTGTGTTTCCATGAAGTAGACATGCACATTTTCTATTGCAAATTTAAAAAAAATGTATTTTCACGGTAAAGGCAACAATGAAGTGTGTCTAAAAGAGCACTTTAACCACTAATAAGAGTAAGGAGATTCGAAATCCACCATTAATTTAACGGAAGTTAATTTATGACACGTAGTTACATGGCATTGCCAATCTGTCATATGAAAGGACTCCATTGATAATTATGTCTATTCATACACCAGCTCTGATAAAACAGCAACATGCTTTTTACACGGTTGATAAACTGAACTGGATGTTGCCATCTTTTAAAGTTGTAAAAAAGAAGTGCGTAAATACTTTGAAATTAATGCATTGTACCTTGAATCGCGACGGATATATTCTGTTTGAACTCATTTCGCATCAGTGTTGATGCACGCTTTCAAAAGTAGAACACTAAGGATGCACGAAAAAGAGAAGATTTTGATAAAGTTCCCGCGGCACCGATCTGCGGGCTTTGAAACTCCACCCGAATCAGAGGACAAGAACCTACTTTCATTTGTCACCTAGCAACGCACACACTTTTCCATAATGTTACTTACCTGTAGAGGGCCATTAAAGGTGCAGTAAACACTTTAGCAAGAAGCTAGAGTAAAGATCAAATATCTCCCACTGAGGCTTATGAAATACCCGGAAATGAAACTTCTACAAAGTTTGTAATTAGAAACTTGAAATCCATATTAAATCAGTAGAACATGAAATAAACAGGACAGTAAATTTAATCTAGAGAGAATAGCTGTCGAGGAGGCCTGGGTGTGATTTCTAGCCCTCATGTTGTCTCAACTGATAACCCGGGAGAATGGTCAGGCAGTACACGAGTGAAAGATCATATTCAAGGCTTTTGCAGAAAAAAATGGATCAATTGCAGAAACTGATCCCAAAAAGACTGGTATAATTCCCAGAAATCCACGAAACAAAAATAGAATTTGACTTATTCACACATGTAGATCAGTGGCCCTGATCACATTCCACATATTAGATCAAGTGATTAAATGAAAACGAACAATGAAACCACTATATAAAACACAAGGGGGTCGAGTTTCACTTTCCGCTAGCGCAATCTGGGCGGAATCAGGTGAACCAGCGCAAAAGATCGAGGAATTTTAAACGTAAAGTGAGTTACCACCCAAAGCAACTTGTGTTCGTGTTTTCCCCAATCTTTGACACTTGCTCAAGATTCAATTAGCTGGAATCAGGCCCGACCCAAAAAATGGCCTTGCCCTCAGGTCAAAATTGCGAGATTCCACCGATTGCATTGGTTCAGGAAGGCTCTTCAAATTGTGCTAATTTTCTTAAGCACACAGGCATAGGTACATTTTAAAAGATTTTTCATATCAAAAATATTTAATTTACTACGGAGTGCGAGTCATCAAAGAGTGCTGTGAGTTTGGGTAAGTGTGAGAGTTCTTTAATTGTTATTTCTCTTTAAATCATTCTTGATAAGATTACTTAAGCAGTTTAAGTAAAGGGGAAAAGTTAAATATTTGGGATTCTGTTGGTTTAAGAGTAAAACAAGGTTACACTGCAGGAGGAGTAAATTGGCACAGCAGGCAGTGGAAACCAGTTTTCTCAACAATCAGCAGGGGTCACTCATTTGGCTGTAAACAAACAAACAGTATAAAAAGACCAGTGCTAGTGCGAGCAAGCACTGAGTGCGAGTCAGCAGAGAGTGCTGTGAGTTTGGGTAAGTGTGAGTTGGGGTGCTAGGTGCTGTTTTCAAACTTTAACTCTGTGGGTTGTAGTTAATAAGGCCTTTCTGGTGCAGAGTGACTGCTGGTAAACCATTTAACTGGTGTAATTAGAGGGATTGATTTAATTTAAATCCATTTAATTAAAGGGGATACTAGCATCTAAAATTGGGCAGAGGGTGTCCATAACTAACAATAAAACATTTAAATAATTACATAGAATGGAGCAGGTAATGTGTTACTGTTGCGAGATGTGGGAGCCGGTGGACCCCATTGAGGCTCACGGTGATTATGTCTGTGACAAGTGTCTGCTGCTACAGGAACTCCAGCTCTGTGTTGATGAGCTGGAGTCTAAACTTCAGACACTGCGACACATCAGGGAGGGGGAGAAGTACCTGGACTCTGTATCAGGAGGTGGTCACACCTATGAAGTTAATTAATTCAGATGTAGCCCATGGTCAGGGACAGGACAGTGTGACTACGAGTGAGGCAGGTATGGGGATCCAGGAGGTAGAGCTGGAGGAGCCGCAGCCCTTGCTCTTGTCCAACAGGTTCGAGGTTCTTACTCCCTGTGGGGACAGGAGCAGGGACTGCAGGGAGGATGAGCAACCTGGCCACAGCACCGTGGAATGGGGGGCCATTCAAGAGGGGGAAGTAAATAGAAATGTTGTAGTGGTAGGGGATAGTATTATTAGGGGGCTAGATAGAGTTCTCTGCAGCCGAGAGCGAGCGTCCCGAAGGCTGTGTTGCCAGGGTTAAGGACATCTCCTCTGGGCTGGAAAGAAACTTGCAGTGAGAGGGGGTGGATCCAGTTGTCATGGTCCATGTTGGTACAAACGACGTAGATAGGACTAGGAAGCTGGTTCTGTTAAAGGAGTATGAGCAGCTAGGGGTCAAATTAAAAAACAAAACCTCAAGGGTAATAATGAGCCACGAGCGAATTTGGCTAGGACAAATAAAATTAGAGAGTTAAATGCGTGGCTCAAAGACTGGTGTGGGAGAAATGGGTTTTGCTTCCTGGGACACTGGCACCAGTACTGGGGCAGGAGGGAGCTGTTCCGTTGGGATGGGCTTCACTTGGCCAGTGCTGGGACTAGAGTCCTGGCGGATCATATAACTAGGGCTGTAGAGAGGGCTTTAAACTAACTAGTGGGGGGGAGGGTCCTAGAGAGCAAATAATAAAAATGACAACAGAGAAGGTCATAGACTTAGGTAGCAGTGGGGAAATTAAAAACCAGAGCGTGTCAGGAAGGGGCAGAAGGTATGGAGTAAAAGGTAAAGTAATAAAAAGGGCAAAAGCAGGAACTAAGTGTCACAAAACATATTTGAAAGTTCTCTGTCTGAATGCACGTAGCATTCGTAACAAAATAGACAAGTTAATGGCACAAATAACTACATATGGGTATGATCTTGTGGCCATTACAGAAACATGGCTGCAGGGTGACAATGCCTGGGAATTAAACATACCAGGTTATTTAACGATCAGGAAGGACAGGCAGGAAGGAAGGGGAGGTGGGGTGGCTATGTTAATAAAGGAAGGAATCACTGTAATACAGAGAAATGATATTGGGTCAAAAGATCAGGATAATGAAACAGTTTGGGTGGAGGTCAGGAATAATAAGGGGAAAAAAACACTAGTGGGCATAGTCTATAGGCCTCCGAACAGTGGCAACTCTGTTGGACGGAGTATCAATCAGGAAATAGTTGAGGCTTGTAATAAGGGAACATCTATAATTATGGGGGATTTTAACTATCATATTAATTGGACAAATCAAATTGGGCAGGGCTGCCTTGAGGATGAGTTCATTGAGTGTATTAGGGATGGGTTTCTTGAGCAGTATGTAACTGAACCGACCAGGGGGCAAGCAACCTTAGATCTGGTCCTGTGTAATGAGACAGGATTAATTAAAAATGTCCTAGTAAAGGATCCCCTTGGAATGAGTGACCATAACATGGTTGAATTCCATATTCAATTAGAGGGCGAGAAGGTTGGATCTCAAACAAGCGAGCTAAGCTTGAATAAAGGAGACTATGAAAGTATGAGAGTGGAATTGAGTAGAGTGGATTGGGAAAATAGATTAAAGGGTAAGGCGATACATGATCAGTGGTGTACATTTAAGGAGTTATTTTACAACTTCCAAAAAAAAAATATTCCACTGAGAAGAAAAGGGTGTAAAAGAAAAGACAGCCATCCGTGGCTAAGTAAAGAAATTAAGGATAGTATTCGACTAAAAACAAGGGGATATAAAGGTAGCCAAATCTAGTGGGAGGATAGAGAATTGGGAAAACTTTAAAAGACAGCAAAGAATAACAAAAAGATTAAGAAAGGGAAGATAGATTATGAAAGTAAATTAGCAAAAAATATAAAAACAGATAGTAAGAGTTTTTATAGTTATATAAAAAGAAAAAGGGTGGCTAAAGTAAATGTTGGTCCCTTAGAGGATGAGACCGGGAAATTAATGGTGGGAAATATGGAGATGGCAAAAACACTGAATGAATATTTTGTATCAGTCTTTACAGTAGAGGACACTAAGAATATCCCAACACTGGACAAACAGGAGGCTATGGGGGGGGGGAGGAGCTAAACACAATCAAAATCACTAAGGAAGTGGTACTCGGTAAAATAATGGGACTCAAGGGGGATAGATCACCTGGACCTGATGGCTTGCATCCTAGGGTCTTGAGGGAAGTGGCGGTAGGGATTGTGGATGCATTGATAATAATTTTCCAAAACTCCCTTGACTCAGCAAAGGTCCTGGCAGACTGGAAAACTGCTAATGTAACACCCTTATTTAAAAAGGGCAGTAGACAGAAGGCTGGAAACTATAGACCGGTTAGCCGAACATCTGTGGTAGGTAAAATTTTGGAGTCCATTATTAAGGAGACAGTAACAGGACATTTGGATAATCATAATTTAATAGGACAAAGTCAGCATGGTTTTATGAAGGGGAAGTCATGTTTGACAAATTTGCTGGAGTTCTTTGAGGAAGTAACATATAGGGTGGATAAAGGGGAACCAGTGGACGTAGTGTATTTAGACTTCCAAAAGGCATTTGACAAGGTGCCACACAAAAGGTTATTGCTTAAGATAAAAAATCACAGGATTGGGGGTAATATTCTGGCATGGATAGAGGATTGGCTATCTAACAGAAGGCAGAGAGTTGGGATAAATGGTTCATTCTCAGACTGGCAATCAGTAACTAGTGGTGTTCCGCAGGGGTCAGTGCTGGGTCCCCAACTCTTTACAATCTATATTAACGATTTGGAGGAGGGGACCGAGTGTAACATATCAAAGTTTGCAGATGATACTAAGATGGGAGGGAAAGTAGTGAGTGAGGAGGACATAAAAAACCTGCAAGGGGACATAGACAGGCTAAGTAAGTGGGCAGAGATTTGGCAGATGGAATACAATACTGGAAAGTGTGAGGTTATGCACTTTGGCAGGAAAAATCGTAGAGCAAGTTATTATCTTAATGGCAAGAAACTGGAAAGTACTGAAGTCCAAAGGGATCTGGGGGTCCTGGTGCACGAAACTCAAAAGGTTAGTATGCAGGTGCAACAAGTGATTAAGAAGGCCAATGGAATGTTGGCTTTCATTGCTAGGGGGATAGAATATAAAAATAGGGAGGTATTGCTTCAGTTGTACAAGGTATTGGTGAGACCGCACCTGGAATACTGCATACAGTTTTGGTGTCCATACTTAAGAAAAGACATACTTGCTCTCGAATCAGTACAAAGAAGGTTCACTCGGTTAATCCCGGGGATGAGGAGAGGTTGAGTAGATTGGGACTCTACTCATTGGAGTTCAGAAGAATGAGAGGCGATCTTATTGAAACATATAAGATTGTGAAGGGGTTGGATCGGGTGGATGCGGGGAGGATGTTCCCGATGATGGGTGAAACTAGAACTAGGGGGCATAGTCTTAGAATAAGTGGCTGCTCTTTCAAAACTGAGATGAGGAGGAACTACTTCACTCAGAGGGTGGTAGGTCCATGGAATATGCTGCCCCAAAAAGCTGTAGAAGCTACATCATTACATAAATTTAAAACAGAAATAAACAGTTTCCTAGAAGTAAAGGGAATTAAGGGTTACGGGGAGCGGGCAGGAATTTGGACATGAGTCTAGGTTCGGATCGGACATGGCCCTGTGGGTAGCGGAGCGGGCCCAGGGGCCATGTAGCCTGATCCTGCTCCTATTTCGTGTGTCTAATTCTGTTAGATTCAGGAGATGGTTCTGTGATAGTAGATTGGCGGTTAGGATCAGATCAGCCATGATCTTATTGAATGGCGGAGCAGGCTCGAGGGGCCGATTGGCCTACTCCTGCTCCTATTTCTTATGTTCTTATGTTCTTATGAAGCTGAATAATGTGCACCAGTGAAACTCTTCAATGGTTCAGTATAGATTTTTAAAGTAATTTTCAGTGAATTTAAATCAGGTTACTCACAGGTGAAGGGCTGAACACCCTTACCAGCCAGACCACTCCCTGTAGACTATTCAAACTTTAGCCAAGTATAGGAAAGCTCCAAAAATGCATACAATTGCACCAGCAGCCAGAAGAATTAATCCAGCAACTAACCTGTAAGTAGTTCATGATCCCTTTAAATAGTGCGGGTGGGGGTCCTTCATGCCGTTTAACACGCTTTCAGCTGTGCGAGGTTAAGAGAGGGCGTCGACTGGAGCGTGGCAGTACGGACATCAAATCAGCATTGCACCGATTGACAGCATGATCTGCCCGCTTTGCATGCAGCCGGCGGTCGTTAGGCGTGCGCACAATCCCTTTTACCAAGATGGCGTCCTGTGCACTTCCCATCAAGCCCTATCTATTCTAATTCCATTTTCCAGCACTTGGTCCGTAGCCTTGTATGCTATGGCTTTTCAAGTGCTCATTTAAATGCTTCTGGAATGTTGAGGGTTCCTGCCTCTACCACCTTTTCAGGCAGTGAGTTCCAGATTCCAACCACTCTCTGGGTGAAAAAGTTTTTCCTCAAATCCTCTCTAAACCTCCTGCCCCTTACCTTGCAACTACGCCTCATGGTTATTGACACCTCTACTAAAGGGGAAAAGTTCCTTTCTATCTACCCTATCTATGCCCCTCATAATTTTGTACACCTCAATCAGGTCCCCCCTCAGACTTCGCTGCTCTAAGGAAAACAACCCCAGCCTGTCCAGTCTCTCTTCATAGCTGAAACGCTCCAGACCAGGTAACATCCTGGAGAGCCTCCTCTGCACCCTCTCTAATACAATCACATCCTTCCTATAGTGAGGTGACCAGAACTGCACACAGTATTCCAGCTGTGGCCTAACTAGTGTTTTGTACCGCTCCATCATAACCTCCCTGCTCTTATATTCTATGCCTTGGCTAATGAAGGCAAGTATCCCCTATGCCTTCTTAACCACCTTATCTACCTGTCCTGCTGCCTTCAGGGATCTATGTACATGCACACCAAGGTCCCTCTGATCCTCTGTCCTTCCTAGGGTCCTACCATTCATCGTGTATTCCCTTGCCTTGTTAGTCCTCCCAAAATGCATCACCTCATACTTTTCAGGGTTAAATTCCATTTGCCACTGTTCTGCCCATCTGACCAACCCATCTATATCATCCTGTAGCCTGAGGCTTCCCTCCTCGCTATTTACCACTCCACCAATTTTCGTGTCATCTGCGAACTTACGGATCATACCTCCTACATTCATATCTAAATCATTAATGTACACTATAAACAGCAAGGGACCCAGCACTGAACCCTGTGGTACACCACTGGACACAGGCTTCCAGTCACAAAAACAACCTTCGACCATCACCCTCTGCCTCCTGCCTCTAAGCCAATTTTGGATCCAATGTGCCAAATTGCCCTGGATCCCATGGGCTCTTACCTTTTTGACCAGTCTCCCATGCGGGACTTTGTCAAAAGCCTTACTGAAGTCCATGTAGACTACATCAACTGCACTACTTTCATCCACACACCTAGTCACCCCCTTGAAAAATTCAATCAAATTGGTTAGATATGATCTCCCCCTGACAAAGCTATGCTGACTATCCTTGATTAATCCTTGCCTCTCCAAGTGGAGACTAATTCTGTCCCTCAGAATTTTTTCCAATAATTTCCCTACCACTGATATTAGGCGCACTGGCCTGTAATTCCTTGGTTTATCCCTACTACCCTTCTTGAATAATGGTACTATGTTAGCTGTCCTCCAGTCCTCTGGCAGCTCCCCTGTGGCCAGAGAGGTTCTGAAAATTTGTGTCACAGCACCTGCAATCTCCTCCTTTGCCTCACACAGCAGCCTAGGATACATCTCGTCTGGGCCTGGGGATTTATCCACTTTTAAGCCTGCTAAAACCGCTAGTACCTCCTCCCTCTCGATGCTAATTTGTTCAAGTATATCACAATCCTCCCTGCCTGATTTCTTTGCCTACATTGTCCTTCTCCATAGTGAACACAGATGCAAAATATTCATTTAAAACCTCACCCACATCTTCCGGCTCTACACACAGATTGGCACTTTGGTCCCTAATGGGCCCTACTCTTTCCCTGGTTATCCTCTTGCCCTTAATATACTTATAAAACACCTTGGAATTTTCCTTTATTTTGCCTGCCAGTGTTTTTTCATGCCCCCTCTTCGCTCTCCTAATTTCTTTTTTAAGTACCCCCCTGCACTTTCTATACTCCTCCAAGGCTTCCACTGTTTAGTCCTTTGTATCTGCCAAAAGCCTCCCTTTTTTCCCTAATCCATTCTTGTATATCCCTTGACATCCAGGGTTCCCTGGACTTGTTGGTCCCGCCCTTGACCTTTACGGGAACATGTTGGCGCTCCCTATTTCCTTTCTGAATGACTCCCATTGCTCTGATGTGGATTTTCCTACAAGTAGCTGATCCCAGTCCACTTTGGCCAGATCCTGCTTTATCATATTAAAATCGGCCTTACCCCAATTTAGAACCTTTATTTCTGGTTCATCTTTGTCCTTTTCCATGGCTACCTTAAATCTCAATGAATTATGGGCACTGTCACCAAAATGCTCTCCTACTGACACTTCTACCACTTGCCCGGCTACATTCTCTAGAATTAGGTCCAGTACCGCTCCCTCTCTTGTAGGACTTTCTACATGCTGGCTCAAAGTCCATCCAGGAGAGCTTTTTAAGAATTCTGCACCCTCTAAGCCTTTCACACTTCGACTATCCTAGCTAATATTGGGGAAGTTGAAATCCCCTATTATTACCCTATTATTTCTACACTTCTCTGAGGTTTGCCTACATATCTGTTCTTCTATCTCCCCCTGACTGTTTGGGGGCCTATAGTACACTCCCAGCAAAGTGTTTGCTCCCTTTTTGTTTTTAAGTTCTACCCACTGCCGGATGTGTCGTCTTTTGGATGAGATGAGGCTCCATCTGCCCTCTCAGGTGAAAGATCCCATGGCACTATTTCAAAGAATAATTGGGGAGTTATCCCTGATGTCCTGGCCGATATTTATCCCTCATTCAACATCACTAAAAAGAGATTATCTGGTCATTATCACATTGCTATTTGTGAGATCATGCTGTGTGCAAATTGGCTGCCGCGTTTCCTACATTACAACAGTGACTACAAAGGGGCTTTGTAATGAAACTCTGGACTGAAAAATCTGGAGGTTTCTATCTTCAACACCTAACAAAGGCAAGTGCAGTCTTTCACAATATTCTATGTTTTACATTTTTACATTGTTCAATGTATAACTGGGGTCATAATTACTTCATTGGCTATAAAGCGCTTTGGAACATCTGATGGCCGTGAAAGGCGCTATATAAATGCAAGTCTTTCTTTCATTTTTTACCTCCGCATCTTTACCTTAACATACCCCAGAAATTAAGCTTACACAAAGAGCCTGGTAATTTCAGCTTCATTTTTCAGTTTAGATCTCACAGGCAGAGCCATATCAATGCATCCACTTTAGTATTTGATGACTAATTATTGACTAATATAGAACAAAATATAATGGCAATTTATTAAAAAACAATGCAATGCTTATGACCAGTTATACATTGAAATAATGTAAAAATGTAAAACATAGAATATTGTGAAAGATTGCACTTGCCTTTGTTAGGTGTTAAAGATAGAAACCTCCAAATTTTTCAGTCTAGAGTTTCATTACAAAACCCCTTTATATGTTAACTAGCTGGGGGGGGCCCGGCGTTGCCAGGGCTTTTTTGGGCCGCGCGGTTTACGGCCGGGCGCTGCCGCTCCCCCGCTCTGTGTCACTCTTTCCCTCCCTGCCCCCTCTCCCTGCCCGTCTGGCCCCTCTCTCTTTCCCTCCCTCTCCTCTTCCTCCCTCCCCCTCTTTTGGCACCCTGGGAAGGGCTTTGAAAATGGAGTGCGGCCGCGGTGGCCGTGCGCGGCCTAGCGCTTCAGGCCCGGCCGGGCTCTCGGGCAGAGACTGACCCCAGCTGAGCTCCCAGTGCGGCCGGCCGCGGGCCGCGTGGTTAACGGCCGGCCGCTGCCGCTCCTCCACCCGCTCTGTGTCTCAGGCCGAGCGGTTGTCAGGCCCGGCCCAAGTGGCCCCAACTCACCTGCCGCTCTGGCGGGCCGGGAGCGGGATACTGTGCTGGAGCCGCAATGTGGGGGTATGTTGTGCTGGTGCTGTCGCTGTGGCAATTAAAAAGGTGGTGACGAAGTTTCAGGAGGCTGCAGGATTAGGCCCGCCCACACACGGAATGAAACGCCCCCCCCGTGATGCACCGATTGGTCAACCATCAGGTCACTGAACTGTAGGATTGGGGAACAATCACGTCAGTCAACGCTATCCCCTGTATGATTGGTGAACCATCACGTCACTATACGCTTATGAGCGGTAGGGTTGGTCAACCGCTAATGAGCGGATTTTTGAAAGTCTTTTGTATACCGTCAGAACAATTTTTGTCTGACCAAAAAGTAAATACAGCTATGACACTCCCCTGATCATCAGCTTTCTTTTGATATAACATATGTGCAGGTACACTCTATAAATTTTGAGTGTATAGCAGACAGACAGACAGACATACCCATCTATATATACTAGCTGGAGTGCCCGGCAGTGCCGAGGCTTTTTTGAGGGCATGTTGTTGTTGGAAGAGAGAGGGGGAGCGACTGTGGGGGGGAAGAGGGGGAGCGACTGTGGGGGGAAGAGAGAGAGAGAGCGACTGCGGGGGGAAGAGAGAGAGAGAGCGACTGCGGGGGGAAGAGAGAGAGCGCGCGCGACTGCGGGGGGGGGGGAAGCGCGCGCGACTGCGGGGGGGGGGGGAAGCGCGCGCGACTGCGGGGGGGGGGGAAGCGCGCGCGACTGCGGGGGGGGGGAAGAGCGCGACTGCGGGGGGGGGAAGAGCGCGACTGCGGGGGGGGGGAAGAGCGCGACTGCGGGGGGGGGGGAAGAGCGCGACTGCGGGGGGGGGGAAGAGCGCGACTGCGGGGGGGGGGGGAAGAGCGCGACTGCGGGGGGGGGGAAGAGCGCGACTGCGGGGGGGGGAAGAGCGCGACTGCGGGGGGGGGGAAGAGCGCGACTGCGGGGGGGGGGAAGAGCGCGACTGCGGGGGGGGGGAAGAGCGCGACTGCGGGGGGGGGAAGAGCGCGACTGCGGGGGGGGGGAAGAGCGCGACTGCGGGGGGGGGAAGAGCGCGACTGCGGGGGGGGGGGAAGAGCGCGACTGCGGGGGGGGGGAAGAGCGCGACTGCGGGGGGGGGGGAAGAGCGCGACTGCGGGGGGGGGGGAAGAGCGCGACTGCGGGGGGGGGGAAGAGCGCGACTGCGGGGGGGGGGGAAGAGCGCGAGTGCGGGGGGGGAAGAGCGCGAGTGCGGGGGGGGAAGAGCGCGAGTGCGGGGGGGGGGAAGAGCGCGAGTGCGGGGGGGGGAAGAGCGCGACTGCGGTGGGGGGGAAGAGCGCGACTGCGGGGGGGGGGAAGAGCGCGAGTGCGGGGGGGGGGAAGAGCGCGAGTGCGGGGGGGGGAAGAGCGCGAGTGCGGGGGGGGGAAGAGCGCGACTGCGGGGGGGAAGAGCGCGACTGCGGGGGGGAAGAGCGCGACTGCGGGGGGGAAGAGCGCGACTGCGGGGGGGAAGAGCGCGACTGCGGGGGGGAAGAGCGCGACTGCGGGGGGGAAGAGCGCGACTGCGGGGGGGAAGAGCGCGACTGCGGGGGGGAAGAGCGCGACTGCGGGGGGGAAGAGCGCGACTGCGGGGGGGAAGAGCGCGACTGCGGGGGGGAAGAGCGCGACTGCGGGGGGGAAGAGCGCGACTGCGGGGGGGAAGAGCGCGACTGCGGGGGGGAAGAGCGCGACTGCGGGGGGGAAGAGCGCGACTGCGGGGGGGGAAGAGCGCGACTGCGGGGGGGAAGAGCGCGACTGCGGGGGGGAAGAGCGCGACTGCGGGGGGGAAGAGCGCGACTGCGGGGGGGAAGAGCGCGACTGCGGGGGGGAAGAGCGCGACTGCGGGGGGGAAGAGCGCGACTGCGGGGGGGAAGAGCGCGACTGCGGGGGGGAAGAGCGCGACTGCGGGGGGGAAGAGCGCGACTGCGGGGGGGAAGAGCGCGACTGCGGGGGGGAAGAGCGCGACTGCGGGGGGGAAGAGCGCGACTGCGGGGGGGAAGAGCGCGACTGCGGGGGGGAAGAGCGCGACTGCGGGGGGGAAGAGCGCGACTGCGGGGGGGAAGAGCGCGACTGCGGGGGGGGAAGAGCGCGACTGCGGGGGGGGAAGAGCGCGACTGCGGGGGGGGAAGAGCGCGACTGCGGGGGGGGAAGAGCGCGACTGCGGGGGGGGAAGAGCGCGACTGCGGGGGGGGAAGAGCGCGACTGCGGGGGGGAAGAGCGCGACTGCGGGGGGGAAGAGCGCGACTGCGGGGGGGAAGAGCGCGACTGCGGGGGGGAAGAGCGCGACTGCGGGGGGGAAGAGCGCGACTGCGGGGGGGAAGAGCGCGACTGCGGGGGGGAAGAGCGCGACTGCGGGGGGGAAGAGCGCGACTGCGGGGGGGAAGAGCGCGACTGCGGGGGGGAAGAGCGCGACTGCGGGGGGGAAGAGCGCGACTGCGGGGGGGAAGAGCGCGACTGCGGGGGGGAAGAGCGCGACTGCGGGGGGGAAGAGCGCGACTGCGGGGGGGAAGAGCGCGACTGCGGGGGGGAAGAGCGCGACTGCGGGGGGGAAGAGCGCGACTGCGGGGGGGAAGAGCGCGACTGCGGGGGGGAAGAGCGCGACTGCGGGGGGGAAGAGCGCGACTGCGGGGGGGAAGAGCGCGACTGCGGGGGGGAAGAGCGCGACTGCGGGGGGGAAGAGCGCGACTGCGGGGGGGAAGAGCGCGACTGCGGGGGGGAAGAGCGCGACTGCGGGGGGGAAGAGCGCGACTGCGGGGGGGAAGAGCGCGACTGCGGGGGGGAAGAGCGCGACTGCGGGGGGGAAGAGCGCGACTGCGGGGGGGAAGAGCGCGACTGCGGGGGGGAAGAGCGCGACTGCGGGGGGGAAGAGCGCGACTGCGGGGGGGAAGAGCGCGACTGCGGGGGGGAAGAGCGCGACTGCGGGGGGGAAGAGCGCGACTGCGGGGGGGAAGAGCGCGACTGCGGGGGGGAAGAGCGCGACTGCGGGGGGGAAGAGCGCGACTGCGGGGGGGAAGAGCGCGACTGCGGGGGGGAAGAGCGCGACTGCGGGGGGGAAGAGCGCGACTGCGGGGGGGAAGAGCGCGACTGCGGGGGGGAAGAGCGCGACTGCGGGGGGGAAGAGCGCGACTGCGGGGGGGAAGAGCGCGACTGCGGGGGGGAAGAGCGCGACTGCGGGGGGGAAGAGCGCGACTGCGGGGGGGGAAGAGCGCGACTGCGGGGGGGAAGAGCGCGACTGCGGGGGGGAAGAGCGCGACTGCGGGGGGGAAGAGCGCGACTGCGGGGGGGAAGAGCGCGACTGCGGGGGGGAAGAGCGCGACTGCGGGGGGGAAGAGCGCGACTGCGGGGGGGAAGAGCGCGACTGCGGGGGGGAAGAGCGCGACTGCGGGGGGGAAGAGCGCGACTGCGGGGGGGAAGAGCGCGACTGCGGGGGGGAAGAGCGCGACTGCGGGGGGGAAGAGCGCGACTGCGGGGGGGAAGAGCGCGACTGCGGGGGGGAAGAGCGCGACTGCGGGGGGGAAGAGCGCGACTGCGGGGGGGAAGAGCGCGACTGCGGGGGGGAAGAGCGCGACTGCGGGGGGGAAGAGCGCGACTGCGGGGGGGGAAGAGCGCGACTGCGGGGGGGAAGAGCGCGACTGCGGGGGGGAAGAGCGCGACTGCGGGGGGGAAGAGCGCGACTGCGGGGGGGAAGAGCGCGACTGCGGGGGGGGAAGAGCGCGACTGCGGGGGGGGAAGAGCGCGACTGCGGGGGGGAAGAGCGCGACTGCGGGGGGGAAGAGCGCGACTGCGGGGGGGAAGAGCGCGACTGCGGGGGGGAAGAGCGCGACTGCGGGGGGGAAGAGCGCGACTGCGGGGGGGAAGAGCGCGACTGCGGGGGGGAAGAGCGCGACTGCGGGGGGGAAGAGCGCGACTGCGGGGGGGAAGAGCGCGACTGCGGGGGGGAAGAGCGCGACTGCGGGGGGGAAGAGCGCGACTGCGGGGGGGAAGAGCGCGACTGCGGGGGGGAAGAGCGCGACTGCGGGGGGGAAGAGCGCGACTGCGGGGGGGAAGAGCGCGACTGCGGGGGGGAAGAGCGCGACTGCGGGGGGGAAAGAGCGCGACTGCGGGGGGGAAGAGCGCGACTGCGGGGGGGAAGAGCGCGACTGCGGGGGGGAAGAGCGCGACTGCGGGGGGGAAGAGCGCGACTGCGGGGGGGAAGAGCGCGACTGCGGGGGGGAAGAGCGCGACTGCGGGGGGGAAGAGCGCGACTGCGGGGGGGAAGAGCGCGACTGCGGGGGGGAAGAGCGCGACTGCGGGGGGGAAGAGCGCGACTGCGGGGGGGAAGAGCGCGACTGCGGGGGGGAAGAGCGCGACTGCGGGGGGGAAGAGCGCGACTGCGGGGGGGAAGAGCGCGACTGCGGGGGGGAAGAGCGCGACTGCGGGGGGGAAGAGCGCGACTGCGGGGGGGAAGAGCGCGACTGCGGGGGGGAAGAGCGCGACTGCGGGGGGGAAGAGCGCGACTGCGGGGGGGGAAGAGCGCGACTGCGGGGGGGGGAAGAGCGCGACTGCGGGGGGGGGAAGAGCGCGACTGCGGGGGGGGGAAGAGCGCGACTGCGGGGGGGGGGAAGAGCGCGACTGCGGGGGGGGGGAAGAGCGCGACTGCGGGGGGGGGGGAAGAGCGCGACTGCGGGGGGGGGGGAAGAGCGCGACTGCGGGGGGGGGGAAGAGCGCGACTGCGGGGGGGGGGGAAGAGCGCGACTGCGGGGGGGGGGAAGAGCGCGACTGCGGGGGGGGGAAGAGCGCGACTGCGGGGGGGGGAAGAGCGCGACTGCGGGGGGGGAAGAGCGCGACTGCGGGGGGGGAAGAGCGCGACTGCGGGGGGGGAAGAGCGCGACTGCGGGGGGGGAAGAGCGCGACTGCGGGGGGGGAAGAGCGCGACTGCGGGGGGGGAAGAGCGCGACTGCGGGGGGGGAAGAGCGCGACTGCGGGGGGGGAAGAGCGCGACTGCGGGGGGGGAAGAGCGCGACTGCGGGGGGGGAAGAGCGCGACTGCGGGGGGGGAAGAGCGCGACTGCGGGGGGGGAAGAGCGCGACTGCGGGGGGGGAAGAGCGCGACTGCGGGGGGGGGAAGAGCGCGACTGCGGGGGGGGAAGAGCGCGACTGCGGGGGGGGAAGAGCGCGACTGCGGGGGGGGAAGAGCGCGACTGCGGGGGGGGAAGAGCGCGACTGCGGGGGGGAAGAGCGCGACTGCGGGGGGGGAAGAGCGCGACTGCGGGGGGGGAAGAGCGCGACTGCGGGGGGGGAAGAGCGCGACTGCGGGGGGGGAAGAGCGCGACTGCGGGGGGGGAAGAGCGCGACTGCGGGGGGGGAAGAGCGCGACTGCGGGGGGGGAAGAGCGCGACTGCGGGGGGGGAAGAGCGCGACTGCGGGGGGGGAAGAGCGCGACTGCGGGGGGGGAAGAGCGCGACTGCGGGGGGGGAAGAGCGCGACTGCGGGGGGGGAAGAGCGCGACTGCGGGGGGGGAAGAGCGCGACTGCGGGGGGGGAAGAGCGCGACTGCGGGGGGGGAAGAGCACGACTGCGGGGGGGGAAGAGCGCGACTGCGGGGGGGGAAGAGCGCGACTGCGGGGGGGGGGAAGAGCGCGACTGCGGGGGGGGGGAAGAGCGCGACTGCGGGGGGGGGAAGAGCGCGACTGCGGGGGGGGGGGAAGAGCGCGACTGCGGGGGGGGGAAGAGCGCGACTGCGGGGGGGGGAAGAGCGCGACTGCGGGGGGGGAAGAGCGCGACTGCGGGGGGGGGAAGAGCGCGACTGCGGGGGAGCAGCCCCGAGTCCCCCCTGCGTGAGGGTGAGGAGGAGGGGGGAGACGGCGGCGGTTAGGGGATCACTTAATTTCCTACTGTTGCTAAACACAATTTAAAACTCAAATAAATTGTTATTTAATTCCCTAACACATTATTCAAATATTTAGCTTAGTTCCCTAACACACAGAAAGTGTGGGGAAAAAATCGTGAAAAATCAAGATGGCGGCCACTCACCTCGGTTCAGAACGATAAGGCCCGCCCACACACGCACCGATTGGTCAACCGTCAGGTCACCGAAGCATAGGATTGGTCAATCGTCAAGTCACTCAACTGTAGGATGGCACGCGCCAGGAATCAGCCGTACGATTGGTCAACCTGTCGCTAATGAGATGCTAATGAGCGGAATGTTGAACGTTTTTTGGATACCGCGGGCGCGATTTTTGTCCGGCCGAAACGTAAATACGCCTATGACCGGTCCGTAATCATAAGCATTCTTTTGACATGACGCGCGCGTCGGTACGCTCTATAACTTTCAAACGTATAGAGAACGAACAGACAGACAGACAGACAGAAGAGCTGCTTTATATATATAGACTAGCTGGGGGTGCCCGGCGGTGCCGAGGCATTTTCGAGGGCATGTTGTTGTTGGAAGAGAGAGAGAGCGCGACTGGGGGCGGGGGGGGGGCGGAAGAGAGAGAGAGAGAGAGAGCGACGGAGCGGGGGGGAAGAGAGAGAGCGAGCGGGGGGGGAAGAGAGAGAGCGACGGGGGGGGAAGAGAGAGCGCGACGGGGGGGGAAGAGAGAGCGCGACGGGGGGGGAAGAGAGAGCGCGACGGGGGGGGAAGAGAGAGCGCGACGGGGGGGGAAGAGAGAGCGCGACGGGGGGGGGGAAGAGAGAGCGCGACGGGGGGGGGAAGAGAGAGCGCGACGGGGGGGGGAAGAGAGAGCGCGACGGGGGGGGGAAGAGAGAGCGCGACGGGGGGGGAAGAGAGAGCGCGACGGGGGGGAAGAGAGAGAGCGACGGGGGGGGGAAGAGAGAGAGCGACGGGGGGGGGGAAGAGAGAGAGCGACGGGGGGGGGAGAGAGAGCGACGGGGGGGGAGAGAGAGAGCGACGGGGGGGGAGAGAGAGAGCGACGGGGGGGGAAGAGAGAGAGCGACGGGGGGGGAAGAGAGAGAGCGACTGGGGGGGAGGAAGAGAGAGAGCGACTGGGGGGGGGGAAGAGAGAGAGCGACTGGGGGAGGGGGAAGAGAGAGAGCGACTGCGGGGGAAGAGAGAGAGCGACTGGGGGGGGGGAAGAGAGAGAGCGACTGGGGGGGGGGGAAGAGAGAGAGCGACTGGGGGGGGAAGAGAGAGAGCGACTGGGGGGGGAAGAGAGAGAGCGACTGGGGGGGAAGAGAGAGAGCGACTGGGGGGGAAGAGAGAGAGCGACTGGGGGGGGAAGAGAGAGAGCGACTGGGGGGGGAAGAGAGAGAGCGACTGGGGGGGGGAAGAGAGAGAGCGACTGGGGGGGGAAGAGAGAGAGCGACTGGGGGGGGAAGAGAGAGAGCGACTGGGGGGGGAAGAGAGAGAGCGACTGGGGGGGGAAGAGAGAGAGCGACTGGGGGGGGAAGAGAGAGAGCGACTGGGGGGGGAAGAGAGAGAGCGACTGGGGGGGGAAGAGAGAGAGCGACTGGGGGGGAAGAGAGAGAGCGACTGGGGGGGAAGAGAGAGAGCGACTGGGGGGGAAGAGAGAGAGCGACTGGGGGGGGGGGGGAAGAGAGAGAGCGACTGGGGGGGGGGGGGAAGAGAGAGAGCGACTGGGGGGGGAAGAGAGAGAGCGACTGGGGGGGGGAAGAGAGAGAGCGACTGGGGGGGGGAAGAGAGAGAGCGACTGGGGGGGGAAGAGAGAGAGCGACTGGGGGGGGAAGAGAGAGAGCGACTGGGGGGGGAAGAGAGAGAGCGACTGGGGGGGGGAAGAGAGAGAGCGACTGGGGGGGGGAAGAGAGAGAGCGACTGGGGGGGGGGGAAGAGAGAGAGCGACTGGGGGGGGAAGAGAGAGAGCGACTGGGGGGGAAGAGAGAGAGCGACTGGGGGGGGAAGAGAGAGAGCGACTGGGGGGGGGAAGAGAGAGAGCGACTGGGGGGGGGGAAGAGAGAGAGCGACTGGGGGGGGGAAGAGAGAGAGCGACTGGGGGGGAAGAGAGCGACTGGGGGGGGGAAGAGAGAGAGCGACTGGGGGGGGAAGAGAGAGAGCGACTGGGGGGGGAAGAGAGAGAGCGACTGGGGGGGGAAGAGAGAGAGCGACTGGGGGGGAAGAGAGAGAGCGACTGGGGGGGGAAGAGAGAGAGCGACTGGGGGGGAAGAGAGAGAGCGACTGGGGGGGAAGAGAGAGAGCGACTGGGGGGGAAGAGAGAGAGCGACTGGGGGGGAAGAGAGAGAGCGACTGGGGGGGAAGAGAGAGAGCGACTGGGGGGGAAGAGAGAGAGCGACTGGGGGGGAAGAGAGAGAGCGACTGGGGGGGAAGAGAGAGAGCGACTGGGGGGGAAGAGAGAGAGCGACTGGGGGGGAAGAGAGAGAGCGACTGGGGGGGGAAGAGAGAGAGCGACTGGGGGGGAAGAGAGAGAGCGACTGGGGGGGAAGAGAGAGAGCGACTGGGGGGGAAGAGAGAGAGCGACTGGGGGGGAAGAGAGAGAGCGACTGGGGGGGAAGAGAGAGAGCGACTGGGGGGGAAGAGAGAGAGCGACTGGGGGGGAAGAGAGAGAGCGACTGGGGGGGAAGAGAGAGAGCGACTGGGGGGGAAGAGAGAGAGCGACTGGGGGGGAAGAGAGAGAGCGACTGGGGGGGAAGAGAGAGAGCGACTGGGGGGGAAGAGAGAGAGCGACTGGGGGGGAAGAGAGAGAGCGACTGGGGGGGAAGAGAGAGAGCGACTGGGGGGAAGAGAGAGAGCGACTGGGGGGGAAGAGAGAGAGCGACTGGGGGGGAAGAGAGAGAGCGACTGGGGGGGAAGAGAGAGAGCGACTGGGGGGGAAGAGAGAGAGCGACTGGGGGGGAAGAGAGAGAGCGACTGGGGGGGAAGAGAGAGAGCGACTGGGGGGAAGAGAGAGAGCGACTGGGGGGGAAGAGAGAGAGCGACTGGGGGGGAAGAGAGAGAGAGCGACTGGGGGGGAAGAGAGAGAGCGACTGGGGGGGAAGAGAGAGAGCGACTGGGGGGGAAGAGAGAGAGCGACTGGGGGGGAAGAGAGAGAGCGACTGGGGGGGAAGAGAGAGAGCGACTGGGGGGGAAGAGAGAGAGCGACTGGGGGGGAAGAGAGAGAGCGACTGGGGGGGAAGAGAGAGAGCGACTGGGGGGGAAGAGAGAGAGCGACTGGGGGGAAGAGAGAGAGCGACTGGGGGGGAAGAGAGAGAGCGACTGGGGGGGAAGAGAGAGAGCGACTGGGGGGGAAGAGAGAGAGCGACTGGGGGGGAAGAGAGAGAGCGACTGGGGGGGGAAGAGAGAGAGCGACTGGGGGGAAGAGAGAGAGCGACTGGGGGGAAGAGAGAGAGCGACTGGGGGGGAAGAGAGAGAGCGACTGGGGGGGAAGAGAGAGAGCGACTGGGGGGGAAGAGAGAGAGCGACTGGGGGGGAAGAGAGAGAGCGACTGGGGGGGAAGAGAGAGAGCGACTGGGGGGAAGAGAGAGAGCGACTGGGGGGGAAGAGAGAGAGCGACTGGGGGGGGAAGAGAGAGAGCGACTGGGGGGGAAGAGAGAGAGCGACTGGGGGGGAAGAGAGAGAGCGACTGGGGGGGAAGAGAGAGAGCGACTGGGGGGGAAGAGAGAGAGCGACTGGGGGGGAAGAGAGAGAGCGACTGGGGGGGAAGAGAGAGAGCGACTGGGGGGGAAGAGAGAGAGCGACTGGGGGGAAGAGAGAGAGCGACTGGGGGGGAAGAGAGAGAGCGACTGGGGGGAAGAGAGAGAGCGACTGGGGGGGAAGAGAGAGAGCGACTGGGGGGGAAGAGAGAGAGCGACTGGGGGGGAAGAGAGAGAGCGACTGGGGGGGAAGAGAGAGAGCGACTGGGGGGGAAGAGAGAGAGCGACTGGGGGGGAAGAGAGAGAGCGACTGGGGGGGAAGAGAGAGAGCGACTGGGGGGAAGAGAGAGAGCGACTGGGGGGGAAGAGAGAGAGCGACTGGGGGGGAAGAGAGAGAGCGACTGGGGGGGAAGAGAGAGAGCGACTGGGGGGAAGAGAGAGAGCGACTGGGGGGGAAGAGAGAGAGCGACTGGGGGGGAAGAGAGAGAGCGACTGGGGGGGAAGAGAGAGAGCGACTGGGGGGGAAGAGAGAGAGCGACTGGGGGGGAAGAGAGAGAGCGACTGGGGGGGAAGAGAGAGAGCGACTGGGGGGGAAGAGAGAGAGCGACTGGGGGGGAAGAGAGAGAGCGACTGGGGGGGAAGAGAGAGAGCGACTGGGGGGGAAGAGAGAGAGCGACTGGGGGGGAAGAGAGAGAGCGACTGGGGGGGAAGAGAGAGAGCGACTGGGGGGGAAGAGAGAGAGCGACTGGGGGGGAAGAGAGAGAGCGACTGGGGGGGAAGAGAGAGAGCGACTGGGGGGGAAGAGAGAGCGCGACTGGGGGGGAAGAGAGAGCGCGACTGGGGGGGGGGGAAGAGAGAGCGCGACTGGGGGGGGGGAAGAGAGAGCGCGACTGGGGGGGGGGGGGAAGAGAGAGCGCGACTGGGGGGGGGGGGAAGAGAGAGCGCGACTGGGGGGGGGAAGAGAGAGCGCGACTGGGGGGGAAGAGAGAGCGCGACTGGGGGGGAAGAGAGAGCGCGACTGGGGGGGAAGAGAGAGCGCGACTGGGGGGGAAGAGAGAGCGCGACTGGGGGGGTGGGGTGGGGAGGGAGGGGGAGAGTCCCCGAGCCCCCTGAACGCCCCCTCCCGAGGTCGGCGCCCCCCCCCTCCCTCCCGAGGGACGGCCCCCTCCCTCCCTCCAGAGGTCGGCGCCCTCCCTCCCTCCAGAGGTCGGCGCCCTCCCTCCCTCCAGAGGTCGGCGCCCTCCCTCCCTCCAGAGGTCGGCGCCCTCCCTCCCTCCCTCCAGAGGTCGGCGCCCTCCCTCCCTCCAAAGGTCGGAGCCCTCCCTCCCTCCAAAGGTCGGAGCCCTCCCTCCCTCCAAAGGTCGGAGCCCTCCCTCCCTCCCGAGGTCGGCGCCCTCCCTCCTGGGGGGGAGGAAGGGAGGGCTTGAGGCTGATGGGCCGAAATGCCCTCTATCTGCACTGTGGGGTTTCTGTGGCCACGCCCAGTTGCCAGGGTAACCCTGCCGCGCCGCCCCGCCGAGAGCCGCGCTCTGTGAGCCCCGCACCCCCCGGCCGAGAGCCGCGCTCTCCGAGCCCCGCCCCCCCCAGCCGAGAGCCGAGCTCTCCGAGCCCCGCCCCCCCCGGCCGAGAGCCGAGCTCTCCGAGCCCCGCCCCCCCCCCGGCCGAGAGCCGAGCTCTCCGAGCCCCGCCCCCCCCCGGCCAAGAGCCGCGCTCTTGAAGCCCCCGCCCCCCCCCGGCCGAGAGCCGAGCTCTCCGAGCCCCGCCCCCCCGGCCGAGAGCCGCGCTCTTGAAGCCCCAGCGCCCCGCCCCGCACTGCCGAGAGCCCTGCTCTCCAAGCCACAGCCGCCCCGCTCTCCGAGCCCCGCACCCCCCGGCCAAGAGCCCCGCTCACCAAGCCCCGCCCCCCACGGCCGGGGTAACCCTTCCCGCTCACCAAGGCCGAGATCCGACGCCGCGTCTCACCAGCTCCTGCTGCGCGCGAACCCTGACCCTCGTGGCTGACGCCGTTGCCCCGGGTAACGTGACGGTGGGGGGGCGGGGGGCGCGGGGTGGTGAGGAGCTTAGCAGAAGCCCTAGCTCGGACCTGGCTGGGCAAGAAAGGCCCAGGCTTTCAGGCCTAACAAAAAAACGGGAAAAGGTAGGAAAAAGAATGTTCAGGTTAGAAAAAATATTTGCAAATGAATGAAGTTTTTTTTAAAAACAATTTAATAAATTCAATTTTATTTTGCTGGAAATGTATATTTGAAAAGACGCAGAAAGCAGGAAAAAGAATGGAAGCAAGATGGCGGCCACTCACCTCGGTTCAGAAGGATAAGGCCCGCCCACACACGCACCGTCGACCGGTCAGGTCACCGAAGCGTAGGATTGGTCAATCGTCAAGTCACTCAACACTCAACTGTAGGATGGCACGCGCCAGGAACCCGCCGTACGATTGGTCGACCTCGATGTCACACGGTCGCTAATGAGATGCTAATGAGCGGAATGTTGAACTTTTTTGGATACCGCGGGCGCGATCTTTGTCCGGCCGAAACGTAAATACGACTATGACCGGTCCGCAATCGCAAGCTTTCTTTTGAGGCGACGCGCGCGTCGGTACGCTCTATAACTTTCAAACGTATGGAGAACGGACAGACAGAGAGGTCTTTTTATATATGATAGATAGATAATACTCTCCCAGTATCTGTACACTAGTGCTTAGATTCAGAGACAAAGAGTATTTAGCATCAAATCTGTGCCAGTACTTTTCTCCACGGGTTACCTAATTGAATCCCATTCTCCTCCGAACTCCCCATACTCTTTAATATTCACTTTTCAAGGAACTATGTGCATTTTGCGGAAATAGGATAACTAGTAAAGGAGTGGATTGTTTCAATGTTTGAAATTTCAAGTAACATATTTAAATATCACATGGTAACAATGAAGCTATAGAGGATTTATTCAGATATAAATATAATCTAAATTTTCTCTAC
Source organism: Somniosus microcephalus (assembly GCF_052327205.1). Taxonomy (NCBI): domain Eukaryota; kingdom Metazoa; phylum Chordata; class Chondrichthyes; order Squaliformes; family Somniosidae; genus Somniosus; species Somniosus microcephalus. The sequence goes on from NC_140987.1 coordinate 218,043,148, forward strand.
TTGTACAAGAGGGTTATGGGGTGGAAAATAATTGCAATAGCAACTTGTATTTAAATAGCACCTTTAACATAGTAAAACATCCCAAGGCGCTTCACAGGAGTATAAATCAAAAAATGACACAGAGCCACCTAAGAAGAAATTAGGGTAGATGACCAAAAGCTTGGTCACAGGTTTTAAGGAGCGTCTTAAAGGAGGAAGAGAGGTAGAGAGGCCGAGAGATTTAGGCAGGGAATTCCAGAGATTAGGGTCTAGGCAACAGAAGGCTTGGCCACGAATGGTTGAGCGATTATAATCAGGGATGCTCAAGAGGGCAGAATTAGAGGAGCGCAGATAGCTTCGGGGGTTGTGGGGCTGGAGGAGATTACAGAGATAGGGAGGGGCGAGGCCATGGAGGGATTTGAAAACAAGGATGAGAATTTTGAAATTGAGGCATTAATTAACCGGGAGCCAATGTAGGTCAGCGAGCACAGGGGAGATGGGTGAACAGGACTTGGTGCAAGTTAGGACACGGGCAGCCGAGTTTTGGATGACCTCAAGTTTACGTAGGGTAGAACATGCGAGGCCAGCCAGGAGTGCATTGGAATAGTCAAGTCTAGAGGTAACAAAGGCATGGATGAGGGTTTCAGCAGCAGATGTGCTGAGGCAAGGGCGGAGACGGGCAATGTTATGGAGGTGGAAATAGGCGGTCTTAGTTATGCTGCGGATATGTGGTCGGAAGCTCATTTCAGGGTCAAATATGACACCAAGGTTGTGAACAGTGTGGTTCAGCCTCAGACAAATGTTAGGGAGAGGGATGGAGTCAGTGGTTAGGGAACGGAGTTTGTGGCGGGGACCGAAAACAATGGTTTCGGTCTTCCCAATATTTAATTGGAGAAAATTTTTGCTCATCCAGAACTGGATGTTGGACAAGCAATCTGACAATTTAGAAACCGTGGAGGGGTCGAGAGAAGTGGTGGTGAGGTAGAGTTGGGTATCGTCAGTGTACATGTGGAAACTGATGCTGTGCTTGCGGATGATGTTACCAAGGGGCAGCATGTACATGAGAAATAGGAGGGTGCCAAGGATAGATCCTTGGGGGACACCAGAAGTAATGATGCAGGAGCAGGAAGAGAAGCCATTGCAGGTGATTCTCTGGCTACGATTAGATAGATAAGAATGGAACCAGGCGAGTGCAGTCCCACCCAGCTCGATGACAGTGGAGAGGCATGGCTCCAGCTAATTGAAGGCTGCCTTTCATGGTTCACATGAATAATTTTGCCAATATAATGTAACATATGCCTAGTGTAAAATGAAAAATCACAGGTTGATCAAATAATCTGCAGTGTGTGTACCATTTTACATTTTTACACAGATTATGCAAGGGTCAGTAGGAATACTGTACTGCACTTTCCCACTAAAGAGAAATGTCTTCTGTACTGAGTTCATTCTAACCAGGGGTGTATAGAGATAAGCAAGGGCGAAACCGTACTCATTCCGTGAAATTCGATTTCTATACTTGCATTCAGATCCAAATCAAAATTAAGTCGGTACAATCTAATTGCCTGCAACAGGGTTTGACATGCTATTCACTAGTGTGGGTTAATTACTCTCCCCCACCACACCCCGCCCCAAGCTGAAAATCAAGCAACTCGTTAATTTGCACAATATGTTCATCCATTTATATGAAAACCTCGTTTCATTCTCTGCATCTTTGCTCTATCAGATCCATTGTGATCGGTTACTGCATTCCATCTCAACAAGTTGCATTTATATAGTGCCTTAGTGTTATCAAACAAAATCGACATCAAGCTACATAAGGAGATATTAGGACAGGTGATCAAAAGTGTCTTAAAGGAGGAGGAGAGAGGTGTAGATGCAGAGAGGTTTACAGAGGGAATTCCAGAGCTTAGGGCTTAGGCAGCTGAAGGCATGGCCACCAATGGTGGGCCGATGAAAATGGGGGATGCACAAGAGGCCAGAATTGGAGGAGCGCAGAGCGTTGTAGGGCTGGAGGAAGTTACAGAGAAATGGGAGGGGCAAGTCTTGAAAGAATTTGAAAACAAGGATGGGAATTTTTTTTAATTGGGGTGTTGCCGGACCAGGAGCCAATGTTGGTCAGCGAGCACAGGGGTGATGGGTGAACAGGTCTTGGTGCGAGTTAGAATACAAGCAGCAGAATTTTGGATAACTCAAGTTTACAGAGGGTGCAAGTTTGGAGGCCGGCCAGGAGAGCATTGGAATAGTCAAGTCTAGAGGTAACAAAGGCATGGTTGAGCGACGAGCTGAGGCAGGGGCAGAGATGTACGATATTACAGAGGTGGAAGTAGGCGGTCTTAGTGATGGAGAGGATATGGGTTCGGAAGCTCAGCTCAGGGTCAAATAAGATGGCAAAGTTGCGAACAGTCTGGTTCAGCCTCATACAGTGACCAAGAAGAGGGATGGAGTCAGTGGCTGAGGAACAGCGTTTGTGATTAGCTCAATAATTAGTTCCTTATCTCTCAGTTTTATTTTTAATAAATGCCCTCCATTAAAACCACATGTCCACAGTAGTAGCTTGTGCTCCAACACATTATCTCAGTGAGTGGTGGGGTGTGTTTGTGTCTATGACCACCCTGTGGAAACCACTGTTATACCTGCCTGTGTGGGTGTTTGTATTCCACTGTGTACATGTCTGTACATGCCTCGGCTGACTCCTCCCACGAGTCCAGGTATAAAGGTGACTGCTCCACAGTCCCTCTGTATTCTGGACTGGTCGACCACTCGAGGCACACCTTCATTCTCTTGTTAATAAAAGCCTGTTAGTTACTCGCTTAACCTCAGTCTTTTGAGTAATTGATAGCGCATCAATTTTATTAACAAGATTTTTTATAATGGAGAAGATCCTCACACCAGCATGCCTGGACTTAGACCATCGGGAGGCGGACGCATCCACCAAGTTTGCTCACTGGCTTAGGTGCTTTGAAAGGATTCCTGATCGCCTCCGCTGCAACGGTCAAATCGGATGAGGACAAACTGGATGTCCTGACCTCCAAAGTGAACCACCGAGCGTACTCGGTCATCCAGGACGCGACCTCGTACACGGCTGCTCTCAAGCTCCTCAAGGACCAGTACACGCGCCCAGTGAACGAGGTGTACGCCAGGCACCTCCTGGGGAGTCGTAAACAACAACCTGGGGAATCGACCGAGGAATACCTTCAGGCACTGTCTGTGCTTGGCCGGGCCTGTGGTTGTAAGGATGTAAAGGCCACCGTGTACACAGAGGAACTTATCCGGGACACTTTTGTAGCGGGCCACAGGTCCAATTACACCCGACAGCGACTGTTGGAGCAGAGTGACCTCGACCTCAACAAGGCCTCTGAACTCGCACTATCATTGGACGCAGCCTACCGGGGCATGGATGCCTACTCCTCTGCACCGTGGACGCCGCGGGGAACGACAGCCTGGGACATGGTAGGACCGTCTCATAGCGCCGTGCCACCCCAGCCACATCCCAGCAACGGCCCAACTACCGCAGCAGTGTCCCAAGGCCAGAAATGCTACTTCTGTGGCCAGGCCAAACACCCCAGAGCGCGCTGCCCGGCGAAAAATGCGATCTGCTCGGGCTGCGGGAAGAAGGGACACTACGCCAGCGTCTGCAGGGCCAAAGCCACCCCGAACCCCAGCAGCGCCGCGTGTGGGCCGTCATCTTGGGCCTCCCCAGCCATGTGCGAACCACCGGAACAGCAGCCATTTTGGACGCCTCCAGCCACATGGGGATCATGGACGCCGCCATCTTGGACGCCAGCCGGGACGCAGCAGGCCCCCAACACCGCCTCATCTGATACCCGCAGCGGCACACCGACCCCTACGCTGGCCTCCGTTACGCTGGACCAAGCGAGACCGCACCAACTGGCCCGGTCCACAATGGACATTAAGGTAAATGGTCACGAAACAACCTGCCTTTTTGACTCTGGGAGCACGGAGAGCTTCATCCACCCAGACACGGTGCGGCGTTGCTCTCTCCCAGTCCTGCCTGCGCACCAGCGGATTTCTATGGCCTCCGAGTCCCAGTCGGCGGACATTGGCGGCTACTGCGTGGTGACACTCTTAGTAGACGGGACTGTGTACGATAATTTTAAACTTCAGATCCTGCCCCACCTCTGCGCTGCCGTCCTACTGGGGTTAGATTTCCAGTGCCACCTTAAAAGTGTTACGATGGCGTACGGTGGACCCCTCCCCCCACTCACAGTCCGCAGCCAGCAGCTTCCAAATTGCCCGCCGCGCACCAGGTGCAACCTCTCCACACTCAGTCACCCCCCCCCCCCCCCCCACTGTTTGCTAACCTCACCCCCGACTGTAAGCCCATCGCCACAAAGAGCAGGCGATACAGTGCCGGGGACAGGGTTTTCATTAAAACCGAAGTGGAGCGGCTCCTGAAGGAGGGGATTATTGAAGGCAGCACCAGCCCCTGGCGAGCCCAGGTTGTGGTCGTTAAGACCGGCGAGAAGCAGCGCCTGGTCATCGACTACAGCCAGACAATAAATCGCTACACCCTGCTGGACGCTTACCCACTCCCCCGCATAGCTGATATGGTCAACCAGATCGCGCAGTACCGAGTCTTCTCGACCATTGACCTGAAATCAGCGTACCACCAGCTCCCTATCCGCCCTGAGGACCGCCAGTATACTGCCTTTGAGGCAAACGGCCGCCTCGATCACTTCCTTAGGGTTCCCTTTGGCGTCACCAACGGGGTCTCCGTCTTCCAAAAGGGAGATGGACCGGATGGTCGATCAAAATGCGTTGCAGGCCACTTTCCCATATCTGGACAATGTGACCATCTGCGGCCATGACTTGCAGGACCATGACGCAAACCTCAAAAAATTCCTCTGCACCACCCAACTACTGAACCTGACGTATAACAAGGAGAAGTGCATATTCCGCACAACCCGCCTCGCCATCCTTGGCTGTGTTGTGGAACACGGAGTCATCGGTCCCGACCCCGACCGGATGCGTCCCCTTATGGAACTCCCACTGCCGCAAGGCCCTGAAGAGGTGCCTAGGGTTTTTCTCCTATTACGCCCAGTGGGTCCCCTGCTATGCGGACAAGGCCCGTCTGCTGATCAAGTCCACCTGTTTTCACTTGAGGGCAGAGGCCCGCTTAGCCTTCCACCGTATCAAGGAAGACATTGCCAAAGCCACCATGCACGCAGTGGACGAATCCATCCCCTTCCAGGTGGAAAGCGACGCGTCCGACTTTGCCCTGGCCGCTACCCTTAATCAGGCGGGGAGACCCGTGGCCTTCTTTTCACGAACCCTCCAGGGCCCGGAGACCAGACACTCCGCTGTTGAGAAGGAGGCCCAGGCTATTGTGGAGGCTGTGCGTCATTGGAGGCACTACCTGGCCGGAAAACGATTTACCCTGCTCACTGACCAGCGTTCAGTTGCTTTTATGTTTAACAACAAGCAGAGGGGCAAAATCAAAAATGACAAGATCTTAAGGTGGAGAATCGAACTTTCCACCTACAATTACGAGATCTTGTACCGGCCCGGGAAGCTCAATGAACCCCCGGATGCTCTATCGCGTGGCACCTGCGCCAGCGCGCAGATCGATAGACTGCGGGCCCTCCACAATGACCTCTGCCACCCGGGGGTCACCAGGTTCTTCCACTTCATCAAGGCCCGCAACCTGCCTTACTCCATTGAGGAGGTCAGGACCATGACCAGGAACTGCCAAGTCTGCGCTGAGTGCAAACCGCACTTTTATAGACCAGACAGGGCTCACCCGATAAAAGCCACTCGCCCCTGAGCGTTGATTTTAAAGGGCCTCTCCCCTCCTCCGACCGCAATGTGTACTTCCTCAACATTATTGATGAGTACTCCCGTTTCCCGTTCGCCATCCCCTGCCCGGACATGACCAGTGCCACGGTCATTAAATGTCTGAACGACCTCTTCACCCTGTTCGGTTTCCCCAGCTATATCCATAGCGACCGGGGCTCATCGTTTATGAGCGACGAACTCCGCCAGTACCTGCTCGCTAGGGGTATTGCCACAAGCAGGACCACCAGTTACAGCCCCCGGGGGAACGGACAGGTGGAAAGAGAGAATGCGACAGTTTGGAAGGCCGCCCTGCTAGCCTTAAAGTCTAGGGGCCTTCCGACCTCCCGCTGGCAGGATGTGCTCCCCGATGCGCTCCACTCTATTCGGTCACTGCTCTGCACTGCCACTAACGCCACCCCTCATGAGAAAATGTTTGTCTTCAGAAGGAAGTCCACATCGGGGACATCGCTACCGCCATGGCTGACGTCCCCAGGGCCGGTCCTACTGAGAAGACACGTGAGGACCCATAAAACGGACCCCCTGGTCGAGAGGGTCGACCTCCTCCACGCCAACCCCCAGTATGCTTACATTGCGTACCCGGACAGGCGGGAGGACACAGTCTCCATACGAGACCTCGCACCCTCGGGGGCCCCAGTAACCCACTACCCACTACCACCCCCCCCCCACGATCCAATATCCAACCCCACCAGACGGCACGCCTGGGCCCCGCGACCCGCTCGACACCCACGAGGACTACACACCAGTGCCCCAGCCTACGCGGGACTCGACACCGGAAGCTTCACTACCCCTGCCGTCTCCACGTCGATCACAGCGGCAGACAAGACCTCCGGAGAGACTCCAATACGCAAACTTTTAATACACTTCACCCCGCCGGACTCATTTTTAAACAAGGGGTGAATGTGGTAAACCACTGTTATACCTGCCTGTGTGGGTGTTTGTATTCCACTGTGTACATGTCTGTACATGCCTCGGCTGACTCCTCCCACGAGTCCAGGTATAAAGGTGACTGCTCCACAGTCCCTCTGTATTCTGGACTGGTCGACCACTCGAGGCACACCTTCATTCTCTTGTTAATAAAAGCCTGTTAGTTACTCGCTTAACCTCAGTCTTTTGAGTAATTGATAGCGCATCACACCCATACAGTGAATTGCGAATCTCACACAAACAATAAGAAGGTATTGAGCAGCAACTTGGTAATTTTCCAAATGACAAGATGAATCACTCCAGGCTGCTCTACGGTGTATCCTAGTGGCCTCTGCTTCGAACGTTTGATTGCATGGACGAGACCGGGAAAACACGGCATGGGAAATCATTGATGCAAATGTCCATTTTACAGCTTTGCCACACAGTCCCCTCCTTCATAATATTAATGTTTTGTGTTAAAAGGTTGATAACTTTAGTTGTGAATGTTTAATATACTGCATTGAATCCATTTGACTAATTTTCCTCACATTATAGTCAAATAAATAATCTCTTAGATGTTACAATTTTAGTTTTCAGGGCAGTCCATATTAATGTACCATTATGTACTTTTTTCCCCCATTCTTACAAAAAAATCACCGAGAACATAAATTATAACAGTCATAGTGCTATTATCTGTGATCTAGATTATTACAACAATTTGCATCTATATAGCACCTTCAACATAATAAAATGTCCCAGTGGGCTTCACAGAAGCAGAAACTGGACACCAAACAGTGATGGGAGGAGAGTTAGGGGAAGTGACCAAAGGCATAATCAAAGAGGTAGGTTTTGAGGAGGTTTTTCAAGGAGGAGAGGGGCACTTGAGAATGTTCCTAAGTGCAGAGCCACGATGGCTGAAAGCTGTGACTACAGCTAAAGCGAAGGCAGGGCCGGGGGAATACAAAAGGAGTCCAGGATTAGAAGAGCAGAGGGAACAAATTGGCAGATAGGGCTGGAGAAGGTTGCAGAAGTGGAGGGCAAGGCTGTGAGGTGACTTGTAGATGAGGACCAGGATTCTGAATTAAATGTGTTGGGGAGAGGCAGCCAACGAAGGTTGGTAAGAATAAGGGGGGGGGGGGGGTGGCGGTGAGAGATCTAGGCCACAATTTCACCATCAGAGGCGGGATCGTGGTGGGAGAGGTCATGGGGGGGGGGGGGGGCGGGGGGGGGGGTGTCCCGGTCTCAATCCCAGCTCCAGCTGCTCTATGAAAAGGATTTTATGTTAATTGGGCTTGTTAAGCCTGCCCTGCACATTATCCAGCCCAATTACAAGGTGCGGGTCTGGTGACGTCACCTGATGACACATTTGTTGCCGGTATATTTAAAGGGGCCATGTCCCCATTTGCTCTCAATTCTGATTTAATGCTCCCGAGTGATGGTTCAGGCAACAATGACTGCAGATAGTCAAAAGGCTGAGCCACGTTTCAATGATGACTCCCTCCATGTTCTTGTGGAGGGAGTCAAAGGACGCAGGGAGGTTCTATTCCCTGGGGATGGAAGGAGGAGACCTCCTCAGCAGACAAAGGCAGCCTGGCTGCAAATAGCTGAGGAGGTCATTGCAAGGTGTGTGTTTGTTCACACCTGGGTGCAATTTAGGAAGAGGTTTAATGATCTTCTGCGTTCAGGAAAAGTGAGTATGAAAGTACACTTGCCTTCACTCTGCTGTGCCTGTCATCACATTCCCATCACTCTGCATTGCCAACCCTACTCCTGCACATCCTTACTCACCCCCAACATCCCTTGCACCATCACCCATCCGTCTCTCCCTATGTACAGAATCACATTCCCATCTTACTATGCACCCCTCACACTCACCCTCATCGTTATGCAATGACAACTAACAACTCAAAAGGAGGCAACTTGGTATTGGCACCCCACTCCATCATAGTCTCCCTCTGAACATCTATCCCATCCATTCTTTACACACATTCCATCACTCTCACTCATACTTCTCGTTTCCCTCATTGCAAGAAGAGAGCCCACAATAAGAGGGAGGGAGAGAACAGGAGGAGGACTGCATTCATTGGCTGTGCTCACCAATGCTGAGGAGGCAGCTTTGGACATAACAGGAGTCATTAACCAGCTGAAGTGGGGGACAGAGAGAGGGGCTCATTAGAACTTGGTGACAGAATTATTTCCCATACATCTTAGTTGGCATTCATGAGTGACTCATATGGGGTCTGATGTCAAGAGAAATTGAATGCTCATCATGTGCATAATGGGATGTGTCTGCAATCTACATATCACATGTCTAACTCATGTCGTTACTCTCCCACAGGGCCATCAAGAGCCCGGCCCTCCACTGTCCAGGAGGAAGAGCAGGAGCATTCAGAGGATCCTGCAGCATCAGCAGAAGTCAGCTCACCCAGCACCAGCACGGAGACGCACATCTCAGTGGGTCCTATGCGAAATAGAGTAGTGTTGTCACCTGGTGTATCAGAAGTCACAAGTGAGAAAGATCAGATGGTGGAGACAGGGACAGCAGTGGAGACTCCTCGTCAAGAGGCCACAGGAATCTCCTAGCTCTGCCGAGCTGCATGCAGACGCTGAGCCTCGGGGGGCATCCATAAAGAGGGCGATCCTGGAGCTTCAGGAACAAGTTCAGGAGGCTGTGGCAGGGTTGGCAACCATGGTGACTGCGAGTGTGCAGAGAATGGAGGAGTCCATCTCAAATATGATCAATGCCATGGTGCACGCACTGGCAACTGTAGGATCTGCCATGGAAAGGATGGCCACCTCCATGGAGGACATAAATCACCAGACTCAGGAGAACATGGTAACACTTCTAAATAGATGGTCATCTATGGAGGATAGATGGGCATCTATTGAGGTGAGAAACCAGAGGTTCATGGACGTCCTTGTTCTGAGGAATGTCAGTACAGACATGAGGCCTCATGGCCCCACTGATGTGCAGCAAGGTGCTCTCCAGCTACTTGCTAGCAGAGAAGTACGGGTGGCCCATGAGAGGGATAATGGTGGGAGGGGACATGGAAGCAATCAAACTTCCATCCCTTGCCAACCCCTCAGTCAGAGCCCAGATGCCTCCCCGGACAGTGATGGCCAAGTCTGCCCCTGCACAGTCAAAGGAAGAGCAGACTTTGGCGGGGCCCTCACAGGCTCTAAAACCCAGAGGACGACCGCCAAAGGCAACTAAGCAGGCACAGCAGGGAAGTGAGCAGGCTGCCTCTACATCTGCTGAAGCCACAGGGGTAGCACTACGTAGAAGCAAGAGTAAAAGAAAGATCCCACAGTCACAAGGGGTGATTTGATATAAGTGAATGTTAAGTTTCTGTTCTTTTACTTTGTGGTAATAAAAAAAAAATTCTGAATTCGTTGCCATATGTGTGCTCACAATTGCAAGTGGCAGAATGAAGGGTAAGGGCACCTTTTATGTCCAGCAACGGTGGCAACAGTGCAAAGAATGCACAGTTCATTACAGAGATGCTCTATGGTGTTGAAGTGGGGTCATGTCAATCTTCACACGCATGTGGCAGCCACATGTCTGTGCTGCATAAAGTTAGGTAAATCTGGCATTACGGGCAGCAATGTGCTCGCGTTCTGGTCGGATTGGGACAGCGCCGTCTCCAGGTGCTCCTCATGCTGAACCTCATGCTGCTCCTCCTCCTCCGAAGAGACTGCGCGCTCTGTGCCTTACTCCTCATACAGCACTAATCCTCGCTGCAGTGCTATGTTATGCAGGGCACAACAGACAACGACAATTCTCGAGACCCTGGCTGGTGCGTACTGAAGGGCTCTACCAGACCTGTCCAGGCATCTGAAGCGTATTTTGAGCAACCCTATTGTTTGCTCTATGAGACTTCTGGTGGAAATGTGGCTTTGATTATAATGCAGCTCAGACTCGTTTGATGGCCTCCTCAAAGGTGTCATTAGCCACGTCTTCAGGGGATAGCCCTAGTTTCCAAGGAGCCAGCCGGAAAGTTCATTTGGCAGTGAAGAGCTGAGGGACAGTGGACTGGCACAGGATGTAAGAGTCATGGCAGCCATCAGGGAATTTGGCGCACACATGCATGATGCTCTTCCTATGGTTACAGACCAGCTGCACGTTAAGGGAGTGGAAACCCTTGCGGTTAACAAATACTGCTGGGTTCTGATGGCCACGTAGGCAGTCGATGACGCCCTGCACCCGTGGGAAACAAGCCAGATAGACAAAGCCGAGCGCCCGCTCGGTAACACTGGCTTCATCAGTGGAAAAGTGGATGTAATTGGCGCACTTGTCAAAGAGGGCATCGGTGACCTGCGTGATGCATCTGTGGGCGGTCGACTGGGAGATGCTGCTAATATCTGCTGCAGATCCCTGGAAGGAACCTGGCGCAAAGAAGTTGAGGGCAGTGGTGACTTGGACAGCCACTGGTAAGGCATGTCCACCCGCTCCTCTGGGCTTCAGGTCTTGATCGAGCATTGTGCAAATGTCTGTGACTACCTATCACGATAGTCTCAGCCTCCTTGGGCACTGCTGCTCATGTTGAGGAAGCTCATCCTCTGCCTGTATCTCCTGCGGCGTGGTGCAGCCCTGTGCTGATGCCTTCTTCCCTGTGCAGCAGCAGGTGGTTGAGAAGGTTGGCGCTGCTGGTGTGCCTGGTTCTGCTGCTGCTGCAGCTGATTGTGGTCAGACTCTGAGGACCAGGGTGAGTATAAATTGTTCCCATTCTGCTGTTATATATGGCAGGTGAGGATGAGATGTTAGAAGCAATCCGTCAATGGGGAGAGAGGTTATTCCAAGGAAGTGACAGTGGATAGTTTACAACGCACACTTACAGCCTCAATTGTCTTCCAAATCCCAAAATCAGCAACTTCTGACATTGGAAAGAGAACAGATGTGAAATGTTAGCTTTTATACTACATTTGCAGCTGTGAACTATTCAGCTCGATTGAACTCCCAGCCTACTTACCTGATGTGATCCCCAAATGACGTGAACCCCGTTAAAAATGTGGTAAAATAGAAATAGGCTGGCAAAATAGTAGTTAACAAGCAGTTAACTATCTGAAATGACTCCCCCGCCACTTGGTGTCGGGTCTGCCCTGCATTTGCAGACCCGACACTTTGGAAACTTACATGGAGGCGGGCTGGGAAGGGGCTCCCAACCTGCTGTCAATCATTTCGATTTTGACAGCAGACCTGCCTCCGAACCTGCCCTCTGAGCACCTGCAAAATCGCAGCCCTAGTCTTAGTGTGGGGTAGATGTGTTTGGAGTTTTGCTGGAGTTTTATTTATTTACTTGGAAGGTGAAGAAAGCATTGGGGCCATCATGCCTGAAGTCGAAGGTGGATGAGGGTTTCAATGGCAGTGGGGATGAAGGATGGAAATCGATGATGTTGCAGATGGAAATCGGTGGTCTTGACAGTGGCTCGGATGTGGGGTTCAAAACTCCGCTGAGATTCAGAAAAGGCACCAGGGTTGCACTCTTTCAGATTAAGCCTGAGCAAGCAGCCGAGTTGATGGAATAAGGCCTAAGACGCAGAGTTTGTGGCGTGAGCTAAACAGGATGGCTTTCGTCTTGCTAATGTTAAATTGTAGAATGCCCCACTTCATCTACAACTTGATGCCACATAAGCAACCAGACAGCACAATAATGGCGATGGAGTCAAGTGTGTCAGGTGTCATCAACATATGTAAGGAAGCTGATGCAGAAAAGAAATTGGCCAAGGATGAAACCTTGGATCGCACCAAAGGTAACAGTGCTGGAGTTGGGAGGAGAAGCCATTGGAGGGGGGTATGGGTAAGGGTACGGGTACGGTAACCTAGTGGTAGTGTTACTGGACTAGTAATCCAGCGGCCTGGACTAATGATCCAGAGACGTGAGTTCAAATCCCACCACGCCATGGTGACCATGAAACTACCGGATTGTTGTAAAATCCATCTGGTTCACTAATGCCCTTTAGGTCCATATGTGATTGCAGATCCACAGCAATGTGGTTGACTCTTAACTGCCCTCTGAAATGGCCTTGCAAGCCACTCAGTTGTATTGAACAAGGCGGTTCACCGCCACCTTCGAGGGCAATTAGGGATGGGCAATGAATGCTGGCCTTGCCAGTGACGTCCACGTCTTGTGAATTAAAAAACAGGAGATGTGCTGGCTGTGTTGGGGGTGGAACTAAGTCAGGGCAGACCCACATCATCAGAACTGTAAAAAAAATGATTAAGGAGAATGAGTGGTGATAGTGGCAAACGTCTCTAACATTTGCATATTGAATTATCATTGGCCCGCAGGCATCTGTAAGGAATACCTATTATATTCACACGTGATCACATGCTGAGTTGTCATTGGCCTGCAGGCATCTGTAAGGACTACTGTTTTGAAGACCCAGGCTAGGGGTCCTAATGCCAGGCTTTCCCCATGGTGCTGCTATGAGTAAGATCACAGACCTAATGCTTAATAAAAGAGTTAAACTGTAATACTCCGTTGTCCTGCAATTTATTATTTTATACAAAGTGTGTAAAACAAGACATGGTGTCAGAAGTGGGATTGCAAATGGACATCGTTGGAGCTCCCTTGCCTTGAATGAATTGGGAATCTTTGAACGTACCTGGAGAATGGCGCAAGTTCAAGCAACACGTGGAGTTGATGTTCTCGGGTCCGCTGAAAAGCAAAGGGGAGGAAGAAAGATTTAGCTACTTACTCCTGTGGATCGGAGAAAAAGGGAGACACATTTTTAACACATGGTCGCACCGCGGATGAAGCAAAAGGTACTGAAAAGTTATTTTGACCGTTTTGAATCATATGTGATGCCCAAGACAAATACGATATTCGCTAGGTACAAGTTTCAGGAGAAAGTACAAGGAGCTAGGGAGTCGTCTGAACAGTTCGTGACGGAGTTAAAACTGCTGGTAAAAGACTGTGAATATGCAGATAAAGATGAGATGGTCAGAGACCGCATCGTGTTTGGAATACTTGCAGCTAAAGTGAGAAACTTTTGAATGTTGGGTCCGGGCTAATGCTGGACAAAGCTATGGACATAGCTAGATCACACGCGATAGCCCAAGCACAGTTGAAAACCATAACCGGCGCCACGAGCAGCTTGCGTGGACAGACAGTGTACACAGTTAATAGACACACACACCAAAGAACACCGCCCAGAGAGCGTGTTTCAGAACAGAAAGAACAGAGAGTTCTAAAAATGAGCGACACAGACATAAAACGCTTCAAAAACTGTGGATATTGTGGAAACAAGGTGCATGGGGAAAAGGAGCACTGCCCTGCCAAAGGAAGGCAATATGCTAAATGTGGTAAACGGAACCACTTTGCTAAAGTTTGCAGGACTGTTTTGGAAGAGCAGTACACACAGTGAGTGACAGCCAAGTGCCAGAGAGAGAGCCAAATGCAGAGGAACTGTTTATTGATTCTGTGTCACAGAAAAAAGATTTCAGAGACTGAGCAAGCCTTTGCAGCTATTGAGATAGGAAAACAGGGCACAGAGCTTAAATTTAAACTAGACACTGGAGCTCAGGTTAATGTAATTCCTCTGAGTGAGTATCACAGCTTGAAGGATGAGTGTGAGCTACAGCCCACCTCACACAGACTGACCAGCTATGGGGGTGAGCAGCTCATTGTAAAAGGCACATGCGTGATGAAATGCAAGTACAAAGAAAGCAACATGATGTTGGACTTTTACATTGTTGACACTCGAGCACCTCCAGTGCTAGGTCTAAAGGCATGTTTAGACATGGACCTCGTCAAGCTAGTGCTATCATTGACAGCACCAGTGGGGGAAGCAGACAGTCATGGAGAAGTTTGCTGACGTTTTCAAAGGAATCAGACTATTCCCAGATGAATGCACTATTCACCTTGACCCAGCAGCAACCCCTGTGGTTTGCCCACCGAGAAGGATACCCCTTGCTCTACGTAGTCGCCTGAAGGTGGCGCTGCAGAGCATGGAGAATACAGAAATCATCGTCCGGGAAACAGAACCGACAGAGTGGGTCAACGCGTTAGTAGTGGTTGAGAAACCACGTACAGGCAAGCTCAGAGTCTGTCTCGACCCCAGAGATTTGAACAAGGCTATCAAACGCCCTCACTACCCTCTACCAACGCTAGATGACATCACACCCAAGCTAGTGGGAGCATATTACTTCAGTGTAATGAACGCACGATCAGGATACTGGACTATCAAGCTCATGGAAGAGTCATCTAAGCTAACAATGTTCAACACACCATTTGGACGCTACCGATTTCTGCGTTTACCATTTGGTCTTATCTCAGCTCAGGATGAATTCCAGCGGAAGGTCAACGAAACCTATGAAGACCTCGACGGAGTAGTCGCAATCGTAGACGACATCCTCATCTATGGCAGGAATAGAGAGGAACATGACAGGAACCTCCGTGCGATGCTACAAAGATCACGGGAGAAAGGTATCCGGCTCAACCCCGAGAAAAGCATAATCGGATCCACCGAGATCAGTTATTTCGGGCATCGCCTCTCAACTGATGGCATTAAGCCGGATCCAGAGAAAATCTCCGCCATCAAGCCGCCGAAGAACCGCGCAGAGCTAGAGACAGTACTAGGCATGGTTAGCTACTTAGCCAAGTTTGCCCCGAGCCTCTCCGAAATCAACGCACCCATGCGTCAGTTGCTCAAACAATCCAATCAGTTCCTGTGGGACAAACAACATGACACAGTATTTCAGAAAATGAAAGACCTAATCACCAGAGAACCAGGACCAGTTCTTGCCTACTTCGACCCCAACAAAGAGCTCAGACTACAAGTGGATACGTCAAAGTACGGACTCGGCGCAGTATTACTGCAAGAAGGAAAGCCCATCGGCTACGCATCCAGATCTCTCAGTGAAATCAACTATGCTCAAATCGAGAGAGAGCTATATGCAATTCTGTTTGGATACAAGCGTTTCCACCAGGACATCTATGGTCGACAAGTCATTGTGGAATCCGACCACAAACCCCTCGAGTCAATCATGAGGAAACCACTAGCCACAGCCCCACCAAGGCTACAGAGAATGATCCTTCAGCTACAGAAGTACGACTTCACAATCATTCACCGTCCAGGCAAAGACATTCCTGTCGCAGACACGCTGTCCAGAAAGTCTCTTAGCTACCAGGACAGCAGCCTCAGTGAAGGCATGGATGTGCAGGTGCACATGGTGTACAACAGCTTACTTGTGAGTGACTCAAAACTGAAGAAGGAGATCCAAGCAGGAACAGTGAAAGATGCACAACTCACACTGCTGAGCAAAGTCATACATGAAGGATGGCCTGAGGAAAGGAGGAAATGCCCTCAGAGCATATCTGAATTCTGGAACCACAGAGGCGAACTGTCATAAATCAACAGAATCGTCTTCAAAGGGGAGAAAATCATCATTCCTACCAGTCTCAGAGAAGAGATGTTGACAAAAATTCATGCTGGACATATGGGCATGGAAAAATGCAAACAAAGAGCACGTGACATTATGTTTTGGCCCAGAATGTGCAAACACATTGAGGACATTGTCGGAAAAAGTTCCATTTGTCTAGAACGCCGCCCATCAAATGTCAAAGAGCCCATGATACCTCACCGTATCCCAGACAGGCCCTGGCAGGTCGCAGCAACGGATCTGTTCACATGGAATGAGGACTACATAGTGACTGTTGATTACTACAGCAGATTTTTTTGAACTGGACAAGCTTCACAGCACCACATCTGCAGCTGTGATCCACAAGCTAAAGGCAGCCTTTGCCAGGCATGGCATGGTAGAGACTTTAGTCTCAGACAATGGCCCCCAATACAAATCAAGAGAGTTCGAGTCATTTGCCAAGGCATGGGATTTCACACATGTCACATCAAGCCCACATTACCCTCAAAGTAATGGCCTTGCTGAAAAAACTGTCCAGATTGCAAAAACACTCATGGACAAAGCCAAAGTGGACAAGAGACCCCTACATCAGTCTCCTTGAGTACCGCAACACTCCGGTTGACAACTTCAAGTCACCAGCACAGCTGCTGATGAGCCGCAGACTTCGCTCAATCCTTCCAAGCACCAACCAGCAGCTGCAGCCAGAGGTCGTCAGTGTGGTGTATGTGCCTTTAAGAGCCCCTGTGTACTGTAATGCCGGTAATGGCCACTCGGGCTATATAAGCCTGTATAGTGTTTTGTATCTTTTAGTTCACCTCCAGACTTTGTCTAGTAAACACCTGTAAACCAACTCCTGCATTCCGTGTCTTCATTAACACACGGATACAACAGTCAGCTGCAAGCAGGTGCATGCAAAACGTGTACAGAGACAGCAACACCAAAAGAGATACTATGACAGGTCAGCTAGACTACTGCCGCCGCTGCACAATGGAGAATCTGTCAGAATCCAGGAGCATGACTACTGGAAGCCAGCAGTCGTCATCCAGCCAGCTGACACTGAGCGATCGTATCACGTCCGCACCCCAGAAGGACAGGTGTACCGCCGCAATCGCAGGCACCTCCTGAACACCAAGGAACAACACCGTCATTCCGACGAGAGGATCAGTTCAACAGAGTGTAATGAACAGAGCAATACACAAAACACATCATACTTACCTGAACTTGAATTGTTGACCGATTCAGGAGCATGCTCAGTTTCATACCACACAAGGTCAGGACGAGAGGTCAAGCCTAGAGTTATCCTTCACTTGTGAACTGTCAAAAGGGTGTAGGCGGATCGCTGCCCTAAACAAAACCTGTACATCGTTATTGAAATGTTGCGATGTTTTCAGTGTTAGTTAAATGCTGAGTTTACTTATATGTTTGTGCTACTGAGAACATTATGTAGAAGAAAGGTTTAAAAGTAATGCAAAACATTTTTCTTTTAAAAGGGGGTGTAACATTTGCATATTGAATTATCATTGGCCAGCAGGCATCTGTAAGGAATACCTATTATATTCACATGTGATCACATGCTGAGTTGTCATTGGCCTGCAGGCATCTGTAAGGACTACTGTTGTTTTGAAGACCCAGGCTAGGGGTCCTAATGCCAGGCTTTCCCCATGGTGCTGCTATGAGTAAGATCACAGACCTAATGCTTAATAAAAGAGTTAAACTGTAATACTCCGTTGTCCTGCAATTTATTATTTTATACAAGGTGTGTAAAACAAGACAGTCTCGGAGAGAAAATGATATAATGCATCACGGCAGTCACAAAATGTGTCATTGGTGAATCTGACCTAGGCAGTCTCAGTGCTGTGGGCTGTGTGAAAGCTGGACTGAAGAGATTTGAATAGCAATTAATGGGAGATTGGAATACAGCTGGATGGCAATGACATGTTTGAACACCTGGGGAGGGAAGGGAGATTGGAGCTAGGATGGTAGTTGGAGAGGATGGAGGGATCAAAGATGGGTCATGTGAAGATGGGATAATGATAGCAGTTTTGAGGGGCAGAGGAAAGCGCCTGAAGAAATGGTGCCATTGCCAACATCATGCTGGATTGGGAGGCATTACAGCATACTGTCTACCATATGTTGTCTTAAACAGAACAACCAGAGATTTTTGGTGGTATTATGAATTCTTCTCATTGTATAATCTCTTGGTTCAGAAAACTTAGAACTGAAAAATGTTTTTCATTTAATAATTTAATTTAAAAAAAAATTTTTGTCGAAGCTTATTGCAGATTACAATACAAACAAGCATCCCCCAAGTACGTAACACTATGAAACAGGCATGCGTACAAAATGCCATCTTTCGACCATACTCTTTTTATATCGCTATCAAAGACAGTTTGGGTCAATTCTAGAATGGAACAAATCTACAACTATTCAATAATAATAATATAGAAGGCAACAGAATAGTCTAGCGTGAAATTATTTCTGAACCTGGTGTGAAATGATACCACTATAACCTAAGAGGACCACACAGTTTGAAATATGATAGACGAGTGCAACTTCCATGTACATTTCATCCTAGAATTCCCCAATATAAACGATACAGCTGCTACATCCTGCCTTAAGTCCAGAGTGAAAAGCATAGGTAAGCAACTCGTTCAGGCAAACAGTTAAGCAAACAGGACTGCTCTCAGGTCAAAATAGACATGTCCTATGCCTAGAAGAGGAACACTTGCTTCTGAAAAGAATCTCAAATAGTAATGTGACTGGGAACTGACCCTCTTCCAATCATTCCCCCCTCCGTGAAAAAAAAACCTAGGTCTATAACAAATTGATTTAAGTGTCAGCCACTGTGCTTTGAAATTGCACAGCTCACAATGCATTGAAATTGGCATTGTGATTGCTACACTATTGATACTTTTAGATAAAATAATTTTAAACAGAGACTGCGCTTGACAAACCTTCCAGCAAGGGGGACAGAGCACAATCTTGTAGATATTGAATGAAAATATGTCCTGTTAATTTGCAGAATTTATTCAATTTTAATATTGGTAAAGGATTTTCTCAAATCACCTGAAATCACTAAGCAGAATTAGGGCACCTTTCAAAAGAACTGGGATTTAAGATTTTAGTCAGTAATTTTTGTCGGTGAACTTCACAATATGCTAGTATAATTCATCCACATTATACAGTCTTAGTTTAGTACTTGCCCTTTAGGAGAACAATACTTGCCCTTTAGGAGAACAATAATGAGAAGCTAAGATGATAATTTTGAAAATAGAAACAAAATTCCAAATCCTGCATTTTTTTTTTGGGGGGGGGGGGGGGGGGGGGCGGTGGGGGGGCTCAGCCAAATGTCTGAAATAGTCAGAAATCCACCACCATGTTTAAAAGTCTCTGAACCAAGTAGAATTTCTATTTGGTCAGTATGGGGACCACCACTATGGGGATACACCCTGTCCGGATACCTTTGGCATCGATTAGTAGTGCAAAGGCTTTGAGACGCCCATGTGCACAGTACTCCAGGGAACTGTTATCAATTGACTAGCCAACCTGACTTCCTAAATGGAACTTGGAGGAATAGATCCACAACTGGGAGCTAGGATTTTTCAGCTATGGCCACGGAGCCTGCCAGCATGATATATCAGTAAACTTTTCACTGTTTGTCCAGTCAGGACCATTCTACCTATTATGATACTGGCTTACAAGGTTCTCTGGAGCAGAGTTGAGAATGCCAGCTTCTCCCCCTGCCCCAGTGACAGGTCTACCCTTTCAGGTTCCACCAGTGAGCCAAACTGGCTGGTCAATAATCTGTATTACAGACTTGCTTGGCTCAGGTATTAGATTACCAGTCTAACACAAATGGTTGAATTAGTTCCAAATTTCCATTGCCAGGCTTATCGCTTTGGCGCCACCTCAAGCCTAAAGAAATCCCATTTACCACCTGCCCCCCCCCAAAAGGGATAGTCACTCCAAATCCTGTTTTTTTGCCTGAAAATGAGTAAATCTGCTAAGCTCCCAGTGGGTTTACAAAATAATTTGATGATCATTCACTAAGGTTCCTACTCAATAATAAAACAGGCAGGACTGAAGGAAATTCCTTCTTCTGTAGGAAGTATTATCCCTTTTTACACCCAAGTAATCTTGGTTGTGTAGCTAATCCTTCAGTACCTCAAAAAATGGGCTCCATTTATGCATTTGGGTAAAATCGTGCCCAACTGTCCAATCCAATGGTGATGGTATAATACGCCTCCCAATAAATTGTATTATAAAGTAAGTCTTTAACCATGTTCACCAGCAGTGAGTCTCATCATCATCACAGGCAAACCTGGATCAGGAATAATCTTTTCTTTCTTCCACCATGGATAAATTACAACAATCAGTATGTTGATTGATATAATGTCAAACGTAAACATTTTGGAGCACTCCTTCAGAGAACCCAGATGACGTATGTAATGGTTCAAGAGGTGTCAGGCCATCATTCCCTAATGTTCAATAGCAACTTCAGCAAATGAGCCTCAATAACCTGTTGAACTAAAAGAAGAAAATCCCCGAATTAGAAAATGCTACAATTCCCATTTCTAGATACACAGAAGTGAAACACTGGTTTAGTGAACAAGAATGAATGAATAAGCAGGGGCAGAAGACTTTGAACTGCGATGTAATTAAGTCTACTTAACAATGCTTGCCAGCAAGAAAGGAATGAAGCAAAACAACAAAGCACATTAGAGTAATAATTAGGAAGATAAAATGCCTTTTGTTGATGATACTAGCAAAATAGTTAGTGCAAGTAGTAAAATGGCAAATCAACTTTGCTGCTAAAATCACTCAAAGGATCAATGTTGCATCCTGCAGGTTTATAAGTGAACTAAATGGCTCAAAGACATTTCTACATTAAATAACTTAGTTCAGGTTATTTTTTTCCTGAAAAAGATTTTGAAAATACTAAATAAATTGTCCCTGAAATTCTTGGCAGGCTGCTATGTTATTGGAAATGTGATTGTGCAGGATTTCACCCATTGGTCTACCCTGGCATTTGACTCTGTCCCAAAAACTGGAGGTGGAGTCATCATTAGTATAAAGCAGGTGGGCAGTGCACCCATGACATTTATGGTGGTTACTGGGTGGCCACCTTGAGGACCAGGAATTTCTGAGGGGCATCTTGCCACTCCATCGGGTGGGGGAGGGGGGGGGGGGGGAGGGGGAGGGGGAGGAATTCTAGTTGGAGAGTGTTTTTTAAAAAAAAAATCCATCTTGCAGTTGCTGCTTGTCCAGCCATGAGATTGAGTGCCACATGGAAATTGACTTTCAAACAACTGCTGGGCCCCACCACCAGCAGGATTTAGTTCTGGCATGTACTGTATGCCTGCTTCATACAGGCATAGAGTGCTTTAGGGGTAACGGAGGAATTTCAGATGCTTAACATCACCCCACCAGTGCTGCCTCTTCTCGTGTGACCACCATGGAACGTGACAGAAATGCACAGAAACCCAGTGAAATTGGGTTCTGTAATACTAAAACACACGGCCAAATTAAAGTAACTTTTGGACTAGCACTTTTAATTTTATTTGTTAATGGAATTATTTTTCAACTCTGTTGGTGTGCTCCATTAAGAAACTTAAAAAAATACTCTGCTGTCGATCCAATTTTGACTGAATGTCTCAACAGACCACCTAGCAGTTTATTCCACTACAATATCAAAGTCTGCACACTAATCACAGCAGCGAACAGCAGTATTTCTTGTACTGTATCATACAAGAGTAGCCCTACCTGCAAGTAGGACATGTGTAACGTAGACTAAAAATGTTTGAGCCGATGATACGGTGGCATGGAGTGCTAGCTCACTAACAGTTAGAGGGGTCAAGGGCACAGATTCGAGTCCTGTTCAACTTAGTTCCTGTGTTGAGTCATGTCGTATGGGGAGGTGTCAAATAAAGGCTGTGGCATCTCTATGGCATGGGAGAGAAATTGGGAGGGGAAAAATAAAATAGTCCCTTAGTGTCAGCTGCAGCTGACCACAAGGCACTGGCCCGGGAACATCATGTGTGCCGGTCTTGTTGGATACAAAAGGTGTCAAGCCATGTAGACGAAGGAGGGAAAAAAAGTTGATTTACATAATAAAAATCAAACTTAGTAATTACCATTCTTGAAACCCAACCCTACAGCCATATCCATAGCATTGAATCCTGAATCTGTTTCTACAGTTGGATCAGCGCCATATTCTGTAAAAAGAGCGAGAACTTGTCAAATCAAACAATAATTAAAGAACTTAATTCATGAGATGTTGTCGCATTTTCAGACCGTGATAACTCAATTGCTTGAATAGTTTTTAATCTACATGATGCATTATATAGAGGGCAACAGATGGGTATCAGCAGGAACAAAGTTCCAGTGGTTTGCTCATCAACTGAAACTGGAGTCTGAACCACTACCTGTAACTCTCTGCCAAGCATCCAGTGTTCTTGTATTAGATATACTAGATATTCTGGCTGCAGGACAGGGGTGGCGTGTTTGAGCAGTGAGGCTGAGGTTAGGCATTGTTTGAAAGCAGCAAATCCCTGGTATTGACAGAAGTCATCAAATCCTGACACAGTGTGGTGCTAAATTTCCTTGAAACTGATCAGTACTATCATGTGTGCAGTGACCCCACCCCTGATTATTCAGAGCAAGGAAAAGTACAGTGAGTATCCAGCTGAATCAGTGTAGGAAATACAATGCAATGAATCCTTAAGTGTGCACTTCATGAACTGAGGGAAAACTTGGCAAGTCACTGACTCAAGCTTTAGTGATGAACATTTTATATAATAATCATAAGTGGCAGCAATCATGAGTGGACTATTGCATTTGGTATAGTATTTAAACGCTTTGGCAGATATTTGTGCAGACAAAGCAATCCAACTGTAGAGGCACTTTGCTTTGATGCAGACAATGCGTGATATGGACCAGAAATAAAAGGGTACTTTGTACAGCCACAGCCAAGCTGGGATACACTCTGTGCCGTGTGTAAAATTCTAATTTGCACCTCAGTCCTTCTTTTGCTAATATTCTTTGCTTATGTTTGCTCTCTAAATGTACAACTACAGACACAGGATTGATTGCTGGTATTGCCATATGACCTAAAGAGAATAGCCTACTTTTCGTCTGTATTTTTGTCCAGCTCAGGACATTTAGTGTGATGGTTCACTGCAGATAATTTGGACTCCTGAGAAACCTAAAAACCCCCCACAAAACCCTGGACATGCTGGATTAAATAACAGAGGCCTAGAAATTGAATAAGGCCCGAAAATGGGTGCGGGCAGCGCTATGTGCCCACGCCCAAAGTGGTGAAGGCAGTACGCAAGTGAGTGGTAGCCTTTGAGGTTACGGGAACATCGCAGGCTTGGTATATGGCGCCCACAAAGCCACGTGTGTGCAGTTAATGGCGTCTTGCACCATGGGGAAGCCAGATATCCTGGCAAAGCCACATTGTCTTCTCTCTGAACAGAGAAGCAGGAGGACCACGAAGTCCCTTCTCCTGGAGTACAGAGCCTCTGTGACCTCCCAGATGCACTGATAAACGGTGAACTGGGAGATGTTAGCTATGTTGCCTGCTCCAGACTGGAAAGATCCAGTGGTGAAAAAATTGAGGGCCACGGTGACCTCGAGGGCCATTGGGAGAGCTGTCGTTGCCCTGCCCGGAGGCTGCAGGTCTGGTTGGAGGAGGTGGCAGAGTTCTGTGACCAACTCTTAGGTGAAGCGGAGCCTCCAAATACACTGCTCCTTTCTTAAGTGCAGATGGGAAAAGTGCTCCCTGAAGACCCTTGGTGGGCAAGGCCTCCAGCCGAGAGCCCTTCTGCCCCTGCTCCCTCTGCGAGCATCTTGTCCTCTTCTTCGCTACCTCCTCCCATCTCCCTGTCATACTCGAGCACGAGGGGGACTGCAAGTAGAGGCCCCACGACTGCGGTGTGAGCAGAACCCTTTAAATGAGAAACAAGGCGTTCTCCACTTGCAGCAACACTCCCCGTCACCTCAGAAACTTTAAACAACTCTAGAAAGCTCCAAACAGTTTCACAAACTTCCACAGAGCCAGTTGAAATGAAAAAACATGCCAGCTCCAAGTTGTTGTTGATTCCTTTAAATAGCGCTGCTGGGGGATCTTTCCTACTGCTGAGCATATGGTCAGCTGGTCATGATTAGGAGAGGGCATTAAATGGAGCGGTGATGTCCAAAGTGGCAGATCGTGTGTCAAATCAGCATTGTACACTCATTGACGACACGATCTGCCTCATCGAAGTATCTGTAGCGAGCGCAAGCAATGGCAGCACTACTGACCTGCCCAAAATGGCTGCCGCCACAGGACTCGCCAGAAGTGGGCGGAAGCAAGGTGGCCGTCATTTTTTCTTCTAAACCGGCCTTAACGGCCGGTGCTAAAGGCTCCAATTTCGCAGCCAGAATGTTTGAAATTCCAGTGTCTGTTTAATCTAAACTTCTACCTTTAGAAAAGCTGGAGATTTTGTCTCAAGCTTTAACGATGTGAGGTCCGATGCAAGGGGAATGAACCTTTACTTGGGGAGAAAAAACTGGCACAGTGACGCATGTCCTGGGATTTTAAACAATGTGTGAGGAAACCACATACAACACTACCTATCTGCAAAGTCATGGCAACATTAAAATATAACTAGTCAGCAGATGCTTACCCTAGAATAAATCAAGTTAGATTATACTGATATGGTGATTGGAGGATAAGGAATAAACCAGAACTCTTATTTATCTATCTTAATTTAAAAAAAGATATAATTACCTTTCTTCAGCTTTTTTCACTGTTATAGCTGCCATTAGGTACAATTTATTTTATTGTTGCTGTCATGAGGTAACATGGGATCTCAGAGTATCTCAATGACTGAAATTAACATAGAACTTCAAAATATCAGATTCTTATAGATGGCAAACTACAAAGCAATCTGCCATCTTGCCTATACTAAGCTCGCCGTCATCGGAAAGTATGTACTGGGATAAGGATCGGTTTCATTAATAAAAGGCCTGTAGTTTCTTAAAATTGATTATAGGAAAACCTTTGGAGCATTTATTTCTGTGGGTTGGCATCAAAGTAACAGAACTTTGGACATGACTAAAATACTGGAAAATTCCTGTCCAAGACAGTATAAAATCTACTGGGGGTAATTCTGTCATTGTGTACTCCCAGGGGCTACAACATTGTTGCCTTAATTCTCCAACTTGCACTCCGAGTGAGCATGGGTCCTTGCTGGGAGTACAGATTTGCAAAGTTATCTAGTGAGTTAGTCATCCTAGCAAAGTAAAATAAGAATTGGTGAAGGTTTTGATGTTGTACTTACTGTGGAGCTAAACTTGAAATGGTCACAGTCATGTCTGTCAAATCTGTCATGAGGTATAATGGGATCTCAGAGTTTGATAGTAACTGCTTTCTGCCCCACTGGTTTTGAGTAAGCGGGTGCGGGCATAAACTTGTGTTTTAGTGAACATGGCAATGCTGCCCAAGTCTCCAAAATAAAAACATTTATGATCAAACGTTTAAAAAAAACTTGCAGCATTGTGTAGTTTGAACAGTCGAAGCCTGTGTTTCATATAGGAGTCTTAAAAATCTCAGTCAAAATGACAGAGTTTAAAACCGCATTACTAGATGTTGCATTAGCTCACCCAACAGAGTCTCCACACATTTCACGTGATTTCCATGCACAGCATAAAGCAAAGGAGTTCCCCCATTCTGCAACAGAAACAGAGCAGTAAAATGATTGTACTAAATATTTCACCTAAATTCAAAAACCAAAAAAAAAAAAAAAAAAACACACTAATGTACTGGATAATTTCTCACAAATGGAACATGAGAGTTTCAATGCTTAGTATTAAGTGACCATGAAGCTGTCTGATTGTTGTTAAAACCTAACTGCTTCAACTAATGTCCTTTAGGAAAGGAAACCTGCTGTTCTTACTTGGTCTGGCCAATATATAAACTCCAGTCCCACATGAACATGGTTTACTCTTAACTGCCCTCTGAAAGTGGCCTAGCATGCCACTCATTTGATGCAATGCAGTGGTTCAAGAAGGCCCACCACCACCACCTTCTCAGGGCAACTAGGAATGGGAAATAAATGCAGACCTTGCCAGGGTAACACCCAATTCCAGAGAATAAAAAAAAAAAAAAAAATTAAGCGCTTTTGGACGTCCTGAGGTTGTGAAAGATGCTATATAAATGCAGATTCTTTCTACTTCCACTCCAAATCAGGAATTGGTCACTAAACAACTGACGAGCATGGTTTGAGCCCCTCCCGAAGTGAACAGCAGTTTCAGGTGCATAATGGTGAGTAGCACAACTCATCATAAAACAGGTGAACTCTTCGTCACCATCCTCCTCACCATAGTGTGGACACATAACATACCCCATTACATGATGATTCCACCAGTTGGGGAATGCAGATCTTCAGCAGTAGCTGCTCGCCTCCCTGTAACTCAAATCATGGTAGGCACCAAACCCTGGATATGTGACTACGTGTTCTCCTGCTATCGTCTTCCAGCAGCTGTCTCATGATTTTTACATGTAATTGCAATGATACGTCAACTTGCTTGAATTTCATACAGTTTAAATTATAAAATGACAATGATTACAATTGCTATTTAAAATTGCAAAGCTTCTATCGTAGCAATTCAGTACTGCCAACCTCACCGCATCATAAATCAGGAGACAAACTCTTAAAAATCATTTGGTATAGAAATCATGAGTTGCTATTTTTTCCCCCAAACATAAACCAATATAGATTGCCAGTTGGTTTATAAACCTCATTAATGGCTTTATTCCCCTTTCCTTCAACCACCTATCGTTAAATGTTGCATTCCACAGCCTCACAATCCTTTGTGTAAACTTTGTGTCCCCTTGTTCTACAACACCACCGCTCTCCCCACGCCCCCACCAAACACTGAAAACCTATTCTTTCTACCTACTCTGTCCCAACTCTTCATTATTTTAAAACATCTTATCAAATTAAATTTAATCTTCTCTGTTCTAACAAAAATAGTCCTATTTTTTCAAAGCCTTTGTTCATATTAGTGAAGATAAATTTATTTGTACAGAGGGCTGTTGGAACATGAAATGCTTTGCCACAGAGTGGTTTGAGGCAGAGAACACAGCATCTTTTAAAAGAAAAATTGTACAAATATTTAAAGCAAATGATGATACAGGGCAGAGAGAGAGTGGAGCAGGGGGATTCATTTTTGGATTGCTCTGGCAAGGAGCTGGCTCATCCATGATGGGCTTGAATAGACTCCTTCTGTGCTGTCAGCTTCTATGGTGACAATGACAGAAATGCTGACCTCGGTCATAGATTAAAGCTAATAATCTGAGGGCCTGGTAGTTACTGAACACTGACAGGAATCAGAACAAGGGTCTCACTCTAAGCCTCAGCCAATCATTCTGAACCACCTGCTGACCGACTGGCTGCATGTTTCCAGTTACTGAGCTCTTACCTAACTCGTGTTAACCCAAATGACCAAGGAACGACTGTAGTGCCCAGCAATTGGGACACCAGGTAACGCAGCAACAGCACTACTGTACCTGCACATGCAGTCCCGGGCGGTACTCACAGGATACCCGAGCACGATGTGCAGACGAAGCTGCTGACGATGATGTTGGTGTAGGTTGGGCCGCGCTGCTTGCATTCGAAGCACTACCGGTTGTGAGGTCGCGTGTCCAGTCCCCGCACCTGCGTCAGGTGCTTCTCCTCCTGCTTGCAGCGGCCCGTGGTTGATATGCCGGGGGGAGGGGGAGAAAGCCCGGGGGGGGGGGGGGGGGGAAAGGAGACCAGGCAGCAGATGGCGGCTTTGATAATGCTTCACGCATGCGCAAATTGCGTAGTTTTTTCCCCTGCGCATGCTTAAACTCGCATAAATTATTTTTCACGCATGCGTATATTGGTGTATTTTTGTCCCTCCGAAAAAACCGCCCAAGATTTAAACGTTCCATCATGAGGTCACGAGTGATGCTTTATTTAACTCCGAAATCGCGTGTCTCGATGGAATCGCGAGAGTTGGCAATACAGGTAATTTCTGTTTGGGTGTGTGGCGGAGCCACCAGGGCATTCAGGACAATTGTTTATAATTCCTTTAACAGCAATGTAATGCAACCGGGGGCTGCACCTTTAATGTATCTGTTAACTGTACTACGGCTTCTTTCCTTTACTCCGCGTGATGACGTCATGCCGCCTGTCATGTGATCCCCCAACGGCGTGAAGAACGTGATGACGTCATGACGTCCTGCTCGGAACCTTCTAGCAGTTCTAGAGAGGCTTTCAACCAGACCAGACCTATTTGCATTGTATCCAGCAGTTTACTATTTAACTTCATTTGTTCATTAAATTATATTGTTTTTGATTCTCAGCATCTATCTCAATTCTTCAGCTAGGAACCTCCGTTCCTACATTGGTGACCCCAATTTCTTCGAACAATTTTCGTTGAAGTTACATCATGGACACGAACGCCGTCACCCTCAAACTGCCGCAATTTTGGGAGCAACAACCAGCCGCGTGGTTTTTCCAGGCGGAAGCCCAATTTGCAATCTGGGGAGTAGTAGCGGATTCGACCCATTATTATTACGTGGTCTCCGCCCTCGGCAGCGCCACGGCCTTGCGGGTCGTCGGCCTCCTCAGGAGTCCTCCGGACGATGGCAAGTACGAAGCTTTAAAAACACGGGTTACGGCCAACCACTCAGAGTTCCTGGCGATTTTCTTCCTCCTCACACGGAACCCTGGTCCGCAGCTCAGCAGCTCGTCAGCCACCAAGAGACGGCTAAGAATTTCATCCCAGTGCCTACGTCTCATCACGACCTGCAGCGCTCCCATGTCCCGTTGGAGCTTAAGAGCGCCAAATAAGTTTTCATTCGTCAAGATGCTCAGAGACCCGCTCAAACAGCCTTACACTGGTCCGTTCCGCGTCATCTCGTCAGGTGACAAGTCTTTCACAGTCGACGTCGGCAGTAAGCCTGACCACATCTCCATCGACCGGTTAAAACCGGCTCATCTGGATCTGAGCGAGCCAGTCGTCACCGCTCAACCGCCTCGTCGTGGGCGTCCACCGTCGGTCCAGTACAGCCACAGTCAGCCGCTGGGTCGCCCGTACCCGCCTCATCGGGTCAACCACAGCCAGCCACCACTTCTCCTACGCTTGCGGCACCATCCCAACCACGGCAAACTGCCAGTTCGTCTTCTAGCGCTCCGTTCCAGTTGCCAGAGTATCGCAGTCGGTCGGACAGACTCGTCAGACCCCCTTCTCGTCTTACCTTTTCTGTTAAAGACAATTCTGGGGGGGGCGTATGTGGCGGAGCCACCAGGAGATTCAGGACAATTGTTTATAATTCCTTTAACAGCAATGTAGTGCAACCGGGGGCTGCACCTTTAATGTATCCGTTAACTGTACTATGGCTTCTTTCCTTTACTCCGCGTGATGACGTCATGCCGCCCGTCACGTGATCCCCCAACGGCAGGAAGAATGTGAGGACGTCATGACGTCAGTGCTCGGAACCTTCTAGCAATTCTGGAGAGGCTTTCAACCAGACCAGACCTATTTGCATTGTATCCAGCAGTTTACTGTTTAACTTCGTTTGTTCATTAAATTTTATTGTTTTTGATTCTCTGCGTCGATCTCAATTCTTCAGCTAGGAACCTCCGTTCCTACAGGTGCATAGTTTCCAGTTATTACATAACAGCTATTAAACGCTTGGGACACCAGTACCGAGAAATCTTTGTGTGGCAACCCCTCAGATGACCATAATTAATAAATTATGCATTACTTAGATATCATATACCATCATCTTGCATTCAATTTTGGAGTTAAGAGATACAATAAGATATTTCAAACAATTTGGGTGCATTAAACAAAAGAATTACAATAATACAATTACAGTATATTTTGAGATAATCTAGGCAGAAATCATAGATATAGCTACTACATCAAGTCCACTATCCCATAAATCAGCAGCATTTAAAGAGAGATAATCTCACCATTTAAAAAAGAAAATTCTGATTTATTTAAATCTTTTTCTATGAATATTTGGGTTTGATTAATGAACACACTGAATCAACAAATCCTTAAGTGGTATTAAACTTGGCAATGTGGGAAAACTTAATTAGTATACATATATCTGAAATGGAAAACTGCTGAAACACATGGAGGTTAATGACCACCCCTACTGATATTACTACAGCTACCTCAGGCTGTCAAGCTCAGTAACTGCTTCTAAATTTCTCAATTATGTCATCAGAACATATGGCTTGAATGAACAAAGAGAGAAACTAAATGAGTGTATTTGACAAATGACAATAAATTCAACACAAATTGCTCCCAGCTGAAGGTTTTACATTCCACTTAATTTGCTCTTTTAATTTTGCTTAAAATATTATTTCTATGAAAAAACAAAAATATTGGGCAATATGTTGTCGATGTTACTTACCCAGTCGTACTCATTCACATCACACCCATAGTCGAGCAGCATGTTTACAATATTTGAGTAGCCTTTACTGCTGGCCAGTGACAGTGCACTCTCCCTCCCATTTGCTAAAAGATGAGGATCACCTCCCTTTCAAAAAGAAACACACAAGCTGCAGTTTCATTTCCAAAGTACGCAAAGTAAAAACCTGCACCTGATGCCTTGTGGCAAAATAACACACGGTATTCATTTTATAATGAGGATTAAATTATAAACTAATTAGTTAGAAATCAAATTATTTACAATATGTAAAAAAAGTTTTGTATAGATCACAATTTCACGATGCATCTATTTTAGTAGAGTGGGAAAACTAAGATTGTCATATTCAAAGGGATATGCAACGTGACATCAAGAAACGGCTGAGTTCACAGGACAGAGGAAAGGCTATGGGGCCCAACAACATCCTGGCTGTAGTGCTGAAGACCTGTGCTCCAGAACTAGCTGACCCTCTAGCTAAGCTGTTCCACTACAGCTGGAACACTGGCATCTACCAGACAATGTGTAAAATTGCTCAGGTGTGTCTTGTTAACAAAAAGCAGGACAAATCCAACCCAGCCAATTATCGCCCCATCAACCTACTCCCAGTCGTCAGCAAAGTGATGGAGTCGTCAACAGTGCTAGCAAGTGGCATTTACTCACTAATAACCTATTCACTGATGCTCAGTTTGGGTTCCACCAGGACCACTCAGCTCCAGACCTCATTATAGCCTTGGTCCAAACAGACACAAAAGCTGAATTCCAAAGGCGAGGCGAGAGTGACTGCCCTTGACATCAAGTAATCATTCAATCTAGTGTGACACCAAGGAGCCCTATTAAAACTGAAGTCAATGGGGATCAGGGGCTGGGGAACTGTCCAGTGGCTGGAGTCATACCTGGCACAAAGGAGGATGGTTGTGGTTGTTGGAGGCCAATCATATCAGCCCACAATGGACATCTCTGCAGGATTTCCTCAAGGTGCTTCATTAATGACCTGCCCTCCATCATAAGGTGGTTGATCAGCACCCCATCCACTAGCTTAAATAGCCACTCCCTCTACCACCGGTGTACCATGGTTGCAGTGTCTACTATCTACAGGATGCACTGTACCAAATCAGAACTCCATACCTAACAGCATTGTGAGAATTCCTTTACTACATGGACTGCAGTGGTTCAAGAAGGCCCACCACCACTTCAAGGGTAACTAGGGATGGGCAATAATGCCAGCCTGCCAGAGATGCCCACATCCCAAAGAATGATAAAAAGAAACAAGAACCTCCTTTGCACACCATCTTATTCCACATCACTAAATTTTGTTGAACTTTATTTGCGATCTACTCTTCCTTCTCACCGCCCAATTGAATATTTAGAAAATACTCAGTTGGGTCAAGATGGGGGAAAAAAAGAGACTTATTAACAACACAAATCCAGCTGCTCCCCAATGTCCTTGGAGGTAAAGATATCGCCCAGTATAGTTCAATTCCATATAGATCATTAACTTCCTAGCTGTGTTTGCTAATCTTAGTGGAGATGCAATTGTGGCACAATTAGCCTCTGTTGAGATAGGCTCAGATCCAACGCTTTCTCAGCTGTCTGAGGAGCGGATGGGGGGAAAAAAAAGTCTCTCACTTATCTTAAAAGGAGTGGGGTTGAATTACCTTCTGATACTCATTGTTTAAACTCACACCTAGAAGACTGCTAACAGCTATGAAATTGTACTTGAGTCAGCACCTCAAGGAGAGAACTGAAAAAAGCAAAAATAAACCCCAAATTTTAAAATGTTGTAGGGCAGCTGCACTGCGAGTCACAATGTTACATTGGTGCCAATAAACTACATGTATTGGGGCTTCAGTGAGGAGCTCTGAAATTATAATTCATTAGTACAGTGGGATTGGCTATGGACCAATAGGTTTCCAACCCACAATTCTCACGTTTCAAGAACCAGATCATGTCCATCTTCAGCTCCATCAGAAAGTCAAGCAACTCAAAGCCTACAATGGGCCAGAAATTCGTGACCAAATGCGTGAGTACGGTCTGGGTACTCACGCATCTGGCCGTTGGAAATGCCGGCGTTCAGCATGCACAGCGCATGCGGGGAACGCCGGCATTTCCAGTCCTCGGAACGAAGGGGTTCATAGGCACAGCGCGTGCGACTGCACAGGCAGCGCTTGCGCAGTGAACTTCATAGATTTCATTCATGGATTCAGTGAGGGTAAGTCCTTACAAGTTACACTTGAAAAAAGCAGGTGTAAAGTTGTTCCAAGGCTGCGGAGGAAGATATATTTTATCGTGGAGCTTCTGAAAGGCAATATTTTTGTTTGGGAAAGGGAGGGAAGTTATTTTAAGAAATTTTAAGTAAGTTTTAAAGTTTAAATTTTTTTTTTTTTTTTTTTTTTAAAACGGGTTTTCAGAACGGTAGGTAGAAGGAGCAATTGTGGCTGTGTGAATGGAATGTGAAAATGAGTGTTCTAAAATGAGTAATGTAACATTTCCAGCACTTTTAAGAAAGAAACTTTTCATCAGTAATAAGTAATTATGTATGTATGTCCGCATATATTCCTTTACGTATATGTATGTATGTTTTATATTCCTTTACTTATGTGTATGAATGTATGTTTTTAATTATGATTTTCCAATAAGTTACTTTCTCTGAAAGTCATAATTAAATAATACATTCATACACATAAGTAAAGGAATATATACATAACACGCAAAGGAATATATACAGACATACATACTTTCAGAAGCTCCACGATAAGAAATATCTTCCTCCGCAGCCTCTGGAGCAACTGTACCCATGCTTTTTTCATGTGTAAGTTGTAAGGACTTGACCTCACTGAAAGCATGAATGAAAGCGGCGAATTTTACTGCGCACGCGTTCTGCCTCTGAACCCCTTCGTTCAGAGGACAGGAAATGCCGGTTTTCCCCGCATGCGCTGTGCATGCTGAAAACCGGCATTTCCTCCGGCCAGACGCGTAAGTACCCCGACCGTACTCGCGCATTTGGAAGGGAATTACTGGGCCAACATTTTACATGTCAATAAAATGAAAAATTTAACAATTGCACGATTTGCCCCCTTGCATCTGCGACTGAGGGTCCAAGGAGGTGCATTGCGCAAGAGGTCATCGTCGTACATATCCTCACACTGTTCCCTTTCGGGAACTGTATGAAGTGGTGGAAGGGTTTATGGCCGTGATTAACGCTCATTCCGTGACCGTAACCATCTTTGAACCAGCCATTAGGGTGGTTAGTCCTATGGCGTGAGGGTTTTACGGGCTCCCACAACCCATCTGAGGGGGGGGGCCACCCACACCCACGGACGCAAGTATCCCGCTGGATGTCCACCCAGAATTTATAGTTGGAGCTCCGACTCCACTTGCCGGGACTGTCTGGAGCGGGGTTCGAAACCCTACTCCTTCTGGCCCAGCGGCGGGGATGCTTACTGCTACGCAAAAGGCCCACTCCGCACAAAAGGTGACACCCATACGTTTCCTGCGCCTTTTCCCTCCCCGTGACTGGAGCCCTATGCTGCCACTTGAAAGACCAAGCTATCATCTGCCCTTTTTGCGGCGCCTTTGACTTCTCATTACCAATGATGAGCAGGCGCTGCGCCTCCACCTCCTTGAGGAGATTGCTGAGGTCATCATCAGTTCAATTGTGAGTTCTTTTAATGCCGTGAATTGTGCTCATTCCAGCCATTTCACGTTGCTAATCGGATTGGGCCTTTGGCATAGCGGTAGGATCCCTGCCGCTGGGCCAGATCAGGGTAGGGTTTCGAACCCCGCTCCAGACAGTCCCGGCAAGTGGAGTCGGAGCTCCGGCTCTAAATTCTGGGTTGACATCCAGTGGGATATTTGCGTCCGTGGGTGTGGGTGGCCCCCCCTCCTTGTATAGCTTGTGGGGGCCCGTAAAACCCTCCCGCCATAGGACTAACCGCCCTAATGGCTGGCTCAAAGATGGTTACGGTCACGGAATGAGCGTTAATCATGGCCATAAATCCTTCCACCACTTCATACAGTTCCCCAAAGGGAACAGTGTGAAGACACGTATGACGACGACATTGCTAAATAAATAAATGGAATTTAAAAAATTCTTTTAGGGCTTTTAAAAGTCTTTAAATTGCTTTAATTCTGTTTAAAACTACTTCAGATTCTTCAAAATAATGTAAACATTTTTAAAAGTTTATAAAAGTTACCAAAATCTTCAAAAAACTTCCAAAAACCTATTTAAACTGCTGCTTTGCATGTAAAAATGCTTAGCAGCTTGGCAGAAACATTGGGGGCGTGTCCTGTGAAACTGAGACCTCAAGGGGCGTGTCTCAGTTGCACAGCGCGCTACAGGCTTCGCGCTGGCTGCACTCCTGGGCGGTGTGACGTCATACGCTGCCCGGGATTCTTCTTTTTGAAACACGAATTCCAGGCGTCCCTGGAGGTGATCGGCAGGTGCGTCGGGTAAGTGCAAATCGGGACCTTGCACGCGCGGCAAGCCCCGTTCACGAATTTCTGGCCCAATAAAATACACCTCCATTGTCTATTCCACTCATCACATATCAAGGAACATAAAGTAAAGCTAAAACATGTTCTCAGTTATCTTGCTTTTTCCATTTGCTCTGTTCTAATCATTTTAGAATTTTATTTTTGATAGATTAGAGCTAGTACATAAAGAGCAGAGGTAAATTCCTTACATTCTGTAGCAGAAACTCCACCACTGCAATCTGTCCATGAGCTGCTGCCCACATCAGTGGAGTAAAGCCTTGCTCATCTTGCATGTTTAGCAGATTGTCTAGAAATTTAATAAAACAGGCATTCACTCCACTTCACAGACATAACTACAAACTCAATGGGTTTTGAGGTCAATTTACAATTTCTGTATCTCACTGGTGCAAGTCATACAACACAAGCTGTTAAGAACGCACCTTGCTCTATACGGCTCGCCAAATAAAGTAATTCCCCTTGTGCTGCCAGCTGATGTACAGACAAAGCTATGAAAATATATTTAAAAAAGTAAGTGCAGAATAGAAATCACAAACTATTCAGTAAATGCAATTATTCCATATACTTCACTTTCAGGAGCAAGTTTCCATGAGCAGTATTTCCCTTAAGATCTACCAGTAACCAAAATCACACACTCCCCCTCCACACACATAATTTTATGTTAATTTTTTTCACTCCAAGTTTTCCCACTGTGGAGCCCGACCCCATCATGCTAATGCATGCACATCCTGGCAAATAGCACAGATAGTACTGATAGGTGCCTGAAAACAGGCTTGACTACTTTATCAGCTGATGAACAAAGACAAACAAGAGAAAGGAAATAAGTTACATTCATTTAAAAATATAGGGAAGGTGAAAACACACCATAAAAGAATTTGGTCCATTCTTCTGAAAGACAATAACCTGTTTGGACTTTGGCAGTGGTGAGCTATCTAGTCTTCATGCACTCATGCAACAAACTGCCTTTATTATTAATAATTATGTATAATTATACATATTAAATCCAAGGTCATTTGGATGCAAATAAATTATGTTTACACCAGACTTACAGTGCAAGAGTAAAGGTACTGCAGAGATTTCATTTCCACGATGTTTGTTAGTCAGGGTTGTTGACTGTTTAATGGGTGAGAAATGCTTGGTCACCGATGGCGTGTAGACATGCCTTACTTGAATTCCAGGAGGAGAGGTGTGTATGTTGCACTCAGCTGCAAACAACACAAGTAAATTAACACCTGAAGAGTGGTATTAGAATCATAGATGCTTACAGCACAGAAAGAGGCCATTCGGCCCATCATGCCTGTGCTGGCTCTTTGAAAGAGCTGTCGTGCTTAGTCCCACATTCCCGCTTTTTGTCCGTAACCCTGTAAGTTGCTCATCCTCAAGTACCTACCCAACTCTGTTTTAAAATTAATTATGGAATCAGCTTCCACCACCTTTACAGATAGAGCGTTCCAGATCTCGACAACTCAATGAAAAAATTTCTCCTCATCTCCGCTCTGGATCTTTTCCCAATGAGTTTGAATCTATAACCTCTATTTATTGACCCACTCGCCAGAGGGAATATTTTTCCCTATTCACTCTATCAATCATCTTGAAAACCTCTATTAGGTCACCTCTTAACCTTCTCTGTTCCAAGGAAAAGAGTCCTAACTTTTGCAACCTCTCCTCATAACTGAAATCCCTCATCCCTGGTATCCTCCTAGTAAACCTCCTCTGTACCCTTTCTAAGGCTTTACAATTTTCCTGAAGTGTGGTGCCCAGAATTGTCCACAATACTCCAGCTGAGGCCTAACTAGTGATTTATAAAGTTCTGAGCATGATCTCTTTGCTTTTATATTATATCCCTATTTAGACCATTGAGCCATTTATGATTACTTATCCTGTTCACAAACACTAATCTTCACTATTTCAGGCAAATTGCAATTTTTTACTCACTCATGAAATGTAGAATAGATAGAAACTGGGGGAAAAAGTACTTAAAGTGGTCTTCCCACATAATCATTATGTTAGCTTTTTTGCTTTATATTGTTGCTTGGCTGTGCCTCTTCCTTCAAGTCAGTGATCAGGCCACAGAATAATGTAACAACATTCCATCTCCTCCCCACCCACAAATCACAAGAACATTGCAGGAGGATAAAATATCACCCAGCCCACTGAAGCTTGCAACTTTAGTATCCAATCTCTCCTAACCTACTGTCCAGAATTTGGGAATAGGAGTATATTTGAATTTGCATTGATTCTACAAAGGTGTAATGAAAGGTGAAGAGTAGAAAATTAAAAAAGGATATAGCTTAAGCAAGTGGACAGAAGGATAGTAGATGCAGTTTAACATATAGCGTGAGGTAGTAAACTGCGACTACAGTCTAAATGAGGGGCACTAAAGGAGGAGAGCGAACAACAGCATTTGGGGTTCTGGTATGCAAATTATTAATAGCTAGTCTGCATATGCAAAGGGTAATTAAAAGATTAATGGAGTGTTGGGCATCATCACAAGAGGGGCTTTTTCACGAGAGGCACAGAGTATAAGGAGCAGCTACTGCAGTTGTACATAATGCTGTTAAGATCTTATTTGGAATATTGTGTTCAATTTTGGTCACCGCATCTCAAAAAGATAAACTGCGCTAATTGACTGCAGCGTTTGTCTGTGTAACAGTGACCACACTTCAAAAGTTATTCAATGACTGAAGAACTTTGAGGCGACCTGAGGACTTGAAGAACACTATAAATACAAGTTACTTTTTTTCTTCAAGAAAGTCCACCAACCAGGTTGATATCTGGTTTAAAGGGACTTAGCTTAGAAAAAGTGTAACATCCTCACCGACACCTGGGAATCCCTGGCCAAGATCGCACAACGTGGAGGAGAAGCATCCGGGAAGGCGCCGAACACCTCGAGTCTCTTCGCTGGGAGCAAGCGGAAGCCAAGCGCAGGCAGCGCAAGGAGCACATATCAACCCAAGCACCCCACCCACCCGCCCCTTCAACCACCGTCTGCCCCACCTGTGACAGAGACTGTAGGTCCCGCATTGGACTCAGTCACCTGAGAACTCATTTTTAATGTGGAAGCAAGTCATCCTCAGTTCCGAGGGATTGCCTAAGAAGAACTTAGCTATGATGAGGCATAAGAAATAGGAGCAGGAGCAGGCCATTCGGCCCCTCGAGCCTGCTCTGCCATTTAATGAGATCATGGGTGTTCCGATTTTGGCCTCAACTCCACTTTCCTGCCTGTTCCCCATAATCCTCGACTCCCCTGTTACTCAAAAATCTGTCTATCTCAACCTTGAATATATTCAATGACTCAGCCTCCACAGCTCTCTGGGGTAAAGAATTCCAAAGATTCACGACCCTCAGGGAAGAATTTCCTCCTCATCTCCGTCTTAAATGGGTGACCCTTTATCCTGAAACTATGCCCCCTCGTTCTAGATTCCCCCACGAGGGAAAACATCCTCTCAGCATTTACCCTGTCCAACCCCCTCAGAATCTTATGTTTCAATAAGATCACCTCTCATTCTTCTAAACTCCAATGAGTATAGGCCCAACCTGCTCAACCTTTCCTCATAAAACACTTCCATCCCAGGAATCAACCTAGTGAACTTTCTCTGAACTGCTTCCAATGCAAGTATATCCCTCCTTAAATAAGGGGACCAAAACTGTACGCAGTACTCTAGGTGAGGTCTCACCAGCGCCCTGTACAGTTGTAGCTAGACTTCCCTACTTTTATACTCCATCCCCCTTGCAATAAAGGCCAATATTCCATTTGCCTTCCTAATTACTTGCTGCACCTGCATGTTAGCTTTTTGTGTTACATGTAGGAAGACACCCAAATCTCTCTGTACCGCCGCATTCTGTAGTCTTTCTCCATTTAAATAATATTTTTCTTTTCTATTCTTCCTACCAAAATGGATAACTTCCCATTTTTTCACATTGTATTCCATCTGCCAAATTCTTGCCCATTCACTTAAACTATCTATATCCCTTTGCAGACTCTTTGGGCTGGATTTTCTCAATGGAGACGAGTTGGAGGCGGGACTGCTGCTTGTCGTGTCAATGTCCCGCCTCCATCCTTGTCTGACCAACCAGAGGGATTTTCCCGATTGGCCTTGGTAAGCCCGCCATGCGGGCTCAGCAGGCCAATTAGGGAGGAAGTCACTGACAGAGCAGGTCAACGTCAGACGTGCTATCTGTCAAGACTTCTTGGAAGAAGAAATGTCAGCTTCACAGAGCTGTCAAACACGGACATTCTCTGTAGTTTGATGAGTCCTTGTGTTCAGGACTCATCGAGGATGTCGGGTCGCCCGATCCAGAGAGGATGAAGGCTTTAGGAAGAAAACAAGGTACGTGAACATTTTTTTACACTGATCACTCACATACGTACCACTCCACACTTGCACCCATCATTCACCTCTACATCTTACTTCCAGGTCCCTCCGACCGCCACAGACCTCCTTCACGTCTCCTCCAACCAGGCGGGGTTCTCCGAGGTCGGGAAGCTTTCACCTGTGAAGGTAAAATGGCACTAATACTTTTTTCTGCCTGTTAACTAACAGGCAGTTAAAAGTATTTAATGCCTTTCCCGCCTCCAGGAGACGGGACCTGAAGCAGCACTTCTTCCCGCCTCCTGGCAAAAGGGCACGGAGGCGGGATGAGGGCGGGTTTGCCATCCGCCCCCACTTTCTGTTACTTTACTAGTAGTCCCGCCTCCATGCCCGCCTCCTCAGGGCTTGGAAAATCCAGCCCTTTATGTCCTCCTCACAACTTGCTTTCCCACCTATCTTTGTATCATCAGCAAATTTGGCAACAGTACACTCGGTCCCTTCATCCAAGTCATTAATATACATTGAAAATAGTTGACGTCCCAGCACTGATCCCTGTGGCACCCCACTAGTTACAGATTGCCATCCTGAAATGACCCATTTATCCCGACTCTCTGTTCTGTGTTAGTTAGCCAATCCTCTATCCATGCTAATATATTACCCCCAACACGATGAGCTCTTATCTTATGCATAACCTTTTATGTGGCACCTTGTCAAATGCCTTTTGGAAATCCAAGTACACTGCATCAACTGGTTCCCCTTTATCCACCCTGCTCATTACCTCCTCAAAAAACTCTAATAAATTTGTCAAACACGATTTCCCTTTCATAAAACCATGCTGACTGTTTGATTGTATTTTGATTTGCTAAATGCCCTGCTACTACTTCCTTAATAATGGATTTGAGCATTTTGCCAATGACAGATATTGGGCTAACTGGCCTATAGTTTCCTGCTTTCTGTCTCCCTCCTTTTTTGAATAAGGGTGTTACATTTGCAGTTTTCCAATCCGCTGGGACTTTTCCAGAATAAAGGGAATTTTGGAAGATTACAACCAATGCATCCACTATCTCTGTAGCCACTTCTTTTAAGACCCTAGGATGCAGGCCATCAGGTCCAGGGGACTTGTCAGTCTTTAGACCCATAAGTTTGCCTAGCACTTTTTCTCTAGTGATAGTGATTGTTTTAAGTTCGTCCCTCCCTTTTGCCCCTTGATTTTCTACTATTAGTGGGATGTTTTTAGTGTCCTCTACTGTGAAGACAGATACAAAATATTTGTTCAATGTCTCTGCCATTTCCTTGTGTCCCATTATTAATTCCCTAGTCTCGTCCTCTAAGGGCCAATATTTACCTTAGCTACTCGCTTCCTTTAGGC
The DNA here is from genome assembly GCF_052327205.1 of Somniosus microcephalus. Lineage (NCBI taxonomy): Eukaryota > Metazoa > Chordata > Chondrichthyes > Squaliformes > Somniosidae > Somniosus > Somniosus microcephalus. The sequence goes on from NC_140987.1 coordinate 218,083,845, forward strand.
AGTATATTAAACTTGAGTTATATTTCCTATAGATGAAGCGGTAAAGGGTTATCTGATCGAGGTGTTTAAAATAATGGCCAGGTACATATGGGACAACTTTTCCTTGTAATAGGGGAATCCAGAACAAGTTGGTTAGAAACAAATTCTGAAAAAAAAATTCTTCCTAATATCTATTTTAAAATTATATTTCACTAACATAAACTACTAATATGTCCTACTTTGCATATTCTGGTTTACTCCATCTAAAACATTTAATACTTTGGATGAGATCCCCATCTTTACCGTCTTCTCTCTATACTGTAGAGACTGAGCTTTTCTAATCTTTCATCATAACTAAAGCCTTTACACCTGGGATATTTTGGTTTCTCTTCTCTGCACCCTGTCCAATACATGTACATTATATTGTGTAACATGGTGACCAGACTGAACAGTGTTCCATGTCTGGTCTGCCCAGTGAACGTAGATCCTTAGCATGACCACTGTAGAACTTGTTCTAGCTATATCCCAGTAGGTTTTAAGTAACTATGCTTTAGGTTTTTTTAAAGCCCAACTGAGGTGACCGTTGTATATTATCCAACACCTTTCACCCATTTCTAGCTTTTTTCCACAAGTTTATTTCCAGGCTATTAAACCCATTGGCATCTCCTCTTTAGATTAGTATTAGCATACTCAATCAATAGCCTTCTCCTGTTGTTCTCACCTTTCCTTTGTTTTAGCCAAACCTATAAAAGGACTCGCCTTAATTCTCTCTCATTTCTGATAAAGTGTCCCTACCCAAAATTTTAACCAGTTTTTCCTTAGTTGATGCTGCTGTTCACGAGTCCATCTAAAATACTTGCATATTACCTACCTTTAAATAACACGGAGGCCACTTCGAGGTCAGAGTTCACCTGATCTTGAATGTTTTTACTCTCTTCTTCATTCAGAGACTTCACAAATCGAGAGCAGACATTCATATCAAATCTATTGGGTAGGACAAATTTCATTCCCATGGCAACACTGTGGGAAGGACCACCTTCTGCATGAATATCTGCATGTGGCTCCACCTTGATGTATGGAATTTCAGCATAGGTAGAATGATTCTCGTTTCCACCTCTGGAGGATTCGGCTTCAGTGGTTGGATTCTCTACTGCAGCCATTACTGCTCAACTCAGTTGGTACAATCTGCTACTCCATCTGTTGGTACAACATTGAATTACAGCAGGTCAGCCAATGTATAAAACAAAAGCCTGAAGATACAAATTAATTGTGCCCACGTGAATTGGAACACTTGGTTAAAACAGTTAGAGGAATACCATGAGACAATGCTACACGTACCAAATTAGCAGACATTGGCTCATTTGCTGGAACTCTCACTTTCGAGTCAGAAGGTTGTGAATTCAAGCACCACTCCAGGTCTTGAGCACATATTCTACACTGACATTTCAGGCAAGTACTGAAAGATTGCTGTATTATCAGGAAGATTGCTAATTCTCACCAGCTATTTCTCTCCGGTATTTAAATCCGCTTATAGGTATTAAGTCATTTACCCGACGGTTTGGGTATTATTCCTGTGGTTTAGGTGAATGTTAGTGATCCCATAACACTATTTGAAGAACAGCAGGACTGCAGCAGTTCAAGAAGGCTCATCACCACCTTAAGGGCAATGAGCGACGGGCAATAAATGCTGGCCTTGCTAATGACACTCATATCGTGAGAATGAATTTTTAAAAAATCGATCCATACTGCTCCATTGCCTCTTATACCATATACCTGAATTTTTGCACCAAGAGGATACCTACTGAAAGATCCATATATACTACATCTATCTTTATGTATTCAATTAGTCATTTCTTCAAAAAGCACGAGTAACATTGTCAAGCATGAATTGCCTTTAACAATTCCATGCTTGCTGGTCTTGAATATCTCACACATCTCTAAATGCTTATTAAGTTGAATGCTTTAATTTCAAAAACATGGATTATAAGAGTTTGCCCACAACTGACATTAGACTAACTGATCTATAGTTGCCTAGTTTATTATTTTCTCCCTATTTGAACAGAGGTGTTACATTAGTTATACCCCAGTCCTGGTCATAATTTGCTATCTAAGGGAGGATTGAAATATTTGTCACATCATCTGCTATCACCTCAGCAACTAGATGCATGCCATCAGGGTCTGGTGACTTAATCACCTTCAGTTCTGCTAATTTGTTCAGAATCAATTCCTTTCTTACATTTACCTGGGACATTTTTCCTATCCTCTTCTAGCACATCTGCATTCTCACTTACACCATAATTTGTAAAAACTGAAGCAAAATCGATATTTAGTATCTCTGCCATACCTTCAACCTCCACAGCAAGATTCCCCCATTCATTCTTGAGTGCTTTTACTCCCTGTTTCTGCACTTCACTTCCCCTTGTTTGCTCGTGGAGGTTACCCACCACCAAGGTGTTATCATTGTCACAGGTAATCAGTACTGAATAGTTACCAACTGCCTCTCATATACACTTCTATCTTTCGCATTTCACTGGCCCTTGCTGCTCAAGACTAATCACAGCAATAAACTCAAATTTATAGAGCTAGAAATTCGTTATAGCCAAGAAATGGGTAGTGTTTAGACTAAAAAGGGGGAAAAATTCGGTATCGCCCATTCTGGGGCGCTAATATCGGCCGGGCGCAAAGTTTAGCACCCGGCACTAATTATCGCCTCCGACTGCAAAATTTGCCTCTATCGCCCCAGGAGTTGATTTGAGTGCTACGCACCTCTCAAGGCGCAAACATCAAGGAGCGAGGTGCTACCTCAGAACACTACCGAAGCTCAGGCGATGCCAGTTACCATGAAAGCCAGACACACTGGCGCCATCCAGTTATTAAAGGGGAGGGGCCATCTTGCTGGCCAGCCACACCCTGCTCATTGCAGCCTTGAATCTCAGCCTGGAGAGACCTCTAAAGCAATTGTGTTGGAAGCACTAATGGATAGGCCCAGGGAAAGAGCTTGGCGCTTAGGAACCTCAAAAGTGGTGCTGAGGGCCAAAACTCCTTAGGACAGCATTAAACCAAAAATTTTGCCGACAAGAAAAGGCAGGAAGCGCCCGCCTTTAAATAGTGCTTCCCCAGCCCCTTCCCGACTTGAAGACGTTCCCCCCTACCTGTCGTTCCTAGCGGCAGGCACTAAGGCAGGGGGGCGCGACTCAATATCCGGTCCAGGGCGCTACACGCTTGACTGACGTCTCGATCTGCGGGCGCAGGAGATCATGGCGGTAGTGTTTAGCGCCACCACAAAACGACTGGTCAATTTCGCGAGCTGCGCTAAAATCGCCACGCTCGGGCACCAAGTTCCTAGCGCCCCCGGAGGCGCTAACCAACCAAATTATCCCCCCAAAATGTTTAAGTAACACCACCTGAAAATCATCTAGGATGCACACAAAATTCGTCCTTGCTCTTCATTAAAATGGTTGCAGTCATAATTCTCGTCTAAAAGCTCAAGCTCATTGGCATTACATTGAAAAGCTGGACCAATATTGGGGGCAGTCTAAATGCAAGTAATCATTGCCACAGGCTTTTTTCACTACTTGAAGGGGAGGTTCATTGATGCTGCAGCACCTCATTCTCAACATTGTTGGGTGGCACCAGAGGGACTGGAGTGCATCATCACCCCCGGGTATAGAATATTCATTTACGTAATTTGTTAAGTTTCCTTTTAATTTGTTTAATTTACAGTCTTTACTGGTTGTGCCCCTTTAAAAAGGTGCCACATGCTGAACTGCTGGCATTAAGAGTCAGCATTGTTGGGTCTGCAGCTGCCTCAACAACCATAAGGAGGACAAGGAGAAGTAGCACCCCAGGACCCACACACAGTGCAGGAAGAAGTTTAACAACTTCACACAGGTAGTCAGGGTGAGTGAAGACTTCAACAAATGCTACATACCACCATCTGTACCACAAGCGTCACACACAGCTCAATGCACCACAACCCCAGCACTCACCCATCGTCAATCTCTACCTGACAGCTATTTAACTATGGCAGGCACAAGGGTCATTAGTTATTAGAATTCATGTGATATGTTTATAGATTAAGTGTGTTTGGAATATTTTGCGATCTCTCTCATTTCACCTTTGTGTCCAGGAGGACGCTGTGATATGGCATGAGACAGGGATTGTATGATGGGGATGTGATGAACTATGAAGATCTGGGGCTCCATTCCAGTGAATCAGAGTCTGATGAGCCGGTCACGGACAGCCCGTCCGGAAGACTGATTGTCTCGCTGCCTCCGCCCTCCCTCCTATGCCTCCTCCTGAGGTGGTCCCGCAAACCCTGCTGGCCAGGGCTGCGCCCTCATGATGGCCAAATTATGAAGTATGCAGCAGATCACCACGAAATGGGACACCTGCTCCGGCACGTACTGGAGGACTCCTCCCAAGCGGTAATGACAGCAGAACCGTTGCTTCAGCAAGCCGATGGTCTGCTCGATGATGTTCCTGGTGGCAGCATGGCTCTCATTATTTGATTGCTGGGCATGAGTGTTGGGGTTTTGGAGGGGAGTCATGAGCCAGGTGGACAGCAGATAGCCCTGGTCTCCGAGCAGCCACTCGTGAGCTTGAAGTGGTGGCTGGTGCAGGATGAAGGCATCGTGGTTGCTACCAGGATAGCGGGCATTGAAGTTGAGGATTCGCTGTGTGTGGTCACACACCAACTGCACATTAAGTGAGTGGCAGCCTTTGTGGTTACAGAAGATCTCAGGATTGTTATGCAGTGCTCGCAAAGCCATGTGGGTGCAGTCAATGGCACCCTGCACCATCGGGAAGCCCACTATCCTGGCATAGCCACATGCACACTCGTCCTGCTTCTCTCTGGTGATCGGGGAGCCAATGTAGTCCCTTTTCCTGCTGTAGAGCGCCTCAGTGACCTCCTGGATGCAGCGATGGATAGCGAACTATGAGATGTTAGATAAGTCTCCTGCTGTATACTGAAACGATTCGCTGGCGAAGAAATTGAGAGCCATGGTGACATTGACTGCCACTGGGAGAGCCATGGGCAGCCTGGAGGTCTGGTTGGTGAAGGGGAGCCTCCTAATACACTACTCCTCGCTTAATTGAAGGTACAAGAAGTGATGTCGGAAGACCCATGGCGGGTAAGACCTCCTGTTGAGAGCCCGGATGGCCCTCCTCCTCCCTCTGCGCACATATTCCTGTCTTTCTTGCTGCCTCTGCTCCCTCCACCATAGATCCTGGAGGGCGAGGTCACCTGCCAGTACAGCCTTCATGACTTTTAGCAAGTGTTGAAGGTTGAAGCTTTTCCAAAATAATTATGGAGTTTTGTACTTGCCAAAACACTCCCTGATACCAAAGAACCTTGAAATGATGAAAGAAAACTCCTGCAGTAGCAGGAAATAGCACACAGCTACTCAAACTTCAAAACCCTGTCAGGTGCGAGTGAATGGTGATGATCCCTTTAAATAGCTTCGCTGGAGCCAGCTTCCTGCTGCTGCACGCCACCTGAAGCTGTCGTAATTTCCTTGGCTGTAACGAAGTTGGGAAATCGGGCATCAGGTGAGCGTTGCACACTCACGGATGTCACGATCTCCGTGATGGCGAGGTCCCTGGCAATCGAGGTCAGTGGCAGTGCTACCGGCAAGACCAACATGGCGTGCGGCACTGTAACCGGCATCAGGTGTCGTTAGAGTTCTCAATTGCGTTTTAGCGTCATCTCGTGGCGCTAACCACACGAATTTCTCCCAAGCGCTTAACTTATACAATAGCCTAGCTGTCACGGGAAAAATCAGCCAATGAGAAAAGCACTCACCACACCATTAATGTGAACAATCAATTATCTCATTACTAGCTCAACCCACATGTAAGGCATCAAAAAGTTTAAAATAAAAACAGAAAATGCAGGAAACACTCAGATGATCACTTCTGATGAAAGGTCATCGACCTGAAACGTTAACTCTCTTTCTCTCTCCACAGAAGCCTTTTCATTACAACCTGTAAGGAGACATTGGCTGACCCAGTGTCATCAACCCAAAAACAAATAACAAAAGTGCCCCTTTTTTTTTAAAAAGGATACACTCAACTAAAAAACCCAATCATAAAAAAAGGAAATATATAAAAATAAATAATGTTATTTGCACGATCCACTCCAGTACCTGTGGTGTCCACTAATCGCAGAAAACCTCAAGCGTACTGGTGGATACCATGTGCTCCTTCTCCAGGGCCACCCGGGCACGGAGGAAGCCACGGAAGAGATGCAGGCAGTCAGAGCAATTCCCCCCAGGGGCCTTGTCCAACTTGGACCTGTGGATAGCCACCATGGCCAGGCCCAGGAGCAGACCCATGAGGTCCTCCAACCTGCCTGTACCCCTCCATACCGGGTGGCCAAAGATCAGGAGCGTGGGACTGAAGTGCAGCCAGAAGTTCAGGAGAAGCTCTCTCCAGAGATACTTCCAGCCTTTTCTGTTTTTAGTTCAAATTTCCAGCATCAACTGTATGTTGCTTTTTTAATCAACAAATATAAAGTTATTACAAGTGGTGATTGACTTTAATATACTTCATTTTAGCTAGCATTTATTGCCCATCCCTTATTACCCTTGAGAAAGTGGTGGTGAGCTGCCTTCTTGAAGCACTGCAGCCCGTGTGGTGAAGGTAGGGAGTTCCAGGATTTTGACCCAGCGACGAAGAAGGAACAGCGATATATTTTCAAGTGTGGACGGTGTGTGACTTGGAGGTGGTGGTGTCCCCATGCACCTGCTGCCCTTGTCCTTCTAGGTGGTAGAAGTCGTGGGTTTGGGAGGTGCTGTTGAAGAAGCCTTGGCGAGTTGCATCTTGTAGATGGTACACACTGCAGCCACGGTGGAGGGAGTGAATGTTCAAGGTGGTGGATGGGGTGCCGATCAAGCGGGCTTGCTTAGTCCTGTATGGTGTCGAGCTTCTTGAGTGTTGTTGGAGCTGCACTCATCCAGGCAAGTGGAGAGTGTTCCATCACACTCCTGACTGGTGCCTTGTAGCTGATGGAAAGGCTTTGGGGAGTCACTCGCCACAGAATACCCAGCCTCTGACCTGCTCTTGCAGCCACAGTATTTATGTGGCTGGTCCAGTTAAGTTTCTGGTCAATGGTGATCCCCAGGATTGTGATGCTGGGTGATTCAGCAATCGTAATGCCATTGAATGTCCGGGTGAGGTGGTTAGACTTTCTCTTGTTGGAAATGGTCATTGCCTGGCACTTGTGCAGCGCAAATGTTACCTGCCACTTAACAGCCTAAGCCTGAATGTTGTCCAGGTCTTGCTGCATGCGAGCATAGACTGCTTCATTATCTGAGGAGTTGCGAAAGGAACTGAACATTGTGCAATCATCAGTGAGCATCCCCACTTCTGACCTTATGATGGAGGGAAGGTCATTGATGAAGCAGCTAAAGATGGTTGGGCCTAGGACACTGCCCTGAGGAACTCCTGCAGCGATGTCCTGGGGCTGCGATGTTGTTGGAGGCCAATCCGTAACCAATTTGCTTTTGCCCATTGACTTCAATTTTACTAGGGCTCCTTGATGCCACACTCGGTCAAATGCTGCCTTGATGTCAAGGGTAGTCACTCTCACCTCACCTCTGGAATTCAGCTCTTTTGTCTATATTTGGATCAAGGCTGTATTGAAGTCTGGAGCCGAGTGGTCCTGGCAGAACCCACACTGAGCATCGGTGAGCAGGTTATTAGTGAGGAAGTGCTGCTTGATAGCACTGTCGATGACACGTTCCATCACTTTGCAGATGAAGTGGTAACTATTCGGATTGGATTTGTCCTGTTTTTTGTGGACAGGACATACCTGGGCAGTTTTCCACTTATTCAGATAGATGTCAGTGCTGTAGCTGTACTGGCTCAGGTTGGCTAGAGGCACAGCTAGTTCTGCAGCACAAGTCTTTAGCACTACAGCTGGGATGTTATCGGGGCCCAAAGCCTTTGCCGTATCCAGGGTGCTCAGCTGATTCTCGATATCATGTGGAGTGAATCGAATTGGCTGAAGACTAGCTTCTGTGGTGGGGACCTCAGGAGGAGGCTGAAATAGACCATCAACTCGGTACTTCTGGCTGGAGATGGTTGCGAACGCTTCAGCCTTGTCTTTTGCACTCGCGTGCTGGGTTCCACCGTTATTGAGGATCGGGATGTTCATGGAGCCTCCTCCTCTGGTTAGTTGTTTAATTGTCCACCACCATTCATGACTGGATGTGGCAGGACTGCAGAGCTGTGATCCGTTGGTTGTGGGATTGTATAGCTCTGTCTATAGCATGCTGCTTCTGCTGTTTAGCATGTATGTAGTCCTGCGTTGTAGCATCATCAGGTTGCCATCTCATTTTTAGATACAAAAGCAAAATCCTGCAGATGCTGGAAATCTGAAATAAAAACAGAAAATGCTGGAAATATTCAGCAGGTCAGACAGCATCTGTGGAGAGAGAAACAGAGTTCACGTTTCAGGTCGATGACCCAGTTCTAACGAAGGGTCATCGACCTGAAACGTGAACTCTGTTTCTCTCTCCACAGATGCTGCCTGACCTGCTGAGTATTTCCAGCATTTTCTATTTTTATTTCATTTTTAGATATGCTTGGTGCTGCTCCTGGCATGCTCTTCTACACCCCTAATTGAACTAGGGTTGGTACCCTAGCTTGATGGCAATGGTAGACTGAGGAAGATGCCAGGCCATGAGATTATAGATTGTGGTGGAATACAATTCTGCTGCTGCTGATGGCCTAGTGCCTAATGCAAGCCCAGTTTTGAGCTGCTAGATCTGTTCTGAATCTATCCCATTTAGCACAGTGGTAGTGCCACACAGCATGATGGAGGGTGTCCTCAGGGACTTCATCTCTGCAAGGTCTGTGTGGTGGTCCCGGTTACCAAGGCTGTCATGCACAGATGCAGCTACGACAGGTAGATTGGTGACGACGAGGACATACCCAGGGATGGTGATGGAGGAGTCTGGGATATTGGCTGTGAGTATGACTATGTCAGGCTGTTGCTTGACTAGTCTGTGGGACAGTTCTCCCAATTTTGGCACAAGTCCCCAGATGTTAGTGAGGGGGACTTTGCAAGGTCGACTGGGCTGGGTGTGCCTTTGTCGTGTCCAGATCTGGTGCCTAGGTCGATGCCGGGTGGTCCGTCCGGTTTTATTCTTAGTATTGTTTTTCATAGCGGTTTGATACAACTGAGTGGCTTGCGAGGCCATTTCAGAGGGCAGTTAAGAGTTAACCACATTGATGTGGGCCTGGAGTCACATAGGCCAGACCGGGCAAGGATGGCAGATTTCCTTCCCTAAAGAACATTAATGAATCAGATGGGTTTTTACGACAATCCATTACTGATACCAGTTTTGTATTCCAGATTTATTTAATTAACTGAATTTAAATTCCACAGTTGCTGTGGTGGGATTTGAACACATGTCTCTGGATCATTAGTCCAGGCTTCTGGATTATTGGTCCAGTAACATAACCACTATGCTACCATACAATAAAATAAATCATTTACATTTCTAAATTACATAGAAACATAGAAGATAGGAGCAGGAGTAGGCCATTCGGCCCCTCGAGCCTGCTCCGCCATTCAATGAGATCATTGCTTTTAATTGCCTTTAAGATAGAAAAATATGCCCAAGGTGCTTCACTGAAGGGTAATAGACAAAAATAAATGCTGAGCCAAATAAGGAGATATTAGGAGGGGTGATTAAAACTTTGGTCAAAGATGTTTGTTTTAAATGAGGGTCTTAAAGGAGGAGAGAGGTGGAAACGCAGAGAGGTTTAGGGAAGGAATTCCAGAGCATAGGGCCTAAAGAGTTGAAGGTACGGCCACCAATAGTGGGATGTAGGGAGCGGTAGATACACAAGTCAGAGTTAGAGGAACAGAGTTCTCAGAAATTTATAGGGCTGGAAGAGGTTTCAGAGAAAGGCCATGAAATAAGTAAAACATTCAGTACTTTTGCCCATCCTTCCTAATGAGGATAACCTCCTGTGTTTTCACACTCCATTGGTGTCTCACTGCTCCCTCACCCTGATAAACATATCTGCAGACTTTTATTCATTTTTGGTCCAGTACTGGAAAAGCAGAAATTTCCTCCAACTGAACATTGGGAAGACCGAAGCCATTGTCTTCGGTCCCCGCCACAAACTCTGTTTCCTAACCACTGACCCCATCCCTCTCCCTGGCAAATGTCTGAGGCGGAACCAGACTGTTCGCAACCTTGGTGTCATATCTGACCCCGAGATGAGCTGCCGACCACATATCCGCGCCATCACCAAGACCGCCTATTTCCACCTCTAACATCGCCCGTCTCCGCTCCTGCCTCAGCTCATCTGCTGCTGAAACCCTCATCCATGCCTTTGTTACCTCTAGACTTGACTATTCCAACGCTCTCCTGGCAGCCTCCCACGTTCTACCCTCAGTAAACTTGAGGTCATCCAAAACTCTACTGCCCATGTCCTAACTCGCACCAAGTCCTATTAACCCATCACCCCTGTGCTCACTGACCTACATTGGCTCCCAGTTAAGCAACGCCTCAATTTAAAAATTCTCATCCTTGTTTTCAAATCCTTCCATGGCCTCGCCCGTCCCCGTCTCGATAACCTCCTCCAGCCCCACAACCCTCCGAGAAATCTGCGCACGTCTAATTCTGGCCAATTGAGCATCCCTGATTTTTAATTGCTCTAACATTGTCTGCCATGCCTTCAGTTGCGAGGCCCTATGCTCTTGAATTCCTTCCCTAAACCTCTCTGTCTCGCTTTCCTCCTTTAAGACGCTCCTTAAAACTTACCTCATCTGCCCTAATATCTCCTTATCTGGCTCGGTTGTTGTTGTTGTTGTTGAAGAGTCTGTTTTGGTGTATTTAGACTTTAAAAATAAACAGATGGTTAAACGGGGTTGTGAGCTCTCTATTCCTGACAGCTATGCATTCACTTTACTTCAGGTCTGGCTTAATCAGGCCTTTATCTGTGTGCGTGTGTATAAAAAGCAGGGACAGGAGGGATCCTGCGTTCAGGTCTGACTTTGGGACCCATTGCTCCAGGGCGGCTGCGCTGTCAATAGCCACTCCGTTAATTTCACGGCAGGGGCCTCGCTGTTCAGGTTTAATTTGTCTCTAGCGGTTGGCGAGCAATGAAAGCCGATGTGTCGGGGGCCCTCTGCGAATGCCTGTGTTTAATCAGTGCCTCTTACCTTTAGGCGGAGCAGTTGCGGTGGTCGAAATACCAGCGCGGATTGCTCTGCTCTCCCCTTCCCGTGAGCCCCGGCAGCACAATGCCCCTCTATCAATAAAGTTTGTTCAAAATGTACCGCCATCACCCGGCGACGGCCCAAACACAGGGCTCCCGTACCTGCGACAGTCCAGCAAATGCATCTTCGTATTTCGGAACGTTCTCGCCGACTCTCTGACAAAACGTCGAATTATAATCCCCTTTTTGTTCTTTCCTCCCTTTCCCTGTACCTGCTTAAAACCAGTTACATCTCTAACTTGTCCCAGTTCTGACCAAGGGTCACAGACCTGAAACGTTAACTCTGTTTTTCTCTCTCCGCGGCTGTTGAGTGTTTCCAACATTTCCTGTTATTTCAGATTTCCACCATCCGTAGTGTTTCGCTCTTATGTCGAATTATTATTGTTGTTGTTCTGGGCGCCATTTTTGTGCGGGGCATATTTTTTATAAAGGCGATTAGTCCTTTCGCTCCGCGAGGTCAGAAGTTTCATTTTACATTTGATCAGTCTGAACGTGAAAATTAGTTCAGTTTCGATAATCACTTAAAGGAGAAATCACGTTTAGGCCGTTATTTAAAAAAAATCCCGTCAAACACTGGTCTCTGGGTATTTTTTATAATGCTAATAAAGTTGATTGAGAGGCGGAAGTGACGCCGCGTGGGTGGCATGGCGGCGGGCGGAGCGTGTCCGTGTCGGTGTCGGTGAGGATGGGGCGAGGGATGGTGTGGGGCGGCGGTGTTTGTAAAGCTACACGCCGCAAAATATTCGCATCCTTTTAATGGCAGGGATGCGTGAGATCAGACACTGACGGCGGCGTTTCGCCGGTACCGCGCTGTATGAGGCTTGCAAGGCAAATGGGTGCATGTTGTGCGCTGTGGCGGTGCTTCGTGTTACTAAAATCACTGCCTCGTAACTGGAAGGCCGGCATATTCCTTTTCGCGGTCGATAACGGCGCCGTGATGGGGCTAATCTGCGGCTCAATGACTTTCCGATCTCCATTCTGTGGGCGGTGATCCCTCGCAGGCGAGGGCTCCAGGATTATTCCTCTGCCCCCGTCCCAAACGGTGGCCTAAAACTGGTGTTAAGGGGAGTTGTATTTACTGAGGTGCTCCATCATCCTAAAGGCCATCCGAAACATTACCGGGGTGTCTCCGTTTCCCCTTGTTGCAGTGTTTTATCCTTCAGCACTAAAGGTAGGCTAGGAGCAGACATTTTGTTGGGGTGGCATCATGGTTCCATCTCAATGATGCACTGAATAGGGACAATGGCCTGAGGTCATCACTCCCCAATCATGATGTCAGCCTCGGCTCAGTGTCAGCATTCTCACCCCTGACTCAGCGGGTGGTGGGATCCACTCCAGGCACTTGAGCACATAATCTAGGCTGACACATCAGTGCAGTACAGATGGCGTGCTCCACTTTTGGAGGTGCGTCTTTTGAATGTGACGTTAATGTGCGGCCCCGTCTGCCCTCAGGTGGGTGTAAAAGATCCCATGACGCTGTTTAAAGAAGAGCTGGGGAGTTTTCCCTGGTACCCTGACCAACGGCCGTGCACCAATCATAAAGACCCGAGCAGGCAACTCACCAGCTCCTGCCACTGGAAGAGGTACCGAGCAGCAAATTTAAAGGGACTGCACACAAAAAAATTAGAGAGAGCATTGGTCCTGACCAATATTTAGCCCTCAACCAACATCACCAAAAATCTGGTCATTATTTCATTGATATTTTTGGGACCTTGCTGTTTTCAAAATTGGCTGTCACCATTCATTGCCTACATTCCAACTGTGACTACACTTCAAAATAGTTCATTGGCTGTAATGTGCTTTGGGATGTCCTGAGGTCATGAAAGGTGCTATATAAATGCAAGTGCTTTCTTTCTTTACAGTGAGTTCTGTGTAAAAGCCCTGCCAACAGGTTGTACCTCTGCTTCAGCACACCATCAAGGCTGATATTCCAGTGCCATACTGAGTGAGTGCTGCATTGCCAAAGGTGCTGTTCTTCAGCTGAGATATCAAATCGTGGTCCCAGCTCTTGTGGTTTAACTAGATGATCAGGATTCTATGATGATGCTTGGTACTTGGGAAAGTACTGAGTGAAGTGACTCAAGGTATGGTGTTACGACCTCTACTGATTATAATTTACATTAATGTCATCAATTCAGAGGTTCAGTGTAAGCTTATCAAACTCACAGATAACACCAAGCTAGAGAGGGCAATCAAATCTGAAAAAGCAGCCAAGTACTTTCAAAATGAGTTCAGGAAAATATGTAAGTGGGAAGATTAATGGCAAATTAAATTAAATACAGATAAGTGTAAAGAATCGCACATTAGAAGAAAAAGTTGGTGATACACAGACACCATTAATAGCATAGGTGACATTGAACAAGATCTAGAAGAGAAAGAGTTAACGGATTCAGCACTTAATTTTTGCTCTGCAGTGACTGGAAACACTAATAAAGCAAGTAGAATGCTGAATTATATAGCCAGTAGACCACTAGTTAAGGTGTGCAGCTGAAATTATTTTGGTGCTCTGGTCAGACCCAATGTTGAGTCCACTTTTGGTCATCAAGACATGAGAGACATTCAAACCTTGTAGGTGGTGCAAAGAAAATTCACAAGGTTGATCAGAGAGAGAAAGTTTGAGGAAGACTGGACACTTGGGCCTAGAAATTCGGTTGGTAGCGCCAGCGGTTAGCGCCTAAAGAGCCCGAGAATTGGGGCGTTACCCAATTTTCGGGCGGGCGCAGTGAATATAGCGCCACCTCCCATATTGAGTATCCTTTTAGCGCCGGCGCTAACTCTTTGTGCGCGCGGGCGCAGGCAGATAATGACGTCATTTCAGTGTGCAACGCCCTTTTGGCGCCCCGGACCGGATATTCGGTGGCGCCCGCAACCTTTCTGCCTGGCGCTATTAGTGACAGTTGGATGGAGCGTTCCCAGGCCCTTCTCGGACTCGGGGGGCGCTATTTAAAGGGGACAGCACTAGTATAAAAGCTGCAGCCATTTGGGCTGGCCATTCTGATCGTTGCTGGGGAGAGTTGCTGACCTTCTGTTGGACAGTAATTTTCTCATTGAGCCTTCGGAGGCACTGGCACTGGCAGCTTGAGGGCCTGGCTCCCGAGCTGGTGATGCAGCATCTGAAAGCAGGGAGGTGGAAGAGTGGCTTTAGCAAAAGGACAGCTTGGCAGCAAGGGATGCCAGATTGCGGCAAAGCTATGACATGGTCCACAGAGGGAAAGCATGCTGGCGGGGGGAACAAGTGGAAGGAGACAGTTGTAAAAGGTGAGAACCTTACCATTGCTGTCGACAATGGGGTCGGCAGCTGCAGTGGTTACAGGACCACTCCGACGTCCTCCTAGAATCTGGTGGACTCTCTCCTCGAGATCCGTGAGAGTGACCACTTGTGGAGGTCCTCCACTGGTGCAAAGCTGGTCTTTGCCAATCCTCGCCAGCTTGGACTGCAGGGGAAAGGATGATGCCCTGAGTGATCATCTCATGCCCCCCATGGTGCAAGAGCCCTTACATGATGCCTTGAGTCAAATGTGCATGTGTGTGCCCAGAAAGGGCCATGGGTGCTTGCTGGCAGATGGCCAATGGGGCACAGCCCACCCTGTAGCCATAAAGTCAGGTGCAAATGAAGGGATGCAGAAGTTTGCAGAAACAACACTCACCCTCACGACCCGAGTGAGGTCGTTGAATTTCTTTCTGCATTGGACAGGGCTCCTGGTCACCATGCTGCTGGAGTTGACCCTCTGGCATACATCCCTCCAAGCTCGTCGGTAGTCCTTATGATTCGGCCTCCTGCCATTGTCTGGGTAGAGAACATCTCGCCGGCGCTCCACTGCGGCCACCAATTGCTCCAGAGCCTCATTGGTGAAGCACTCTGCTCTCTGTCTCACCTTCTCCATCTGGTCCAAGTTTTTAGCGCCAGAGAAGGGCCTGCGCCGATTCTGAGGCCTGCAAGGCGCAGAGTGTGGATGCTGAAGCTGACTGACCCACCCCTTTAAGAGCTGGCCGGCGCCTGGAAGTCTCGTGGTCATTGGTAATTGAGAGCACCTGCGCTGCGCCCGTCCGCTCCGATATTGGGTTGCGCCAGAAGTTTAGCGCCTTAGGAGTCCCGTGTAACGCCTGAATTCGTGCCTCAATCATCTTTAGGGGCGATGCAACCCAATATCGCGCCAGGTGGCGATAAGTTGCGTCTGGCTATAAACTTTGCGCAGCGCCAGTTCTAATGCCTCAAGCGGGGCTATACCCAATTTCTAGGCCTTGGTCTTTTTAGTCTTAAAGGGCGTGAACCTCATTCAAATATGAGATAGAACTATGGTATGGAAAAAGTAAACTTGGAACAGTACTTCAAGTTACAATGATCATGGGACATGTGGGCAAAAAAGACAAATTTAGGACTGACTTGACATAGTTGTATATCACACAATGATCAACACATGGAATAGATTCTTAGACTGGGTAATGGAGTGAAAATGCTGGAAGGAAATGATTAGATATTGTGATGAAGGACTGTGGGTTTGTACTGGATGATGAGTGAAAATGACAAATTGTTTTCCTCCTCCCGATCTAGTAATAATTCGTCTCACTACTGCTTGTGATGCAAAATAACTGCTGCATTTGCCTACATAATAGTCACTGCCACTCTATTGTGGAAAGTCCATAGAAATATTTTGATGTAATAAGGTGTTAGATAAATGCAAATGTTATTTGTATAATCAGTAGATGAACACCGTAATGGGACGACTGAAAACTCCACCACAGATGTCTCCCTTCGTAGTATTGAGAGATTATGGTTAATTTTGGCAGTTTAGTAACATTTATTTTCTTCAAGTATCATCTTAATGTGACTTGGCGCAACAACAACTTGCAATCATATAACACATTTAACACTGAAAATGCTCCACGGTGGTATAGCGGTCGGTGGGGGTGGGCCATGGTGGGAAGGTTAGGACAGGTGGCTAAAAACTTGATCAGAAAGATGGGTTTGGAGAAGATTTTTAATGATGGTGGTAAAAAGAAGTGAAGTGGAGGGTTTGAGTAGACAGTCTAGAGAGTAGGTCTGAGGCTTCAGAAGGCTCTGTCAACAATAGTGAGCTTAAGGGACAAGTCAATCTAATGAAACCCTGAAAAAGTATTTAGGTAACCTTTCACTTCTTTATGAAGAAATGACCCTCTTTTTAATCTTGCTTTTGGTCATCTCTCCTAAATCTTGCACTGCTGCTCAGTGTCTGTTTCTTTATTGTGATGTTTTCTAAGTTTGAAGGTGCTATAATAAGTGCAAGATCTTACTGTGTCATTTGTTTGTGAAAAGTAAAGGAAAGACTTGTATGTGGTTTTAATGTGGAGAAAAATGATGCACCACGCTCTCCCTTCTCAAATATAACACGTTTTTGTGAAAAGCTATTTGTGATCAATTTTAAAAGCAAACAGTAGTTTGTTCCCTTCCCTGATGATGAACGTTTGCAGGTACTCGAGCTTCTGTAGAATGGTTTATAGCAGGGAAAAGAAGCCCAACTGTCTTTTTAAGTCCACGTTCTTACTGGGTTAAAAGAGAAGCTGAAATTAGCATTGAAACGTATCTGAAGAATGGACTAACCAATTCATATTTAGTGCAGTATTACAGGCCTCCATAGGTGGGGACCATGATTTATACACCAACAACTTGCATTTATATAGCACATTTAACGTAGCAAAATGTCCAAGGCGCTTAACAAGAGTGATATCAATAAAAACATTTTAGACACTGAGCCACAGGAGGAGATATCAGGACAGCTGACCAAAAGCTTAGTCAAAGAGGTAGATTTTAAGGAGCATCTTATAGGAGGAGAGAGAGGTTTAGGGAGGGAATTCCAGAGCTTGGGGCCAAGACAGCTGAAAGCACCGCCATCAATGGTGGAGCATTTAAAATAGGGGATGCGCAAGAGGCCAGAATTGGAGCAGCGCAGCGATGTTGAAGGCTTGTAGGGCTAGAAGAGGTCACAGAGATAGGGAGGGGACGAGGTTATGGAGGGATTTGAAAACACATAAGGATTTTAAAATTGAGGTGTTGTCAGACCGCGGGAGCCAGTGTAGGTGAGGAAGCACAAGGGTGATGGGTGAACAAGACTTGGAATGAGTTAAGATATGGGCAGCAGAGTTTTAGATGAGCACAAGTTTATACTGAGCCATGTCAAATTAAGTGTACCATTTGCACTATAGGAACTTGTGCTTTTGATGTTTAACAGTGCAGTTATACTGCCACTTTTGTATTGCCATGAAGTGGTTTCCATTTTGCAGCAATACAAATGTGACAGTATAACTCCTGTGTGCTGTCAAACCTAGTTTCAAAAAGGGCTCACTGATTCTTTGGACCTACTGGGAATTTTAAAGACTTAAAATTGTTTTATATAGAGTCTCCGACCAAGAGCTACAATATGAATACAACCTTAATGTTTGTATATTCTACTAGTTTAGCATAACAGCTATTCTTCAATATGGTCATCCTGTATTTGGTAGGTTGCACTTAATCAGATCATCGAGGGTAAATGCCTCCATTGTTTCTAATGGAGCAAAACTACCTCAATACTCGTCCTTGTACCCTTTTGTCCTAATCAGATATTTACTAAGCTTTTTAAAGGAGTTAATTGATAAGCCAATTGGCTTAAAGAAGCTG
This sequence comes from Somniosus microcephalus, assembly GCF_052327205.1. Lineage (NCBI taxonomy): Eukaryota > Metazoa > Chordata > Chondrichthyes > Squaliformes > Somniosidae > Somniosus > Somniosus microcephalus. Next base: position 218,101,702 of record NC_140987.1, read on the forward strand.
CTTTTGCTGGAATATCCACTATTCTAACATGAATTGCACACCCGTTAGATGGCACACGAGGTAATGGCACACAAGGTACTCTCTCACCAGTAAGTCATGGCAGCTTTGTTTAAGTGTTTAGTTTTGTATAGCACTACTTGATAGAAGCTTATCTATTTTATCAGATGAAAATTTAATTTTCTGTACTCATTTTGTCTTTTTCTGGTGAGATCAATACTGGCCATTAACTTGTATTTCAAATTTTGATCCTTTCAGGTGCCTGGGAGAGGGGTGTAACTTTTGCTAGAATAAAAATCAGAAAACAATGACTTCTTACAAACCAACCGTGATTCAGAGCTACCCAAAACTTGGAAAGAAGGTCACACAGGACACATTATACTGGAAACATTATAAGGTACGATCAGAATGAACGATCTTTGCTAATTCTCAAAGAGCAGATTTAATATGTGTGGGTATATTATGTTCTATCTTTATTTGTCTGTGCAAATGTTAACATTAATCATTATTTTGTAAGTGAGAAGGGAGAGAGCTTTCATCCTTCTTTAAGCCAATAGGCCAGTTTCCCAATGCCACTGTTATGCATACAGTGACAACAGTGCTTTTAGCTACAATCGAATATTTAGCCCTGGCACCCATAAGTATTACAGAATCACCAGTTCCAGCTATTTCTGAGCTTTGGGCTCCTTAATGTAAAATGAGGCCAGTTGAGTTTTGTTGAAACCACATATATTGTATTAAGTGAGATGGTTTTCATGTTTTCATATTTTCCCGTATATAAGACTGGGAATTCTTTATAAGTCTTGATATTTAAAACTCACTGTCCATATGACTGGATTTTGAGACGTTCCATATTTTATGCAAAGGAATCCATCTGTACCCCCGCATCACTAACATATGAAGTTGTACATCTGATGGAAATACCAGTGCTGGCTTAACTTTATTTTCTTTGTTTCAGGCTCCAGTTCAAATAAAAGAATTTGGTGCTGTGACAAACATAGATTTTTCTCCAATTGCTCCCTACAACTATGCAGTAACTGCTTCTACAAGGGTGAGTGCAGAATAAGTGTGTTTGTCTTTTTTAAAAAAATATGAAATAACTTCAATTTGATTTGATACAATAATCTTAGTGTTTCTACAAAACCATAATTGACTGTTTTACTGTGTCATATGTCTAGTACAGATCTATTTCTGTGATTTCGCAGTAATCGGAAACTGCGCGTTAACCATTCTACTCCAGTGTTCTGTTATGAGAGGTACAGTTGCATTTGGTACAATTTTAAACCCTTGTTCTGCCACTTCTGTGTTTTAAAAGTGTCAGTTGGGAATAGCTTTATTTAAATAAAAAAAGCGGGTGGATAAATATGTTGAATGAGATTGAAGATTATAAAGATAGAGATGAACAAACACTTAAGGAACAAGTGGTCTTGCAATGGTGGAACCATTTGTAGAATGCAATTGGTCAGAATTGTTACATTAGCTTAGTATTAAGGTGTTTTGTTGGATGGTCCTTTAGCATTTGGGAGAAATTTCACAGAACTTTTGAACAGGTTTATCTGTAGCTTTGTTGCCTCCCTCGAGATTGAATGAATTGGGTAGAGTTTGTGACAGACCAAATTGTACATGTTTTGTGGAAAGAAAGAAATTGAATTTATATACTGTCTTTCACAATCTCGGGGTGTCCCAAAGTGTGTTGGGTCCTATTAAGTACTTGAAGTGTAGTCACTGTTGCAATGTAGGGAAACGTGGCAGCCAATTTGCGCACAGCAAGGTCCCAGAAACAACAGTGAGATACGTGACTAGATAATTTTTTTTTATACGTGTTAGTTGAGGGATAAATATTGGTCAGGACACCTGGAGAATTCCCCTGCTCTTTGAAAAGTGCCATGGGATCTTTTACAGCCACCTGACAGGGCAGATGGGGCCTCAGTTTAACCTCCGAAAGATGGCACCTCTGACAATGCAGCAATCTCTCAGTACTGCAAAGTGTCAGCCTGCTCAAGTCTTTGGGGTGGGGTTTGAACTCGCCACCTTCTGAATTGGAAGCAAGAATGCTACCACTGAGCCAAAGCTGATACTGAAAGAACAGACTTGTTGGTTGAATGGCCTTTTCTTATATGTGCTTAACTACCTCTTGGTTGTTGGGAGTTGAGCTGTTGGTTCCAGAAGATGCCATGGGTGCAGTAATACGACCAGATCTCTCTCTCTATTTTAAGTCTTGATGCCTCCTCATTATTACTTACAGTTCTATGTGTAGGGTCAGTTAGCACTAAATTAAGTTTTTTTTAAAAACACTTAGTGACTTGTACGGCTGGGTACCCACCAACATATGTTCTTAAACAGCTGCTGTACTGGGTTGTTCTTGACAGACCTGTTGGATATGTTTAATAACCTCTACATTTAATTGTTTAGATCCACATTTATGGTCGATACTCTCAGGAACCTATCAAAACATTCTCCCGATTTAAGGACACAGCATACTGTGGCACATACAGAGATGACGGAAATCTGCTTGTTGCAGGCAGTGAGGATGGTATCGTTCGCCTTTTTGATGTTGATGGCCGAGCAGCACTCAGACAGTTCAGTGGACATACTAAGTAAGTTAAGAACATAGGCACTAGGAGCAGGCCATTCGGCTCTTTGAGTTTGTTCCATCATTCAGTAAGATCATGGCTGATTTTCTACCTCAACTCCACCTTCCCGCACTATCCCCATATCCCTTGGTTCCTGTAGTATCCAAAAATCTATCGCTCTCTGTCTTGAATGTACTCAACAACCGAGTATCCACAGCCCTCTAGAGTAGAGAATTCCAAAGATTCACAACCCTTTGAGTGAAGAAATTTCTCCTCATCTCCGTCCTAAATGGCCTACCCCTTATTCTGAGACTGTGACCCCAAGTTCTAGGCTCCCCAGCCAGGGAAAACATCCTCCCAGCATCTACCCTGTCAAGCCCCTTAAGAATTTTATATGTTTCAATGAGATTACTTCTCGTTCTTCTAAACGCTAGGGAATATAGGCCTAGTCTACTCAATCTCTCCCCATAGGACAATCCCCCCATTTCAGGAATCGGTCTAGTGAACCTTTGTTGCACTCCCTCTATGGCAAGTATATTCTTCCTTGGGTAAGGAAACCAAAACTGTACACAGTACTCCAGGTCTCGCCAGGGCCCTATATACTTACAGTAAGACTCCTTTACTCTTATACTCCAATTCCTTTATCGTACAGGCTAACGTACCATTTGCTTTCCTAATTGCTTGCTGTACCTGCATGTTAATGTTCAGTGATTCGTGTACAAGGGCACCCAAAGTGGATAACTTGACACTTCTCCACATTATATTCCATCTGCTATGTATTTGCCCACTCACTTAACCTGTCTATATCGCTTTGCAGCCTCTTTGCATCCTCCTCACAACTTTCCCAGTTGTTTACTCAGTTGTTTTCTAAGACCAGAATTAGAGGAGAAGGTAACGTGTGGCTGAGTACTGTTGATGGGCATTTGCCAATAAAAATTCTTCATACCAGTTTAAAAAAGCGTCATTTTGAAAAAGAAATTTCACTTTGGAAGAATGTTGTAAAGCAATATTTTGCCTAGCGTGGAGATCCCTTTTTTACACACTTCCCTTCACAGAATGGGGATTTTTTTTTCTGTCTCAGTGGAGATTCTTTCTCTTCACCCTCCAACTTCATCTGGGAGTTATTTATATAAGACCAGCAAGGAAGGTGTGGTCTCTGAAGGCAGTCAGGCCCAACAGATTGGATGCAATCTTCTGTTGTGAAAGTTTCAGAACCATCCAAGTTTCAGTTTTGAGGAAGCTTGTAAACCGACAAAGGCAATTTGGCCAGTCATGTCTGTACTGGCCCCTTGCTAGAGCAATCCACATCTGATCCCTGCTGTCTCCTCATCCTCTGTATCTTCTGCTTCAAATGTTTCTCCAAAATCTGAGTGTTATAGTTACTTAGTAGAATAATTAATACGATTTTGGAAAGTGTAGATGAGCACAGAGACATTGGTGTCCATATACACAAATCCTTAAAGTTGGCAGGGCAAGTTGATAAGGTGGTTAAAGCATATGGGTTACTTGAGTTTATAAATAGAGGCACTGAATATAAAAGCAAAGAGATCATGCTAGAACTTTATAAATCACTGGTTAGGTCTCAGCTGGAGTATTGTGGATAATTCTGGGCACCACACTTTAGGAAAAATGCAAAGGCCTTAGAAAGGGTACAGAGTAGGTTTACCAGGATGTTGCCAGGGATGAGGGACTTTAGTTATGAGCAGAGGTTAGAAAAGTTAGGACTGTTCTCCCTGGAACAGGGAAGGTTAAGAGGTGACCTAATCAAGGTTTTCAAGATGATGAGAGGTTTTGATAGAGAAAACCTAATCCCTCTGGTGAGCGGGTCAATACCAGAGGTCATAGATTTAAAATCATTGGCTAGAGGCCTAGAGGGAAGATGAAGAGAAATGTTTTCATTGAGTTATCGGACTCCTGAACGCTCTATCTGAAAATGTGGCGGAAGCTGATTCAATAAATAATTTTAAAAGGGTGCTGGACAGGTACTTTAGGATGAGGACCTTATAGGGTTACGGATAAAAAGTGGGGATATGGGACTAAGCACAACTGCTCTTTCAAAGAGCTAGCACAGGCACGACTGGCCGAATGGCCTCTTTTTGTGCTATAAGTTTCTATGATTCCAAGTCCATATTAATCCTTAGCCTGATGTATGTGGGTGTGTATTATGAATTCAGATGGATTTTTAATATGCTAAATGGTTTTTAAAATATTTGAAATTAGTTTCTTATATTAAAAAAATAGGCTCCAGCCTATCCTTTTTTTCCATCTGTTTTGAGTCCAGATTGCCAGCAAAAGTTAAATTGCAAATTAAAGCTAAGCAAATTTGTAACTTTTGTTAATTTAAAGGATTTTTTGCTTTCAATAACATTACAAGTGAAATGCAAGCAAATAATTTGAGATGTCCTAATAAGGTTACATTGGAGAAAGCCTGATAATTGTGATTTGAAACCCAAAATAGATGTGTTTGCCTTTATAATAATTGGAAGATGTAAAAGACCAACTGAGTCTAGGTAAAATCTTTTTCTTCAGAGCAGTTCAAGTCACTGCGTTCACATCTGACAAATATCGTTTGATGTCTGGATCAGATGATTACTCAGTCCGGCTTTGGGACATTCCAAGTTCAACAGAACTCCACTCCTTTAAAGAGCACAGTGATTATATCCGGTGTGGCTGCACCAGCAATTTGAATGCAGACCTATTTGTTACAGGTAAGTAGTTCTTATTGGAACAGCAATCTGTAAATGTTTGGGTTCAGTAGCATTCTTTCTTTGTTTTTCTACTTCCACTTAAGCAACCATTGACATCAGTTTTCAGCCCGATGTGTAGTGTGCCCCACCTCTCCGACGCTAGTGCAATCCAGGCTGTCTTTCTGTGTCGGACTGTTTGTAAGTGCAGTGTAATGTGCTGTTCGTCCTCTTGGTCTCTGTAGCTATTGATTTTGTCCACGTGGGAATAGAAAAACTCTTCACGGGTTGTTAGTCACACACACTTGTGATATAAAATGCATAAATTGCGCTTCTGGTACAATACATTGAATCTGCTCCACCAACAGTTTCTGATATTCTTCCCTATTTCCTGCTGTTTATAGGTTCATACGATCATACAGTGAAGGTATTTGATGCCCGAATGGATCAAAGCGTGATAACTATGGAACATGGGCAGCCAGTGGAGAGTGTGTTGCTTTTTCCATCAGGTGGACTTCTGGTATCAGCAGGTCACTATGCTTTGGCTGTTTAGAAATTTAGTGTTCTAAACTAGTGGAGTTTTTAATTTAGCTGTGCTGTCAAATGTAAAGGAATCTGTCAAGACAGCCAACTAATTTTCATCAAATCTACCACCATTCATATCTTCTTCCTCTCTCTCGTGGTCTCACATTGACAGTAGATCAGTATATTATCCTAGATACATCATAAGTTGCAATATAGCCTGGAGGATGAACTAAGTCTTGTTAACCTATTTTCCAGCCTTCACAATCCGCAGAACATTTTTGATTTTTTTTTACATTCTTTGTAACTTTTTCTGTAACTGCAAAGGCAGTGATATAGTTACTGACATCTGGAGTATCAGCATTAATAGTCCTGTGCTATGTTGTTAAAAAATAGACATATATTCCTTTATGAAATCTATACAGAATTACTCAACACATTTTTCTTGTGTTTACCATCTTGACGATAGCTGTAGCTTTTAAGTGCTGTTTTATTAATAGCTGTTCATCCTAATCGAGTACACTTCCCTTTAAAGGTGGCCGGTATGTAAAAGTCTGGGATATGTTGAAAGGTGGACAGCTACTGGTTTCATTACGGAACCACCACAAGACAGTCACCTGTCTGTGTCTAAGCAGCTCGGGACAGAGGCTGCTCTCAGGCTCTCTTGATAGGTAGGAAACTCATTTGTTCTTTGAACAGAATTGAAATGGAATCAGCATGTGCAAGGAGGCAATGTTTGCCTCTTTTAAATAGATATTAGGTTTTGGAAGGGTTATTTAAAATCTGGTATATGGATTGCATTAAAATTTTACCATTTATGTAAAATCATGTTAAATCTCATCCTGAGAGTTTACAGGTCAGAGCTGTTTAATACTGAGGTTTTGATGAGGTAAATAGGGAATGGCTATTTCCATTGGTCGAGGAGTCTGTAACTAGAAGGTATAATTTAAGATCATCAAAACAACAAAGGAACAAGCTGGAAACATTTTTTTTGTGGAGGCTTATTACGATGTGGAATGTCCTCCCAGAAACGGTGGTAGAAACAGAATCCATAATAGCTTTTAAAGTGGACTGGGTAAATATTTGAAAAACCTTTATTTCAAAGAAAGGGTCTGTGGATAGCGCTCTGAGTGTCAGTGTATTCATAATGGGCGGAATGTCCTCCTCCTGTGCTGTAAAAGTCTATAGTTTTAGAATCATAAAAGCCTCCGTATATACTGGATTTTGTGGTAGTTAAAATCACAATGTTGAGTTTTAAGTCTGTTGTAAAACAGTGTTTTTGTTAATGGTCTTTGATATTTCGGTTTTTAAAGTAGCATTATGCTTGTTTTTGTATATACACATATAACATATTAGAATCTTAATTTGCAGGCACGTCAAAATCTACAGTACATCCACATACAAAGTTGTCCATAGTTTGGATTATGCAGCAGCAATTCTGAGCTTGGCTTTAGCAGTGAGTATAATATGTTTTTGTTACGATATGGCTGATTATGATCTTTTCCAAGCATGTTCAGTCACTTAAACCCTTTAACTGCGTCTATACCATTTAAAAATGGTATGTACAGTAAAATGTATTGCAGTAAAGCAGATTTTTTTTTTTGTGCGGCAAACACAGCTGAGGTTGATTCTGTTTGTAGCTACCATCCATACTTGCGTGCGTGTGTGTTTTACGACAGTAATTGCTGGATACTGATCAGATTTCTCCCCTCGTCCTCAAAGCTTAGGTACTGAGGCCAGTTGCAACGTCACATTTCCTGTGCAGTGAAAATATTATAAAATATAGTAAACTTTAGCAGTTCAGCCCACTGATACAAAAATATCTTTTTCAATTTATTTCAAAATTTAATTTAGCCTGAAGATGAGGCCATTGTTGTAGGAATGACTAACAGTGTCCTGAATATCCAGCATCGGAAACGCAATGAAAAGAAGCTTGAATTCACAAGTAAGAAAAAGGGACCATCCTACAAATATTTCATAAAAGGAAAAGATTACATGCCAAAGAAGGTGAGCTGTTTGTAAAACGTGTACAATAATGGGCTAAGTTTATATTTGTTTGTCTACCTTTAGAAAGATCTGAAAAAATAATACTTCAGCCACTAATCTATAATGGATACTCCACATAACAGGTTTATATGATGTGTGTGGATTTTCTCTCTGGTGGTAAAATTTAATCAAGTTTACTTTTATTTCTGAAACATACTGGAACTGTTGTCAGTGAACAGAATCTCTTCAAGCAGGATAATAAACTTTACAAAATAGTCTTTACTTGACTCTTTTTTTACACTATGAATGTTCATTTGCTCTCGATTGCCACCGTAACCACATTCCTCTACTATCCCTCCCCCATGGTTGAATACTTTCAATTCCAATCATTTGTTGTTTGGCTGTCTGTTGATCCCCTGTATCTGCGGTTTATTTTATGGCATTTCTGGATCGATGCACAACATGCAACCCGCCACCAATTATTAGAGTGCATGTTCCACACGTCCATTTAGAGACCTGCACCTCGCTCTGGAATTCATTGTTGCTTTTCAGATGTGAAAGTGAATGATTTCTAGAGGCTGCTTTTCTTGGATACAATTCAAATATCATTTTCTGTGTTTAGAAAAAAAAATTGGATCATATTTAATGTTGAAAATATTAATTTTTTTAAAAAAGATTTGCTTTTCTAAGAATTAACCTACATTTTGTTTTTATCAATATCCTATAACAAATTTATTTTCATGTTTGTTCCTTTTTTTTCCCCTAGGATGATCTTTTGGTCAGTAAGCCAGTGAAGTGGCACCTGAAGAAGTACGACAAGCTGTTGAAAAGTTTCCGAGTGTCCCTTGCACTCGATGCTGTATTGGAGGTAAAGACCTGTCTTTGACTCCACAATACACAGTCTTTGATTTGTGAACCAGTGGTTAAGTGCATTTTTGGCAGTGAATGAATTGCACAGCACAGTGAAGGGAATTGGATTTCATTTTTGATTTTAGAATGTATCGTCAACTTCAATGTGAATTGCTTCTCAAAGTAAGGAATGTTGTAAAGTATTGGCCCAGATGTTGCTGCCAAAATAACGGCAAATTTAATGGTGCTCACCATTATTAATGTATAAATTGTTCAGCAACTTGTAAATATAAATACAAATTGCTGTTGCTGTTGCTGCTGCTGCGGCGAGGAAGAGATACCCCATGAATTGCAAATCACCACAAGTTGCTGGCCGATTTGTGCTGCCCTGCCGTTCGCCTCGTGGAAATGGCAGCTCGCCCTCAATTTTCATGAAGTTGCTGCATTGTTGCCAATTAAGCTTGCCCCAGAAAGTTGAGGCTGCTACGTAACAGCGTAAGTACCTGTTTAATGAGATTTATGTTCCTGCAATGCCAATCAACTTCTCCAGCTCAAAAAGAGAACAGTTTAAACTATGGAGTGTCATTCCTACAGGTTGAGATTTTTTTTAAATTTAGATTTTAATTTTTTCCCCCTACTTTTCCTTTGTCTCTCTTTCTCTCAATTGTATTTTTCTTTCCCTTTATTTCTTTCTGTAACTGCTTTGACTTTTTAAATTTATTTTTTTATTCATTGATGGGATGTGGGCGTCGCTGGCTAGGCCTGCATTTAGTGCCCATCCCTAATTGCCCTTGAGAAGATGGTGGTGAGCTGCCTTCTTGAACCACTGCAGTCCATATGGTGTAGGTACACCCACAATGCTGTTAGGAAGGGAGTTCCAGGATTTTGGCCCAGCGACAGTGAAGGAACGGCGATACAGGTCCAAGTCAGGATGGTGTGTGGCTTGGAGGGGAACTTGTAGGTGGTGATGTTCCCATGCGTCTGCTGCCCTTGTCCTTCTAAGTGGTAGAGGTCGCGGGTTTGGAAGGTGCTGTTGAAGGAGCTTTGGCGAGTTGCTGCAGTGCATCTTGTAGATGGTACACTGCAGCCATAGTGCGCCGGTGGTGGAGGGAGTGAATGTTGAAGGTGGTGGATGGAGTGCCAATCAAGCGGGCTGCTTTATCCTGAATGGTGTCGAGCTTCTTGAGTGTTGTTGGAGCTGCACTCATCCAGGCAAGTGGAGAGTATTCCATCATACTCCTGACTTGTGCCTTGTAGATGGTGGAAAGGCTTTGGGGAGTCAGGAGGTGAGACACTCGCCGCAGAATTCCCAGCCTCTGGCCTGCTCTTGTAGCCACTGTATTTATATGGCTGGTCCAGTTCAGTTTCTGATCAATGGTAACCCCCCAGGATGTTGATAGTGGGGGATTCAGCGATGGTAATGCCATTGAATGTCAAGGGGAGATGGTTAGAGTCTCGCTTGTTGGAGATGGTCATTGCCTGGCACTTGTGTGGTGCGAATGTTACTTGCCACTTGTCAGCCCAAGTCTGAATGTTGTCCAGGTCTTGCTGCATATGGACATGGACTGCGTTAGTATCTGACGAGTCTCGAATGGTGCTGAACAGTGTGCAATCATCAATGAACATCCCCACTTCTGACCTTATGATGGAGGGAAGGTCATTGATGAAACAGCTGAAGATGGTTGGGCCTAGGACACTGCCCTGAGGAACTCCTGCAGTGATGTCATGTGATTGAGATGAATGACCTCCAACAACCACAGCCAACTTCCTTTGTGCTAGGTATGATTCCAACCAATGGAGAGTTTTCCCCTTGATTCCCATTGACTTCAGTTTTGCTAGGGCTCCTTGATGCCACACTTGATCAAATGCTGCCTTGATGTCGAGGGCAGTCACTCTCACCTCACCTCTTGAGTTTAGCTCTTTTGTCCATGTTTGGACCAAGGCTGTAATGAGGTCAGGAGCTGAGTGGCCCTGGCGGAACCCAAACTGGGCATCAGTGAGCAGGTTATTGCTGAGTAAGTGCCGCTTGATAGCACTGTCGACAACACCTTCCATCACTTTGCTGATGATTGAGAGTAGACTGATGGGACGGTAATTGGCCGGGTCGGATTTGTCCAGCTTTTTGTAGACACCCTCCTTCTCCATCGTTCCGCTGTTTCTTTCTCAATCCTTAAATCTCATTGGTTAAGGGGATAGACTGTTGGTCCCATCGTTCACCAAGGTCCCAGATGCCCCGTTGTCTGTGCTGCGCCGTTATCAGCTCGCATCTAACTGGGCACGCTGCGAGATGCTCCGCTGCAAAAAAAAAATCTGGGCCATTATTAATTTGAGATGTAGAGAAAGTGTTTTTCATGAGATATTCCATTTTGGATTTTTGTGTTCATTTTCTCTCCATGGTTCAGCAGAATTTCTCTGAAGCAGACCTTGTCCTCTTAAAATCAAGAACCAGTATCTTTTCAGTACTCTCCACATGCAAAGTTACATGACTGGAGAATTATCAATTATCCTACTTGCACAGACCGAGAATAGTACCTGTAACTTTCTTGGTCTGTGTGGCTCAGCTGTTCACTGGGTAAATTCCTTAAACTACTGGGGAGCTGCCCAAAATATATTTAATGTTAATTCACAGATCAAACTCCTAGAATTGTTTCTAGCCAAAAGTACCTTGCAACATGCACCTCTTCAATTCCCCACCTTACTAAGCGACAATGTGTGGATTTAGTGTACGGTTGGAATTCTGCAATGTTCTGAACTGAGTGGTACTATCTTGCAGACAAAAATCAGGGTAAAGACGCCAGAGATTACCATAGGGGTTATGCAAGAACTTAACCGCAGAGGGACGCTTCAAAATGCACTTGCAGGACGAGATGAAAAACAGCTTAGTATTCTCCTTGGCTTCCTCATCAGGTAATGAGACGTCATCTTTGAATGTTATATCATAGAACAATACACTGTAGTTATGAATATGCACAATTAAATTGCTTAAGTATTTACTCAATTTCTTAGTCTAACCTTTGCTCTTTAGTAACTGGTAAACACATTAGACCCTACCCTATGATGTAAATTGTGTGAGCATAGATTAACAAGGTTCTTGCTGATAGCAGAAGACTTCGTTTCAGTAACATATGTTAGAAATTGTTCATGCATGATGTGAAAACAGGAAATTCCACCCAAACTGCACTTGAAATTATGCTGGTTAGGTTACAGTTCAAGTTTGCGCTAAAATTCGGCAGTGTAATGGAACATAATTGTTTCTTTTTTTTTCTTTCCATTAAAAAGTATTCTGTGATATATTTAAGAGTGGTAACCTGGTGCAGTTTGATACAGATTTTTGAAAAACGGGAGTCAAGGGTTATGGAGAGCGGTTAGGAAAATGGAGTTGAAGCCAAGATCAGATCAGCCATGATCTTATTGAATGGCGGAGCAGGCTCGAGGGGCCGAATGGCCTACTCCTGCTCCTATTTCTTACGTTCTTATGATTATTAATTCAGTTGAAAAAGGGTTTATCACCAAAAAATAAGCATTTTTAATAAGAGTATCCAGTCCTCTGCTCATGAGTAACCTGAAAATTACATTTAAAAATCTATACTGAACCATTCAATAGTTTCATTGGTGCACGCTTCAGTTTCTTAGTACAGGTTGAGCGTCCCAAATCCGGAGTTCTGGAATCCGGACTCCGGGACGATTGGTGGCAGGGGTCCGGAATCCGTAAAATGTTCTGGAATCCAGACACCCTGAGGGAGTCTTGCCAAAAACGCAACCTGGGCCCAGGCATTTCCGGACTCTGCACGTGTTTCTGATGTCCAAAGTCCAGAAATAGCGCAACCTGGGCTCGGGCGTTTCTGGACTTCGGACATCAGAAACACATTCCGAAGTCCGGAAAAACCCAAAAACCGGCTCGGCCTTGGTCCCAAGGTTGCTGGATTCTGGACACTCAACCTGTAAATTCAATATTTTTTGATATGAAAATACTTTTAAAACATGCCTGTGTGCCTAAGAAAATGAGCATAATTGGAAGAGCCTTCCCTAACGAGCGCAATCGGCAGAATCTCGCTATTTTGACCTGGGAGCGTGGCCAGTTTTGCGGGTGGGGCCTAATGTGGGCGAATTGAATCTTGAACCAGTGTAAAAGATTGCAGAAAACACAAACCTAAGTCACTTGCGTTTAAAATTCCTTGATCTTTTGTGCTCGGGTTGAGCAGATCAAACTACTCCGCCCGCCTCTTCTCCACTGATGTTTAGCAAAATCTCCTTTATTGAATTTTGTTTTACATTTTCTGTGCTCTTTTTGGGTGCCCTAGCTGAGCAGGGCAGGTGACTGCCTGTCACTGCTGTTGTAGCACTGTCATTAGTAGGTGCTCAAGTGCTCTGATTTTTCTGCTCCTTTTAGTGATACTGTGCAATATTTTTTTTTATTCGCTCATGGGATCTGGGCGTCGCTAGCGAGGCCAGCATTTATTGCCCATCCCTAATTGCCCTTGAGAAGGTGGTGGTGAGCCGCCGCCTTGAACCGCTGCAGTCCGTATGGTGAAGGTACACCCACAGTGCTGTTAGGGAGGGAGTTCCAGGATTTTGACTCGGTGACGATGAAGGATCGGCGATGTACTTCTAAGTCAGGATGGTGTGTGACTTGGAGGGGAACTTGGAGCTGGTGGTGTTCCCACACGCCTGCTGCCCTTGTCCTTCTAGGTGGAAGAGGTCGTGGGTTTGGGAGGTGCTGCCGAAGAAGCCTTGGCGAGTTGCTGCAGTGCATCTTGTAGATGGTACACACTGCAGCCACGGTACGCCGGTGGTGGAGGGAAGTAAATGTTTTAGGTGGTGGATGGGCTGCTTTGTCCTGGATGGTGTCGAGCTTCTTGAGTGTTGTTGGAGCTGCACTCATCCAGGCAAGTGGGAGTATTCCATCACACTCCTTACTTGTGCTTTGTAGATGGTGAAAAGGCTTTTTGGGGAGTCAGGAGGTGAGACACTTGCTGCAGAATACCTAGCCTCTGATCTGCTCTTGTTGCCACAGTATTTCAGTTAAGTTTATGTCAATGGTGACCCCCCAGTTGTTAATGGTGGGGGATTCGGCGATGGTAATGACGTTGAGTGTCATGGGGAGGTGGTTAGACTCTCGCTTGTTGGTCATTGCCTGGCACTTCTGTGGCGCGAATGTTACCTGCCATTTATCAGCCCAAGCCTGAACGCCATCCAAGTCTTGTTGCATGCGGGCATGGACTGCTTCATTATCTGAGGAGTTGTGAATGGCGCTGAACACTGTGCAGTCATCAGCGAACATCCCCATTTCTGACCTTATGTTGGAGGGAAGGTCATTGATGAAGCAGCTGAAGATGGTTGGGCCTAGGACACTGCCCTGAGGAACTCCTGCAACAATGTCCTGGGGCTGTGATGATTGACCTTCAACCACCACAACCTTTGTGCTAGGTATGACTCCAGCCAGTGGAGAGTTTTCCCCCTGATTCCCCTTGACTTCAGTTTTACTAGGGCTCCTTGATGCCAGACTCGGTCAAATGCTGCCTTGATGTCAAGGGCAGTCACTCTCACCTCACCTCTGGAATTCAGCTCCTTTGTCCATGTTTGGACCAAGGCTGTAATGAGGTCGGGAGCCGAGTGGTCTTGGCAGAACCCAAACTGGGCATCAGTGAGCAGGTTATTGGTGAGTAAGTGCCGCTTGATAGCACTGTCGATGACACCTTCCAGCTGTTCATTGAGAGTAGACTGATGGAGCGGTAATTGGCCGGATTGGATTTGTCTAGCTTTTTGTGGACAGGACAGACCTGGGCTGTTTTCCACATTGTCGGATAGATGCCAGTGTTCTAGCTGTACTGGAACAGCTTGGCTAGAGGCGCGGCTAGTTCTGGAGCACAACAGCCAGGATGTTGTCGGGGCCCATAGCATTTGCTGTATCCAGTGCGCTCAGCCCTTTCTTGATATCACGTGGAGTGAATCGAATTGGCTGAAGATGAGCTTCTCTGATGGTGGGGACCTCGGGAGTAGGCCGATATGGATCATTCACTTGGCACTTCTGGCTGAAGATGATTGCAAATGCTTCAGCCTTGTCTTTTGCACTCACTTGCTGGGCTCCACTATCATTGAGGATGGTGATATTCTTGGAGCCTCCTCCTCCCATTAGTTTAATGGTCCACCGCCATTCACGACTGGATGTGGCAGGACTGCAGAGCTTTGATCTGATCCGTTGATTGTAGGATCGCTTAGCCCTGTCTATAGCATGCTGCTTCTGCTTTTTAGCATGCATGTAATCCTGTGTTGCAGCTTCCTCAGGTTGGCACCTCATTTTTAGTTACGCCTGGTGCTGCTCCTGGCATGCTTTTCTACACTCCTTATTGAACCAGGGATGGTCCTCTGGCTTGGTGGTTATGGTAGAGTGAGGGATATGCCGGGCCATGAGGTTACAGATTGTGGTGGAATATAATTTTCTGCAGCTGGTGATGGCCCACAGTGCCTCATGGATGCCCAGTTTTGAGCTGCTAGATCTGTTCTGAATCTATCCCATTTAGCACGATGGTAGTGCCACACAACACGATGGAGGGTGTTCTCAGTGTGAAGACGGGACTTCGTCTCCACAATGACTGTGCGGTGGTCACTGCTACCAATGCTGTCATAGACAGATGCATCTGCGACAGGTAGATTGGTGAGGACGAGGTCAAGTAGGTTTTTCCCTCGTGTTGGTTCTCTCGCCACTTGTCGCAGGCCCAGACTGGCAGCTATGTCCTTTAGGACTCCGCCAGCTCGGTCAGTAGTTGTGCTTTGAAGTCCCTCACCCAGAGTACATTCTATGCCCTTGCTACTCTCGGTGCTTCTTCCAAGTGGTGTTCAACATGGAGGAGTACTGATTCATCAGCTAAGGGAGGGCAGTAGGTGGTAATCAGCAGGAGGTTTCCTTGCCCATGCTTGACCTGAAGCTATGAGACTTCATGGGGTCCGGAGTCGATGTTTAGGACTCCCAGGGCCACTCCTTCCCGACTGTATACCACTGTGCCGCCACCCCTGGTGATGGTGATGATGGAGTTTGGGACATTGGCTGAAATATCTAGAATCTACTTGGTAACCCCTTTCCCCAACAACTTGCTTGAGATTAGAATGTTGCTGTGTGCAGCATCACTGATTCAATACCGTGCTTTCCCACGATTAACAGAAAATTAGTGCCATGGTACATTGTATCAATATGGCATTCTCAGTGTGTAGAGAGAATATGCAGTATAACTGTTATTGAGGCAATAGAAACCTGCAATACCGGCCTTCATACCCTAGAATTGTTGCCCGTTGCTGTAGCACTGAAATGAGGAAATATGAAATCTTGTAAATATCATGTTAATCTCAACTTTTGTGTTTTTGACTTAATTGGCACAAAAATAATAATGCTTCCGTGGAGAATTGACGTTGTTTAATGGTGTATCTTATTTTTAGGAATGTTGTTGATCCGAGGTTTACACCTGTTTTAATAAATGTTGCCGAGGCTATTGCTGGTAAGTTCTATTTTTTCTTTTGCTTGTGCCTCATCTTTTAACATTTATCTTCTACATGCTGCCCCTCGGCGACATCAACCGAAAACACGACATCTGGTTCCACGTGTACGCTGCTGACACCCAGCTCTACCTCACCACCACCTCTCGTGACCTCTCCACTGCCTCTGATTTGTCAGACCAGTATTGGATGAGCAGAAATTTCCTCCCAATTTAATTTTGGGGAGACTGAAGCCATTGTCTTCGCTCCCTGCCACAAACTCCGTTCCTGAGCTACCGACGTCATCCCTCTCCCTGGCCACTGCCTGAGGCTGAATCAGGACCCTGTCCTAATATCTTCTTATGTGGCTCGGGTGTGAAGCACTTTGGGATATTTACTGCGTTAAAGGCGCTATATAAATGCATGTTCTTGTAGTTTCTGTGTCATTTGTTTGCTGTTCTCTTTTTGGGAGGGAGCAGGGCAGCATGAGTATACACCTGCTATTCTTGATCTGGCTACTAGAATGTATTCAAGATCAGCTTGGAGTGACTTCCCTCCCCCTGCCAATAGAAAGCACTTGTCCTTGGTTTGCTTATCCCTGAAAGATCAGCAAGATGGGAATTTGCTATGTGGGTGACCCTACTTTGTAGCAAGTATTTATATATTTTTATATTGTTTTTAAAAGAAAAGCTAACTCCAGTAAATGTATACTTTCATCTATTAGTGAGTTAGGAATCCAGTGGATTCTAATATATTTTCCAACACTGCTGATACTGTGATAGAAATGCATGTACACACTCCACATTGACTTCTGGTAGTTTTACTGCACCGATCTAGTTTGTAGCTATATCTATTGCCTATGAACACTTCAATATCTAATAAATTATATATCTTGGAGTCTGCGTGTTTGCAGTTCCACATTTCGCTGCCCTCTTTCCCCTGCCCCATTCTCTTGAATAAAGTGCAAAATTTGACTGTACTTGTGACACACTTGTTTGTTTTGGGTTTCAACAACATGAGAGGAAATCATTTCCTGGGAATGAAACTTAGTCATCCAGTGTCGGCATGGTCACATACAAAATACAGCTTGCTCTGCGCTGCCACATTATAAGCAGACCTTCACTCCAGCTGCAGGACAGGACTACCTAATGCACCAGATGATTCTTTTACTTCTCTCACAAATCATCCTCTCTAAATTAGATGACCTGTTTGGGCTGAATTATGGACAATAATATGCTCGGGTTGTCCCAAGTTCTTTTCACTTCAGCGATTATGCATCTGATCAGCTTGTTCTAGGTTGAAACTCATGTTCCATAGGTGAAAGAAGAGTGTGATAACTAGCTAGCCCCCACCATTGCCAACACTGTGCTTTATAGATTCTGAATGTCTTGTGCTTGTGAGCCCACTATATTCAACTTAAAGAAAACTAATGTAGAGAAACTAAAGTCAACAGCTCCAAAATTACAGTTACACCAGGATTGTGCCTGCTGATGCCCTGCAGCACTGATCCTGTCGGTGTCTGTCGGGGTATGTGGGAGGGCACCTAATTAGCATGGGGCCATTGGGTGCCTGCACCACTACAGGCATGTCTTGGCCACCTGCCAGCTCCAAATGGGATGATGTTGACTGTGGGAGGGGGTAGGGTACAGGGCCACTCCTCCGCGCCCCCCCCCCCCCCCCCCCAAACCCAGAAACAATTTTTTGGCCCAGTTTGAACCACTTGGGTTGTGCCTGCTTCTGCCCTTCAGGAGGTCAGTGCACTGCCTTTCACTGGGCATAATGGCCTCCACAGCTACACCAGTTTGCACTGCAGCTAGGGAAGCAAGAACTCCTAGCATTGGGAGTCCCTGCCCCCTCTGACACAGAGTTATGTTTGGGCGGTTGGAGGTTCCAACCCAAACAACATCCCCATCGGGGAAACTACCAGTGACTGTTGGCAGCTGATGCATTGTGGTCCTGGGCTTTCTGGAGTTACGATGGGAGTGCATTGGAATACCTGTGGATTTTCAGGCTCAATGTATCCACACCTGTGAACATTTAAATATTTATATTGTTAAAAGAATTAAGTTGGGATTTTATTGTACAGAAATTTGATGAATAAGTGATCTGCTTTATGTTTGCAAATGCACTTATTAATACATGCACAAAGTGATGGGAGATAGATTCACTTCAACAAAAAAAAATACAGACACCCCTAACGTTTTCCAGCATAGTGGTGGGTGAATCATCACACAACCACATTCCTAACTCCGAGCAGCATCACCACAGACCTGGAAGCAGGTCAGTTGCAGTTGGTGCGTGGGAGACTGGGTAGCGGGGAATACAGAAGAAAGAATTCTTTCTAAGAGGGGTTTGCAACTTCACGAGACATTTTAGAGTTGAAATCATTTCCAAGAGAAAATGCCTTCCTTTGGGAGTGAAATGGTTGGTGGAGAAATTGTCTATTCACTTCAATATATTCATTTATTGTCCTTTAGGTATTTATAGTTCTGTGATTGGTGAGTCATCAGTGATTGACAAGCAGTTCCTGAAGCTGCAAGACCTGATAGAGAAAGAGATAGATTATCAGGAAGAACTGCTTGAGGTCCTTGGAATGATGGATACACTTTTTGCTACCATGACGACCAGAAAGGAAGCTGCTGTTCCTGGAAATCAGAACTGCGCCTTAATTGCTGGACCTGAGCAGGAAGAACCAATGGCAGTTCCCTAAAGCCACACCTCTTCACTGACAAAAGCTGGATTAGGCACACTTGCTCACAAACTTATCCTGATATAATCCCCAATGAATTGAAGGTGAACATTGTAAAATGCTTATGGAGCATTTGCTATTATGCTATAGCCAAAGGCAAAGTTATTCCTGTTTCTTTGGGTTTAGTACAATAACACTCTGGGGTGATGCAGGGGAAGTGAAGTTCTATATGGCTGAGTTCCTTTGGGGAATAAATACTGTGATATTGTTTATGTTGAGGGGGGGTAAAGAATATTTTCTAATTATGTTTTTTTTTTCCATCAAAATCTCACCGACAGAAAGAGATAATTGTGTTCTGCAAAATTGATCATCTAATTCAGAAACTTGTATTTTGTACCAAGAAAACCAAATGTCTATCATGATAGAGCAATAAGCTTCAGTATACCACAGATTAACCTCGGTGCTGGAGCTTTTACAGTGCAGCACTCCTGCCTGACTGTCTCCCACTGGAAGACAGAATCTATTTTGTACATTATTTATACGGAATTTGTCCCAAGAAAGTAAAAACAATTTTTTAAGATCAGATTAGGAAGTTGACTGTCACAAGGTGAATGTTGCATATTAATGTATCTAATTTGATCTAACATTTGGAATCTCAGTGGATGAATATCTGTGTGCCATGGTACTGAACCATAAAGGTCAAGAAAATCGCAGGATAGCCGATCTTCGTAAAGTGATGGGAAAACTACAATTGGCTTAATCCTCCCTGGGCAAGGGAGAGAAAAATGTAGCCATTGTTCTTGCTCTTAGTTGCTATCCATTAACTCCTGCTGGAAAGTGAATATCTGCTGAGGAGATCTGGCCTTCCTATGATCTCCCCCCATTGTCAGACAGCCTGTCGGTACTTGCTGCCCAGGGTCACAATTGAAGAATAGTCACTCTGTTTCACGATAGAGGGGAGGAAATTGGAAGGAAACTTGGAGAACGGCAAAAATTAACATTTGCAATTGAAGAGTGAATAAGCACAGTGACCCAATTATAAAAGTAGATTTGATTTGGAGTGGTTATTTGTCAGAAAGTTGATCTTGCATAGAATTTTACCTTGATGGCTATCCCTTGTTTCGCTAGAATATGAAAAAGTAGTTACAGATCCTTCTCAACTTCTGAAAATGTTCTGCACGACGAGGGGCATTGGAGACAAGGATACTAAGTGGCAGTGGAAGGGCGCTTTTGTGTTTGAAAGCAATCATTATGAACAGAATGTTAATTAGTTCAACATTAGGTCACTAAAGGCTGTTCTCATTTAAGTATTAAGGAATGAACTGTGAGTGGTAAAGTTCAATCACAGGGTAAAGGCTTCACATGCAGTTTTTGATGTTACTCCAGAAACTGCCCACAACCAGTGCAGATGTTTAGATTTTAGTTTTCTTTATGTTAAAAAACCTGCAGCACTGACAGGTGAGCACATGAACTATGACTTTCAATTCTGATCAATGCAGCACTGGTTCATAAAGGGCTTTCTAATGTATGTGGGATTTCCATCTGTCCATGGCAACATGCGCAATTATTTCTTGCTGCATCTGAGTTCAACAGTTGGATGGTGGAAAGATGTGCGACTATCAGTGGCTAATTGTGGTCCTGGTTACACAGCGTGTCAGTGGATTTGTGATCATTTTGCCACAGACTAGGACATTGAATCGTTGCCCAGATAATAAGATTTGATCTGTGGTTGTCTAAAGATACTTCTGATGATGGAGAGAAAATCAAAGTGAGAGGCAGCTCACATGATACTGTCGTACCTACTACTGAGAGGTAGAGACCCAGAATCAGTACCTACTACAGGTAGACTATCCTTTATCCGAAAACCTCGGGACCAGCCGTGTTTCGGTTTTCGGAAAATTTCGGATTTCAGAAGGTATTTTATAAGACTGGGAAATTTGTCGGGGGCGGGGGGCGATGTCGGGGGTGGGGGTCGTGCGCACGACTTACGCTGAACGAAAAAACTTTCGGTTTTTAGAGGTTTTCGGAAGTTCGGATAAAGGATAGTCTACCTGTACTGAGAGGTAGAGACCCAGAATCAGTACCTACTACTGAGAGGTAGAGACCCAGAATCAGTTGCCCACCTGCTCTTGGCAAAACAGTATTATGGAGGAGTAGAAATTAAAATAAATGACTACAGACAGCAACTGCTTTGAAAAACAATTGTCAGAACATTTTGTGGTATCCTTCAGTACGAGTTTTAAACGGTGTGCAACAGTGTTTGATCCAGTCAAATGTCCAACCGTCTGATGGATATTTTTTCTAAAGCGTGGTTTTATTTAAAAATAAAAAATATATTGACTACTGATTCAACAAAGTATGACTATAATTTATTACATGTATGAAGGAGGATAAGTTGAATTTTCAAAAACCTGCAAGAATGCTCCGTCTGTTATTGTAGGTACCTGATTCTTGGTTATCGTCCCCTATAAATTTACCTCCTGTGTGGTCTCTATAAGGCTACTGTTAGTGCTCCTTTTATTTACTTTACTATGGTCTCTGAACCCACTGTTAATTTCTTTCTTGTTTCTGACTGCATGCATAATTTTCAAGTCACTGCGACTATGAATACATAATCATGTTCTTGCTGTATGTATCCTGTAGTTTCTTTAACCTTCGTAGCTTAGACCTCTGAGACTAGGGTTAGCCACCGAGCACTGCTGCCAATGCTTTACTGTGTCCTGGTGACCAGAAATGGACACTACTTAAGGTGTAGCCCAACCAGAGGACTATGCCACTTGATCATGACTTCCTCTTATTTGTATTCTATTGTTTTGGTTATATAGTTCAACGTTCTCTTGGCTTTGTTTGCTGCTCTGTGTTGTTGGACATGTTAAGTAACGAGTCGAATCCGACTCCTAGGTTTCTTTCAACTTCATTCTTCACTATTTCAACAGCATTCATGGAGAGAATGGTTAGGAAATACTCTCAGTTACATGATGGGAGAGTTAATGTACTGGAGGGATGAGCTTCTCTGAGCAGAATGGCTTATTCTCACCCATGATTTATATTATGAAATCATGCCCATTTAGGCTGGTTTTAGGCCAAATACTTCATAAAAATAATGTAGATCTGTCTTTCATCTTGTTATAAAGTATCATTTTTTGTATTTAAATTGTCAGACTTTAATTATAGCCATAGTCCAATGCAAGTTAATTTTTGTTTTATTTGAAATGAAATTAATTTAAATCATTAGCTGGAAGTGTAACAACATACCAGACTTTTGAACACTTAAAACTGTGACTGTTTCCAGCACTTTTCCAGTATTAACTCCCTAAGTTTTTCTTAAAAAAAATAAAGACTTGCATTTATATAGTGCCTTTCACAACCTCAGGATGCTCCAAAGCGCTTTACAGTCAATGAAGTACTTTTGAAGTGTAGTAACTTTTGTAATGTAGAAAACGCGCAGCCAATTTGCCCACCGCAAACTCCCACAAACAGCAATGTGATAATGACCTGTGGCTGTGTGATGTTGACTGAAGGATAAATATTGGCCAGGACACCTGTGGTAACTCCCCTGCTCTTCAAAATAGTGCCATGGGATCTTTTACATCCACCCGAGAGAGCAGACCAGGCCTCTGTTTAACGTCTCATTCGAAAGACAGCACCTCTGACAGTGCAGCACTCCCTCAGTACTGCACTAGAGTGTCTGCCTAGATTTTTTTTTGTGCTCTGGTCTCTGGAGTGGGACTATGAACCCATAACCTTCTGACTCAGAGGCAAGAGTGCTACCAACTAAGCCACGGTTGACATTGTTCTTGAGCTTCTCATTGTTTCCAGTGAAATACCATCCTAATGTGATGTTGGTGTGTCCCATTGGACTGCTCTTTCAATGATGCCCCAACATATTTTGAATTGCTGCAGAATTAGGAAATTTACCAAAGAAATACTGAAATTCCAATGGGCCTGAATACAAGGCAGGGCAGTAACATGAATTGAAAATTAATTGTGCACGTCGCTTGATCTTCAGGCTATATTTTGCAGATTAATGAACAGAAATGGTGGTGCATCTGGTGCAGGTTTGACTGTTAATGTAGGATTTGTCATTCTGAGAGTGCCATTTACCCGATCTTGGTCTCATTGCTATTGGTGGTGTTTGAGATTTTCTACTGACTACTGCCTCTGTGGATATGCAATTCACTATTTCATGACTTGGGGTGGTAATGTACATCCTGACCTGAGATGTCTAGCTGTGTAATGTCTTGGTACTTTTCTCCCTTCCCCCTGAAGGAGTTAACTTGTGTTGAGATAAAATTACACTGACATAGTCTGGTGTCTTGTCCAAGTGGCTTTTATATTTGATCTTTAGATGGTGAGATAAATTAATGATCACATTGTGAAGTGTGATCGTAGTCAGGATATTATTACAATGGGAAGTAAATTTAAATAATTTCTCTCAAACCACAACAGCCAAGTTTCTACCTGCCACCCCATCACACTCCCCTGTCTGATACTCCGCTCAGCTTTCAGCAATTCCCCACAATGAAAGTAAGCTTCTCTTCCTCAGCAAAGAAAATGTCACAGAGCAACTACAAAGCTAGAGTGATGACCTTTGTTAAAAAGATACCTTGTAAATGGAACTGCAGGACCCAGACCTAGAGAAGCTATATTGGTAAAATAATGTACAGGAAGTGATCAGCAACAAATCCCAGGTGGAACAAAATATGAAATTTACTTTAACAATTGACAAGTCTGTAAGTAATCAACATCACTGATGAAAATTAACTACATATATAATAGTATCCTTAAGGTAGCAAAATGTCCCATGGTGCTTTAGAAGAAGGAGATGAGGTAGGGGTGGTGACTGAAGGTGCGGCTAAAGAAGCAGGTTTTGAGAAGCCTTTGAAGATTGAGAGTGGAGGAAGAGTTGCGAGATTTCCAGAGTATATGAGCGTGATCGCTCAGTGATGTTGCAGGAATGCAAAAGAAAATAAAATATGCTGGTATCTTAACTTTTTTAAATTAAAAAGTGACACTGATGAGCCCAAAGCATTGGAAGATATTTTTCTCTGTTCATTTTGGATTTTTGTCTATATCTTGTACTGTAGGGCGGCCAGCGATATGGATCCTACACTGCTGCTCGCACAACTGCTGAGTTCCCAGCAGGTGGTACAGACTCAGCTGACCGCTCTTTGCTCTCCTACCCATCACAGCGAGTGTGGGGAAGAACATACCCAATGGGGCAGAGATTTGGAGCTAAACATGTGGGGAATTATAGGCAAGAAGCTGTGTTTTACCACCCTTTGTGGAACAGTGTAATGGAATAACAACAGTGCTCATATCTGAAACCTATTTAAAATGTAAAAGATATGAAACTTCTGTCCCACATCTTAAAATCAAAGCAAATCTGCCCCCTCCTGCAAACAAACAAAACGGGAAGAAAGCTAATTGCATCACAAATCTAAAACTGACAATTCAAAGTCATTCATTTAGTGGGATTACTTCTATCATAGTCTCTCTTACATGCAGGTTACATAGTTGTGGCCTAACCAGTGCTTTATGAAGGTTCAGCATACCTTCTCTACTTTTGTACTCAATACCTCTATTTAAGAAGCCCAAGATCCCATATGCTTTGTTAACCACTCTCAATATGTCCTGCCACCTTCAGGACCTATGCACATTGACTCCCAGGTCCCTCTGTCCTTGCACACTCTAAAACTGCCATTAAGTGTGTATTGCCCCTCCCTGTTCCTTCTGCCAGAATGCATCACCTCACACTTCTCTATTAAATTCCATCTGCCACTTGTCTACCCATTCTGTTAGCCTTTCTATGACCTGTTGCAGTCGATTGGTATCATCATCACTGTTTACCATGCTGTTTGGTGTCATTGGCAAATTTAGAAATTCTATTCTGTATTCCAATATCCAGGATAGTGGCCCCAGCACTGACCCTTGGGGAACACTACTGTCTACCATCCTCCAGTCTGAAAAACAGCCATTTACCCCAACTCGCTGTTTTCTGTCCTTAAGCCAATTCCTTATCCAAGCTGCCACTGACCCACCTATTCCACGAACCTCAATTTTGTTAACCAGCCTTTTATGTGGTACTTTGTCAAACGCCTTCTGAAAATCCATGTAGATAACATCCATTGCATTCACTTCATCAATCCTCTCTGTTACTTCATCAAAAAATTCAATGAGATTAGTCAAACACGATCTGCCTTTTACAAATCTGTGTTGGCTCTCAATTAGCTTAAACCTCTCCAAGTGCCCGTTAATTTTTTCCTTGATTATTGTTTCTAAAACTACCCACCACTGATGTTAAACTGACTGGCTTGTAGTCACTAGGATTGTCCCTACACCCTTTCTTGAACAATGGTGTCACATTTGCTACTTTCCAATCCTCCGGCACCTCCCCCGCATCTAGGGAAGATTGGAAAATTATGGCAAGCCCTTCCGCTATCTCCTCCCCCAATTCCCTTAGCAACCTGGGATGCAAACCATCTGGACCAGGCAACTTGTCCACTCTAAGCATACCCAGCCTTTCTAGTACATCCTGTCTATCAATTTTCACCCCTTCCATTACTTCTACCTTTTGCAGTTCTACCGATATTTTGTCAGCATCCACCTTCTTAGTAAACACCAAAACAAAGTACTCATTAGCTCAGAAATTCGGGTCGGGGGCTTCCCGCGGGTGCAAGCCCCCGACCTGCACTTACCTAACGTGCCGGCCGTTGAGCTGTGGGCCCCCGTGAAATTCTGATCCGGGGCCTGGTCCAGCTGCTGGCACGCAGTGCTTGCATATCCCAGGGGCGCAGTTAGTTCGATGCGTCCCCTGGGATCACGTGGGCCATGGGGAGCCAATCGGAGCAGGGAATGCTCCATTCATAAGTTTGGCAGGAAGAGCGGTCAAAACTTATAAATACTACGGGCCCCAAAACATCACTAAATCTTCAAATAAATTTTTAAAAATCACATTTTTGAAATAAACTATAAATTACATGAAATAACTTTTAAACAATTTAATTTTTGAAAAAAATAATTTTATTTTCTAACGGGGCTAAAAATAAACTTAACTTGCTTTAAAGTATTTTAAAATAATAAATCTGTGGAAAAAATGTTTTCATTTTAATTAATTCACCACTTACCTTGTAAAAAGCAGGCCTTACAACTGCTTTTTAAATGTGTAACTTCTGCAGACATACCCTCCCGGGAAAACCTGCAAAAAAAAAACGTAGGTTTGATGCACACGCGCTGCCTCTCCTGCGCATGCGTTCGACCACTTAACCCCTGCTTTCAGGGGAACGGAAGTGCCGGTTTCCCACGCATGCACAGTGCATGCAGGAAACCAGCACTTCCATTGGGCCTACGAGCGAGTACCCCGTGCGTACTCACCCGTGGAGACCCGAATTTCTGGGCCAATGAGTATTCTAGCCTTGCCCTGCGCCTGTAAGCATATATCACCTTCTTTGTCTCTAATAGGCCCCACCCCGCCTCTTACTACCCGCTTACTGTTTACATGCCGGTAGAAGATTTTTGGGTTCCCTTTTATGTTAACCGCCATTCTACTCTCATATTCTCTCTTTGC
Organism: Somniosus microcephalus; assembly: GCF_052327205.1. Taxonomy (NCBI): domain Eukaryota; kingdom Metazoa; phylum Chordata; class Chondrichthyes; order Squaliformes; family Somniosidae; genus Somniosus; species Somniosus microcephalus. The sequence goes on from NC_140987.1 coordinate 218,128,036, forward strand.
CAATCTTATTTTCATCTTCACGTCCCCTCTCAACTTATTGTATTTGGTCTGGTTCTTGAAGAATTCGCCTGACATGCATCATACACCCTCTTTTTTTTTGTTTCATCATCTCTAACCCCCTCGTCATCCAAGGAGCCCTTGCTTTGGTTACCTTACCTTTCCCTCTTGTTAGAATGTACCTAGCCTATACTTGGAACATCTCCTCCTTAAAGATCACCCATTGTTCCATTACTGTTTTTCCTGTCAGTCTTTGGTTCCATTTTACCCTGGCTAGATCCTTTTGCATCCCATTGAAGTTAGCCCTATTGCAGTTTAGAAGTTCCACTCTAGATTGTTCCTTGCTCCTCTCCATTGCTAATCTAAATCTTATGATACGATGATCACTCGTACCCAAGTGTTCTCCCACAGACACTTGGTCATAGAGTTATACAGCACAGAAAGAGGCCCTTCGGCCCATCGTGTCCGCGCCGGCTGTCAAGCCCTGTCTATTCTAATCCCATTTTCCAGCACTTGGGCTGTAGCCTTGTATGCTATGGCGTTTCAAGTGCTCATCTAAATGCTTCTTGAATGTTGTGAGGGATCCTGCCTCTACCACCCTTTCAGGCAGTGAGTTCCAGATTCCAACCACCCTCTGGGTGAAAAAGTTTTTCCTCAAATCCCCTCTAAACCTCCGGTCCCTTACCTTGCAACTATGCCCCCTGGTAATTGACCCCTCTACTAAGGGGAAAAGTTCCTTTCTATCTACCCTATCTATGCCCCTCATAATTTTGTACACCTCAATCAGATCCCCCCCTCAGCCTTCTCTGCTCTAAGGAAAACAACCCCAGCCTGTCCAGTCTCTCTCTTTATAGCTGAAGTGCTCCAGCCCAGGTAACATCCTGGGGAATCTCCTCTGCACCCTCTCCAATGCAATCACATCCCTCCTATAGTGTGGTGACCAGAACTGCACACAGTATTCCAGCTGTGACCTAACTAGCGTTTTGTACAGCTCCATCATAACCTCCCTGCTCTTATACTATATACCTTGGCTAATGAAGGCAAGTACCCCGTATGCATTTTAACCACCTTATCTACTTGTCCTGTTGCCTTCAGGGATCTATGTACATGCACACCAAGGTCCCTCTGATCCTCTGTCCTTCCTAGGATCCTACCATTCATTGTGTATTCCCTTGTCCTGTTTATCCTCCCAAAATGCATCACCTCACACTTTTCAGGGTTAAATTCCATTTGCCACTGTTCTGCCCACCTAACCATCCCGTCTATATCGTCCTGTAGCCTGAGGCTTCCCTCCTCACTATTTACCACACCACCAATTTTTGTCTCATCTGCGAACTTACTGATCATACCTCCTACATTCATATCTAAATCATTAGTGTACACTACAAACAGCAAAGGACCCAGCACCGATTCCTGAGGTCGACCAGGTCAACCTGGCCCACCTCATTCGCCAGCACCAGATCCAGCAATGCCTCCTTCCTAGTTGGGCCAAGAACATATTGGTCAAGGAAATTCTCTTGAATAGATTTCAGAAATTCCTCCCCCTCCTTTCTGTTATGTCCATGTATCTTAATGTTGTGTCCTTCAATAATCACACAACAGACTGCAGGGAATGATTCAACAGGTGTTTACTGAATGAGGGTTACTCTAGAACTAATTGTACAGATCGCTACTCAGGGTTTATATACAGGTGTGGTCACTGCCGGTACTACAGTATACAGGAGCTGTAAAAAGTAGTTCTCTCCCTTAAGGTATATATACATTACATACATTACAATTCCTCCCCTTTTAGATTAACAGTACCATAATACTCATTTAACAATTAACATTTTTAATATACAATGTTATATGAAAATAGTCCATTCATATATTCAGTCTTTGGGGAGGCTTCCTGATCCTTTCTGGATAGCGCCTTTCCCGAGTGTCTTGCTCTTGGTGCGGAAGCGATTCTGGCCCCCTGTCGTCGGTTGGTTCATCAGCTTCTGATGCTACTGTTTCTGGGGTAGATGCTACCTGTACATCGGGTTCATCACCAGGTACGTATGGGCGAGGCATGGGGTTGACTTGTTCCTGTGATTCCAGGATCTGGTCAGCATGGCGTCTCATGATGCTCTCCCCAATGTCCACTGTGTACATTAGTGGGCTCTGCCGTGTGCATATCGTTCCTGGCTGCCATTTTTCTGTTCGGTAGTCGCGGGCCAAGACTGGTTGCCCTACATTGAAGCTCCTTGTTGGCTTCTCATTGATGTGCTGGAATTGCTTACTCTCAACATCTCTTCGTACGTTTGGTCTGAGCAAATCCAGGCGAGATCTTAACCTTCGGTTAAAGAACATCATGGCTGGGGCCTGGTTGGTGACTGCATGTGTCGCATTCCGGTCGGCGAACAGGAAATTGTTCACCTTGTGCTGCAGCGGAATGTTGTCATTGTACATAGCCTTTATTGCCTTCTTAAAGGTTTGTACGAACCTCTCAGCCAATCCATTTGTGGCTGGATGATACGGGGCGGATGTGTAATGCCTTACCCCATTCCTTTTCATAAATCTTCGAAACTCTTCGGACACAAACTGTGGTCCGTTATCACAGCAAATCTGCTCTGGCAAGCCGTTCCTGCCGAAAATGGTCCGTAGGACTGCAATAGTTTTCTCCGTGGTGGTGGAGGACATTTTGATCACCTCAGGCCATTTCGAGTGCGCATCCACGGCTATTAATAACATTGAGTCCATGAATGGACCAGCAAAATCAATATGCACCCGTTGCCATGGAGATGAGGGCCACTCCCATAGGTGTAGAGGGGCATCTGGTGGTGCATTTTGGACCTTCTGGCATCCTGAGCAGCTCTTTGTCAGGTCCTCGATTTGCTGATCGATCCCCGGCCACCACACATAAGCCCTAGCAAGGCTTTTCATTTTCACCCCTCCCAGATGACCTTTGTGAAGCTCATTGAGCGCACTCTCCCTTAACTTGGGTGGAATTACCACTCGGGATCCACACATCAATGTCCCCTGGCATACTGACAGCTGTTCTCTTCTGGATGAGAATGCTGGCAACAGTGAGTCGCCATATGCTGGCCATCCCTTCACCGTCAAATCATATACCCGAGACAGTGTCGGGTCATTTCGGGTCTCCTCTATACCAGCGTTAGTTACTGGCAAGCATTCAATTATAGTCGAATGAAATATTTCGACAGGATCCACTGCTGGTGCTTCCTCCGCAGTAGGCAGTGGCAGGCGTGATAGCCCATCAGCGTTTCCATGTTGTTTCGTGCCCTTATACTCGATTTCATATTGGTGCGCCCCTAGAAAAAGGGACCATCTTTGTAGCCGTTGCGCAGTCATCACCGGAACGCCCTTCTTTGGATTAAAGATGGAGACAAGAGGCTGGTGATCAGTCAGCAAGGTGAACTTCTGCCCGTGCAGATAGTGATTGAACTTTTTCACTCCCCACACTAGGCTGAGGGCCTCCCTGTCAATCTGGGCGTAGTTACGCTCGGCTGAGGTTAGTGATCGTGACGCAAAGGCTATTGGCCTCTCTGAGCCGTCCGAGAATTTGTGCGACAGCACCGCTCCAATGCCGTAGGGTGACGCATCACATGCCAACCGAATTGGTAATGCCGGGTTGTAATGGGCCAATATCTCTTTCGATGTGATTAGTGTTTTGCTCTTCTGGAAAGCTCGTCTACATTCGTCACTCCACTTCCATGGCACCCCAGTTTGCAGTAGGGTGTTCAGTGGGTGTAGTATTGTAGACAAATTTGGCAAGAACTTATGGTAGTAGTTTACCAGCCCGAGGAACGACCTCAGTTGTGACACATTTTCCGGTGCTGGAGCCTTGACTACTGCCTCAATCTTCTCGGGGGACTTATGTAACCCCTCTTTATCGATAACGTGGCCACAATACGAGATCTGTTTTTTAAAAAACTCGCATTTGCGGCGGTTAGCTTGGAGCCCATATTCCTGCAATCTAGTGAGCACCTGCTCCAGGTTGGCAAGGTGATCACTGTCATTTTCGCCCGTGACCAGGATGTCGTCCAAATAACACTGGGTCCCTGGGATCCCTTGCAGGACTTGTTCCATTGCCCTCTGCCAAATAGCCGGAGCTGATGCTACCCCGAATATCAGCCGGTTGTATTGGTAGAAACCTTTATGGGTGTTGATTGTGAGGTATTTTTTTGATGCTTCTTCTACCTCCATTTGCAGATACGCCTGGGCCAGATCAATCTTAGTGAAGCGTTTCCCTCCAGATAGCGAGGCGAAAATATCTTCAATCCACGGAAGTGGATATTGTACGGTGTGAAGGACCGGGTTCACTGTTACCTTAAAGTCCCCACAGATGCGAACCTTCCTTGGTTCCCCAGGCGTGCTGCTCAACGACTTTTTCATCACAGGGACGATGGGTGTAGCCCACTCGCTCCAGTCTACCTTGGACAGTACACCTGAACGTTCCAGACTCTCCAGCTCTGCTTCGACGGCTGGGCGGATCGCATAAGGTACCGGTCTGGCCTTAAAAAATTTTGGGCTTGCGTTTTCTTCAATTTTAATCATCGCTGTCATGCCTTTGTGTTCCGAGTCCTTGCTGGAACACTTCTTTCGCGTCAGTTAGGATCTTTGACAGTCGCCCAGGTGTGACGTCGTCATCCTTTTTGTCAGCCACAGTCAGTGCCTGTATGGAATGCCAATCTAGTTGTATCTTCCGGATCCATTCACGTCCAAGTAGTGGTGGTCCTCCATCTGGCAATACATATAGGTCCATTTTTGGTGTTTCCTTGCCGTTATATATAACGTTCACCCTTATTTTTCCTTTGGGGTAGACTTTTTGCCCCGTGTACGTCTTCAAGACAATCTTTGTATCTCTCAAGGGTATATGTGAGAATAGCCGCTTGTAGTCCCTTCGGTTTATGACTGTTAGGGCTGATCCTGTGTCCAATTCCATTTTCACTTGGACTCCTGCTATCTTGAGCGTGACCCAGATAGTTTGGGGATCCTCCGTTTTGATCACATTATGTAGTTTCAGACAACCCAGCTCCTTGCTTCTGGAGTCTGTATCACTCTTCTGTTCGTCTGAACTATTCTCCTTCACCTTATGTACCTTCTTGTACTTCTCCTGTGGAGATTTCTTGCTGCTGGTTTTCTTTCCCGACCTGCAGACTCTTGCTATGTGTCCTACTTTTCCACACTGTCTGCACACTTTGTCCTTGAACCAGCAATCATTATGGTCATGTGTTGTTCTGCCGCAGCGATAGCACTTCACTATTCTGTATGACATTTCATTTGTGCCATATTCTTGCGGTCTCCGTTGTATCTCTGCAGCACCCCGTGCTGCTGCTTCGTGTGATACTGCAATGCTGAAAGCCTTGTCCAGTGTAAGATCCTTTTCTGATAGAAGCCGTTTCTGGGTTCCTTCACTTTGAAGCCCACACACAAACTTGTCCCTTAAAGTATCTGCTAGTCCCGTTCCAAACTGGCAGTGTTTCGATAGCTTGCGCAGTTCCGTTAAATACTCAGCATTACTTTCATCTTTATGCTGGTTCCTTTTGTGAAACTTAAATCTTTCTGCTATCAGCAGCGGTGTGGGGTTTAAGTGGTCCTGTAGGATTGACACTGTTTTCAAAATCCTTTTCTACTGGCTTCTCTGGGGTTACTAGGTTTCGTAGTAAGCCATACGTTTTTGCACCCATTGAATTCAACAATACCAGCGCTTTCTTGTCATCTGGCACTTCATTCGCCTTGCAGTATACTTCTATGCGTTCGACATATGTCGTCCAATCTTCGACTTCATTATCGAACGCTGTGATACTGCCACTCTTCGGCATTTTTGGGTGTGGTTTGACTGGCTTAAAATGGCGCCTCCCGCGCTTTCCTTTCTTCCCCGCTGCGGCTTAAAATGGCATCTCCCGCGCTGCTGCCAACGCCGCTCTCGGCGGTCCTCGTGGCAAATGGCGACGCCCTGTGGGTTTCGTGCGCTGCTCCTGCGCTGCTGCCAACGCCGCTCTCTGCGGTCCTCGTGGCAATGGCAGCGCCTCGCGTTTTCCTGCACGCCTCTCTCCCCCGTTGACGCTGCTCGGCCCTTGAACACCGGCTGCGCTCTGCTCTCTCTCGTCTCTCTCCCCCGTTGACGCCGCTCGGTCCTGAACGCCGGCTGCGCCCTGTGCGCTCTGCCCTCTCTCTCCCGTCGACGCTGCTCGGCCTTTTTCTGTGCCGCTCGGTCGGGCTCTAGCCCGCCGCTGTCCGGGAAGGGTCTGCGCAGTACCTGTTGCCAGCCCGTTTCGCTGGACCACCGTGACTGGAAAGCCAAGCCTGGCTCTAGACAGCCTCCCCTGTGATGCTCAAATCTCCGCTGGATGACTGGGCAGTTGCCCGTGGCCGACGCCCGTGCTTCTGGACTCGACCTTCTTCCACTGCTCTCCAGGAGCGAATCCCTGGGAGGTAATGCAGAGTTGCAGGTAGGTTCGAATCTGCCTCATCGCCAATGTTATGTCCGTGTATCTTAATGTTGTGTCCTTCAATAATCAGACAACAGACTGCAGGGAACGATTCAACAGATGTTTACTGAATGAGGGTTACTCTAGAACTAATTGTACAGATCACTATTCAGGGTTTATAAACAGGTGTGGTCACTGCCGGTACTACAGTATACAGGAGCTGTAAAAAGTCGTTCTCTCCCTTAAGGTATATATACATTACATACATTACACTTTCCCTTTACCCTAGCATTATCTCAATCGATATTTGGGTAATTAAAGTCCCCCAATATCACCACTCTATAGCTCTTGCATATCTCTGTGATTTCCCTGCAGATTTGCTCCTCTACCTCCCTCTCACTATTTGGAGGCCTATAGAATACCCCCAATAGCATAATCATACCCTTTTTGCTCCTCAACTCTAACCAAATGGATTCTGTCCTTGTCCCCTCAAGAACATCCTTCCTTTCCAACACTACAATGTCTTCCTTAATCAGCACTGCCACCCCACCTCCCTTTTTTCCTTCCCTATCTTTTCTGAACACTTTGTACTCTTGAATATTAAGTGCAAAATACTGCGGATGCTGGAAATCTGAAATAACAACAGAAAATGCTGGAAATACTCAGCAGGCCAGGCAGCATCCGTGGAGAGAGAAACAGAGTTAACGTTCCAGGCCTGGGACCCTTCATCAGAACTGGAAAAAGCTGGAAATGTAACAGATATCAAACAGGTGCAGAGACGGGGGGCGGGGGGGGGGGTTAGGAGGGGAGGAAGAAATAGAAAGAACATCCTGTAACGGAACTCCCGTCGGAGAGAAGAGTAGAACTTCTTCAAGGTAGGCATTCCTAGAAGAGAGGTGGCAGTGAACCAAACACTAATATAATTGCAAAATACTGCGGATGCTGGAAATCTGAAATAACAACAGAAAATGCTGGAAATACTCAGCAGGCCAGGCAGCATCCGTGGAGAGAGAAACAGAGTTAACGTTTCAAGTCTGGGACCCTCCATCAGAACCCGCATGGGCCCTAGCTATGCCTGCCTGTTCATGGGACATGTGGAACATTCTTTGTTCCAGTCCTACTCGGGTCCCCTCCCTCACCTCTTTTTCCGGTACATCGATGACTGTATTGGTGCCGTTTCCTGCTCTCGCCCTGAACTGGATAAGTTCATTCACTTTACTTCCAATTTCCACCCTGCCCTCACCTTCACATGGTCCATCTCCGACTCTTCCCTTCCCTTCCTTGACTTCTCCGTCTCCATTTCTGGCGATCGGCTTTCAACAAACATCCACTACAAGCCCACCGACTCCCACAGCTACCCGGACTACACTTCCTCCCACCCCGCTTCCTGTAAGGACTCTATTCCATTCTCCCAGTTTCTCCGTCTCCGCCGCGTCTGTTCTGACGATGCCACCTTCCATACTAGTGCTTCTGACATGTCTTCCTTTTTCCTCAACCGAGGATTCCCCTCTACCGTGGTTGACACGGCCCTTGACCATGTCCGTTCCATTTCCTGCACTTCTGCCCTCACCCCTGCCCCTCCCTCCCAGAACCACGATAGGGTTCCCCTTGTCCTCACCTTTCACCCCACCAGCCTCCACATTCAACGGATCATCCTCCGCCATTTTCGCCACCTCCAACGTGATCCCACCACCAAACATATCTTCCCCTCACCTCCCCTTTCAGCATTCCGAAGGGACCGCACCCTCCGCAACGCCCTGGTCCACTCCTCAATCACCCCCAACAGCCCTGCTCCTTCACCTGGCACCTTCCCGTGCAAGTGCAGGAGATGCAACACATGCCCTTTTACCTCCTCCCCTCCCACTGTCCAGGGCCCCAAACACCCCTTCCAGGTGAAACAGCGATTTACTTGTACTTCTTGCAATTTAATATACTGTATTCGCTGCTCACGATGCGGTCTCCTCTACATTGGGGAGACCAAACGCAGATTGGGCGACCGCTTTGCGGAACACCTCCGTTCAGTCCGTACAGGTGACCCTGAGCTTCCGGTCGCCTGTCACTTTAATTCTCTGCTTCCCTCCCACTCTGATCTCTCTGTCCTCGGGCTATTACATTGTTCCAATGAAGCTCAACGTAAGCTCGAGGAACAGCACCTCACCTTTCGATTGGGCACTTTGCAGCCTGCCGGACTCAACATTGAGTTCAACAATTTCAGATAATTATCCCTGCCCCCATTTTTCATGCAGTATGATTTTTGCCATTCCCATTTGCAACATTTTATCTTTCCTGCCTCTTACAAAAGTACAGGATGTTCTTTCTATTTCTTCCTCCCCTCCTAACCGCCCCCCCTCCCCCCCCGCCCCGTCTCTGCACCTGCTTAATATCTGTTACATCTCCAGCTTTTTCCAGTTCTGATGAAGGGTCCCAGACCTGAAACGTTAACTCTGTTTCTCTCTCCACGGATGCTGCCTGGCCTGCTGAGTATTTCCAGCATTTTCTGTTGTTATTTCTTGAATATTAAGTGCCCAGTCCTCACCATTTTTAAGCCACGTTTCCATTATTGCCACATCATATTGCTACGCGGCTAATTGTGCTTGTAGCTCACTAACCTTATTCACCACACTTTGTGTGTTTACGTACATGCATTCTAAACCCATTTTTGAATTTTTCGTAGTCTTTTTTAGTCTGCTCCTATCTAATATGGTACTACTACCACCTCTAGTACTACCTTCTCTAGTACTATCCGACACACTCACTCTTTTATGCACCTTATTCCTCTTCTACTCCTACATGCTGGTGCCCATCCCCCTGCCAAGCTAGTTTAAACCCTCCCAACAGCACTAACAAACCTCCCCGTGAGAATATCGGTCCCGGCTCTGTTGAGGTGTAACCCATCCAGCTTGTACAGGTCCCACCTTCCCCAGAAACGGTCCCAATGCCTCATGAATCTAAAGCCCTCCCTCCTGCACCATCTCTCCAGCCACGCATTCATCTGTTCTATCCTCCTATTCCTGTACTCACTAGCACGGGGCACTGGGAGTAATCCAGAGATTATTAACTTTGAGATCCTGCTTTTTAATCTCTCTCCTAGCTCCCTAAACGCTACCTGCAGGACCTCATCCCTCTTTCGTACCGATATGGACAACAACCTCTGGCTGTTCACCCTCCCCTCTCAGAGTGTCCTGCAGCCGCTCAGTGACATCCTGGACCCTGGCACCAGGGAGGCAACATACCATCCTGGAGTCACGTCTACAGCTGCAGAAACGCCTGTCTGCCTAACTATCGAATCCCCTACCACTATTGCTCTTCCACTCTTTCTTCGCAGCCCCCCCCCCCCCCCCCCCATGCAGCTGAGCCACCCATGGTGCCATGGACTTGACTCTGGCTGCACTCCCAGAACAGAATACTGGTTGGAGAGCACGATGCGCGGGGACTCCTGCACCACCTGCCTAGTCCTCTTCTGTCTGGCGGTCACCCATTCCCTCTCTGCCTGCATACTCGTATGCTGCGGGGTGACCACCTCCAGAAACGTGCTATCCACGTAATTCTCAGCCTTGCGGATGCACTGTAGTGACTGTAGTGACTCCAGCTGCCGCTCAAGCTCCGAAACCTGTAACTGGCGACACTTTCTGCATATCATCTGAAAACACAGTGTCAGTTTCCACATGTACGCTGACGACACCCAGCTCTACCTCACCACCACTTCTATTGAATCCTCCACTGTCTCTAAATTGTCAGACTGCTTGTCCGACATCCAGTACTGGATGAGCAGAAATTTCCTCCAACTAAATATTGGGAAGACTGAAGCCGTTGTTTTCGTTCCCCGCCACAAACTCCGTTCCCTAGCCACCAACTCCATCCCTCTCCATAACATCTGTCTGAGGCTGAACCAGGCTGTTTGCAACCTTGGTGGCCTATTTGACCCTGAAATGAGCTTCCGATCACATATCCACACCATAACTAAGACCGCCTATTTCCACCTCCATAGCATCGCCCGTCTCCACCCCTGCCTCAGCTCATCCACTGCTGAAACCCTCATCCATGCCTTTGTTACCTCTAGACTTGACTATTCCAACGCACTCTTGGCCAGCCTCCCACGTTCTACCCTACGTAAACTTGAGATCATCCAAAACTCGGTTGCCTGTGTCCTAACTCGCAGCAAGTCCCGTTCACCCATCACCCCTGTGCTCGAGGACCTGCATTGGCTCCTGGTTAAGCAACGCCTTGGTTTTAAAATTCTCATAATTGTTTTCAAATCCCTCCATGGCCTCACCCCTCCCTATTTCTGTAATCTCCTTCAGCCCCACAACCCCCCCGCCCCGAGATATCTGCGCTCCTCTAATTCTGGTCACTTGAGCATCCCTGATTATAATCGCTCAACCAGTGGTGGTCGTGCTTTCAGCAGCCGAGGCTCTAAGCTCTGGAATCCCCTGCCTAAACCTCTCCGCCTCTCTACCTCTCTTTCCTCCTTTACGACACTCCTTAAAACCTATTTCTTTGTCCAAGCTTTTGGTCATCTGCCCTAATATCTCTTTATGTGGCTCGGTGTCAAAAAATTTTTATAACACTCCTGTGAAGCATCTTGGGACATTTTACTATGTTAAAGGTGCTATATAAATACAAGTTATTGTTGTTAATGAATAGATTAAAGCCGATATGCTTGCAGTTAGCAATGGTTCTAGAACACGTCCTTATGAGCGGGCATGGATGAGCTGGCTGTCTTGCTTTCCTCTTGGAAAGATGGTGCTAGCCGTCTTAGATGTTAAAGTGATGAGCCTCTGTCTGTAGAGGTGCTATCCATTCACTTGGATCCTCTGCCCCTGGGTAAATTAACCTTCCGCACAGGGAGCTGTATCTGAATTAGCTGGTTTCAATCTCACCTCCCTTGCTCTCAGGAAAACTTTTACATCTAATTTTTAAATGCCTGTATCTGGCTGGCATTGCCATACAATCTTAACTTGATAATTTTTCTCTCTGTCGGAGATACACTTTCTGATTTTACAGAGGCACCCTTCTGCATACACTAGACAAAGAAGTCTGATACCTTCTACTACAAATACTACAACAAATACTACTGCAAGAACTATTAAGAGAACTAAATGAAAAACTAAGGACCGAGGACTGAATACTGACTTTAGTGTCACAAGCATCTCTTATATCCTTAATTTCTAAGAAAACATCCTCCGTTCTATTAACCAGTCCATGCTTGGGCACTTATTTACTCCATGGCTTTTCAAGTCTTTGCGAATAAAGGGCTCACACACAGGTCCAGCTAAGGTAGGACATATTTATGTCCCCCTTAATGAGCTGCCTATGGGCCTTTGGTCTTGATGGTTCATCTTCTATCCCAGTAAAGAATTTTTTGTTTCTGTAAGCCTTCATGATTTAGTTAGCATTTATTTTACCTACACTGGGGGGAATTTTTACGAGCAGCAATGAGTGCGTTTTGGAGCGGGTAGATAGTAAAAAGTGGTGAAATTGACAGCGCGTTGGGAAGCTGGCTCCAACCCGCCATCTTCCGCATTTCACTGGAGCGCATTCAACAGCGTGCGAGAAACCCTTTCGGGAGAGTCAGATTAGCAATTGAAAGCAATTAACAGGTAGTTAACATGTTTTTAAACAGGTGTTTTCAACTTTCAGTGTGGCCCCTCATGTTTCCTGAGCTTCCTGGACCTTGACACTGAAAAGAAAGTGAGAGCACAGCAGCAATTAAGGGAGCTGATCAAATGACAGGCAAAAAGAGACCTCACACCTGCTTCCTTGCCTAAATGAAAGGTTTTTGCGAACAGCACTTATTCTGAGAGTTTGCTTTCAGTACTTTGGAGGTGATTTCTACAACTTTGCAGGTGACTTTCACTACTTTGGAGGTCACTCTCACAACTTTGGAGGTTTGTGCGTCTGATCTCCACTTTAAATCTGTCATAAATCATATGAACATGGGTGCTGCTTATGCTGTTTCACTTTGGACCTCAGATGAAGAATAAGATGAGCACCAGCATCAACAACACCAGCAGCAGCGCACATTGCTGCCCGGGATGCCCAGGATCGACTCATCATGGCAACCTTTAGTTAGGTTGCACCACTATACCCATTTGGCAGCCACATGCTAAATATACTTGCCCGCCCCCCCCCCCCCCACCTCAGCATAAAGCAGTCCTGCAATCAACAAAGAAGCCCTTTCACAGACACCCATTGCTCAGATTTGAGTCTCATGTTACCATTCATCAGAACTGAGAAGGCCAGTTGGCAGACTGCAGGTAAAAATCGACAAGACTGGAAAGTGTTCTGTTCACGGACACAGTAGCAAAATGAGACTTTTGATAGCTTTGTGACCGATCTGAAACTGAAAGTACAGACATGTAATTTCTCTGAACTGAAATCATCCATGATTCGTGACCAGATTGTGTTTGGTATTCATGATAAAAAAAGTCAGGGAACGTTTGTTGAGAGAAACCGAACTAACATTGGAGGATGCTGTGAAAATATGCCATACCAGTGAGCTAGCTCAACAGCACGCAAAGACTTTCAGTGAAATTAATAAAAATGCGACTGTAATGAGTGACTGTGCTGCTGTCGGTGCTGTGTCCTACAAGGGGAAGAAACGTGGGCAGAACAGAAATGCAAAGCAATCGGAGGATGGAATTTTTAATTGTAAACACTGTGGTTACCAGCACCAGTCAAGACAATGCCCAGCGTTTGGGAAAATGTGCACAAAATGTAATGGAAAGAATCACTTTGCCAAACAATGCTTTTCAAAAGTAAAAACAAAGAAAGGGCAACAAGTCAATGTGATAGAGGACACTGATTTAAGTGAGACATTTTCTGTAGGAATGGTGTCGCATGACAATATCGAAAAGGATACAGAAAATGTGCAGCCCTCAGGAATGGACAATGCTGAACATAAAGTTAATGCAGTAAAAGAGGACAAATGGATAATGTCACTGCAGGTAAATGGAGCATTAGTTACATTGAAACTAGACACTGGGGCAAAAGCAAACTTAATCAGTATGAGAGACATTAAAAACATGAAAGAAAAGCCCAAAATACAGAAAAAGTCAGTACTACTGAAGAACTATAATGGACAGAAAATAGATAGCTTAAGTGTATGCACACTTAAAGTGACAGTCAAAGACAAAGTGCATCATCTCATGTTTTCTGTTGTGGCTGAAGGACTACTAGGTGACAAAGCTTGTGAGGACTTAGAACTGGTCAAGAGAGTCTACCATATAAACTGTGCCATAAGCAGACCAGATCACTCAGTGGATTCTGTAGTGAGTAATTTCCAGTATGTGTTCAAAGGATTTGGAGTTCTACCATTCACTTACAAGATCCAGCTAAAGGAGGATGCTCAGCCAGTGGTACATGCTCCACGGAGAGTTCCAGCACCCCTGCGTGACCGGCTCAAGAAAGAACTGGACAGAATGACCACACTAGGAGTCATCAGGAAAGTCGAAGAGCCAACAGACTGGGTTAACTCCATGGTATGTGTAAAGAAAAAGAACAATGATCTAAAAGTATGCATGGATCCAAAGGACTTAAATGCAAACATAAAACGTGAACACTACCAGATTCCCAAGCGAGAAGAAATCACCAGTGAAATGTCAGGTGCCAGATACTTCACAAAGCTCGATGCCTCACAAGGATTTTGGCAACTAAAACTGGATGAAGAGAGCACCAAATACTGTACCTTCAACACACCATTTGGCAGGTATTGTTTCCTCAGAATGCCTTTCGGGATAATATCTGCATCTGAAATCTTTCATAGAGCGATGGAACACATAATTGAAGGTCTGGAAGGAGTTCGGGTCTATGTTGATGACATCATCATCTGGGGCTCCACACTGAAAGAACACAATGAGAGACTGACTAAAGTGCTACAGAGCATACGCCGGAATGGACTGAAGCTCAACAAAGCCAAGTGTCAGTTTGGCGTCCAGGAAGTCACTTTCCTAGGAGATAATCTATCTGGTAAAGGAATAGAGCCAGATATGGAAAAAGTAAACGCCATACTCAACATGCCCCGACCCACTGACAAAAAAGGAGTGCTACGCATCATGGGGATGATAAACTTCATTGGAAAGTTCATTCCTAAATTGTCAGCCAAGACAGCCTGTCTGCGAGACCATTACATAAAACAAATGAGTTCGCATGGACAGAAAGACATGAACAAGAGTGAATGAACCTCAAAACAGTGCTGACAACCACACCTGTACTCACCTTCTTTGACCCAACAAAGAGAATCAAAGTGTCAACAGATGCATCAAAAGATGGCCTAGGCGCAGTCTTGCTACAAGCAGAGGGTGAAGATTGGAAGCCTGTTGCCTATGCCTCCAGGTCTATGACTGATTCTGAGTGTTGATATGCCCAGATTGAAAAGGAATGTCTAGGCTTGGTAGTTGGACTAGAAAAGTTCCATGGCTACATATATGGACTTCCCACCTTCACAGTTGAGACAGACCACTGCCCACTGGTTGCCATCATAAAAAAAAACCTGAATGAGATGTCACCAAGGATTCAACGACTCATGATGAAGCTGCAAAGATATGACTTTGAACTGATCTACACACCAGGCAAACACATAGTGTTAGCAGATGCACTATCCCGAGCACCCACAATGAGTCATGTGAGCTCTACTGAGGAAGACGTGGATGTTTATGTGAGTATGGTCACTGCTGCGCTGCCCGTGTCAGACACAAAATCAAAGCAAATAGCAGAAGAAACAGTAAAAGATACAGTGTTACAAACAGTAATAGAGAACATTCATCATGGTTGGCCAAAAGGTTCCTGTCCAAAGTACTATCACATCAGGTCACAGTTGAGTGTCGCAAGTGGACTATTACTAAAACAGAACAGAATAGTAATTCCACAGGCTCTACGTCAAGACATGCTCAAAATGATTCATGAGGGACACCTCGGAATTGAAAAATGCAAAAGGAGAGCAAGAGACACTGTTTATTGGCCTGGCATAAATAAGGACATTGAGAACATGATAGGCATATGTGAGACATGTCAGAAACACCAAAACAAACAAGCAAAGGAACCAATGATAGTAGCTGACTTACCAACAGCACCATGGCAAAAGGTTGGTATGGACCTTTTTCATTTGAATGGTGAAGACTATCTAATAGTGATTGACTACTATTCTAACTATCCTGAGATGGCGCTGCTCTCAAGCACATCAGCAAGCAGTGTCATAATGCATGTTAAATCCATCTTCGCCAGACATGGAATTCCCAGGATTGCCGTTAGCGACAATGGTCCGTGCTTCAACTGTAAGGAGTGGCAACAGTTTGCAGCACATTATGACTTTCAACACATCACATCCAGTCCTCTGTATGCTCAGTCGAATGGTAAGGCAGAGAAAGGTGTTCAAGTTCTCAAACAGCTACTGAAGAAAGCAACAGAAAGCAAGTCTGATCCTTATCTCGCCCTGCTGAGCTACCGAGCCTCCCCTTTAGACTGTGGTTCTTCACCTGCTGAACTCCTAATGGGTCGCAAGTTGCGCACCACGCTACCCTGCTGTGCAAAAGAAAAGCAGAGTAAGGAACTAAGACAGAGACAGCTGAAACAGAAATCATACTATGACAAGTCATCCAAAACTCTGAAACCATTGACAAGGGATGATGTTGTCAGGATTGAGGATCCAGATGCATGGAACAGGAAAGCTACAGTTCTTGAGGAAGTAGGACCAAGGTCATACACTGTTAGAACTGAGGAAGGACAGATTCTCAGGAGGAACCGCCGTTCCCTCCTGAAAACACAAGAAACTATCCAAGAGCAAATTGATGACAATGCCGCAACTGAATCTTGTCACTCACCACCAGAACAATCTAACACAAACACACATACAGGCTCTCATGAAAACACATCAGACTTACCTGTGCTGAGAAGATCCACACGTGAAGTAAAAAAGCCTGACAGACTTAATCATTGAGTATAAAGTAAACTATAATAAAAGAATGAAAAGCTTAGAGTTCATAAAGTAAAGCTTTGAAAATGTGTTGACTGTTGTGAAGATGTTTATGTCGTTATGAGTGATTGATATTGATTTTGTTTAACCTCTAAGGAAGGGGGATGTAATGATCAGTAACATGTCATTCTAGAATGGTACACTAGGTGGAGCTGTATGTTTAGTAGGTGGTCTACCCACAAGGCAGTAGTCAAGATGGATGCCTGTACACTAGTCCACATGGCTGAATAAATGACTAGCTCAAGCTAGCTGTTCATAATGAAAACGTCTATTTATTTATGAACATAACAGCAGCATGTGGGGCACTGACTGGGAGGGGGGTGGGTGGCAATGTGTGAGAAGTGTAAGCGCTTTGAGTGGAGTCCCCACTTCTATGTCCCCTTTTGCCATCATCCCTCTCATGGCCCACCCACACTTCCCTGCTGGTGAGCACCTTGCTGCGCAGCAGTGGGGCGATGAACAGCCAAGGTTAGGTTTTGACACGTGGTTGACACGGCCCTCGACCGTGTCCGTTCTATCTCCCGCACTTCTGCCCTCACCCCAGCCCCTCCCTCCCGGAACCACGATAGGGTTCCCCTTGTCCTCACCTTTCACCCCACCAGCCTTCACATTCAACGGATCATCCTCCGCCATTTCCGCCACCTCCAAAGTGATCCCACCACCAAACGCATCTTCCCCTCCCCTCCCCTTTCAGCATTCCGTAGGGACCGCTCCCTCCGAGACACCCTAGTCCACTCCTCTATCACCCCCAGCACCCCTTCCCCTTCGCCTGGCACCTTCCCGTGCAAGCGCAGGAGATGTAACACCTGCCCTTATACCTCCCCCCTTCCCACTGTCCAGGGCCCCAAACACCCCTTCCAGGTGAAACAGCGATTTACTTGTACTTCTTGCAATCTAGTATACTGTATTCGCTGCTCACGATGCGGTCTCCTCTACATTGGGGAGACCAAACGCAGATTGGGTGACCGCTTTGCAGAACACCTCCGTTCAGTCCGTAAGGGTGACCCCGAGCTTCCGGTCGCCTGTCATTTTAACTCACCGCTCCATTCCCACTCAGGCCTCACCGTCCTTGGCCTCTTGCATTGTTCCACGGAAGCTCAACGTAAACTCGAGGAACTGCACCTCATCTTCCAATTAGGCACTTTACAGCCTTCCGGACTCAATATCGAGTTCAACAATTTCAGATCATAACCTCGGTCCCTATTACATTTTTACTTATATGTTTTATCCACACCTTTGTTTTGGTTTTTCCCTCCACCCCCCCTTTCCTTTTTTTTCTCTTTCCCACATGGCAGCTGTTTCCCATTCTGCCAGCGCATTTCACACCTAATCTAGAGCCGTCTTTTGTCTCCACTAGTCCTATCACCATCTCGTCTCGTTTTGAATACCTCTTAATGTCTCTTCTCTTTTGTTCTCTCCCAGCCCAGCCTCTTAATCCATTTCATTCCCTGTGCCTCTTTAGTCTTGATAAAGGGTTTTGAGCTGAAACGTTGACTCTAATTTCTCTCCACGGATGTTGCCTGGCCTGCTGAGTTTTTCCAGCATTTCCTGTTGTTATTTTAGATTTTGATCTATCTGAGTTAAAGTGGCATTCAGAGTGTGCAAACAGTTGGTGAGGGCAAGCATGGACTCAATTGACTGCCGCATTTGATGCTCCATGCGCGTGGCCAACCTTTCCATGGACGAACACATCATAGCTAAGGCCTGCGACATTATGCCAGTCATGCTTGAGATGGACTCCTCCATTCTCTCTGCAAGCGTGCACATCACTGCTGGAAATCCTGCCAGAGCCTCACACATTTTTTGCTGCCTCTCCAGAATCATCCTCTTTGTCGACGGACCCCGATGTTCAGCATTTGTGTCCAGCTGAGCAGAGCTTGGAGCATCTTGTGCCCTCCAACGAGGATTCTCCACTTCTGTCCCTGCCTCCACCATCCGCTTTTGCTCACATGTGATCTGTGAGACACCAGGTGACAACACAACTATCTGTCTTGATAGTGCCACCGACGTGTGTGTATCTGAGCTGGTACATGGTGTGCATGCACCCTGTGACGGTGCACCCTCAGAATTAGCGACCTCCTCTGAGGAGTCTTCTTCCTCCTCCAGCTCCACCGCCTGTTGGACACTTGACGGGTCTGTGAGAGATTAAAAACATGAATTAAAACTGTCATGGTAAGAATGTTTTATGTGAACATTATGCACATGATCATATTTCACTGGCTGCTGACATCAAGTCAACATGAGTGTCTGTTGCATGCCGTGTGGTTGTGTGATATTTAATTCTGTCACCAGATAGCTGGGAGCTCCCCGTCTTTCTATCTCCCACTGCCATGCACGCTGACACTCCACTTATTTCAAGTGCCTTATCCTCTGAGGTGTGAGCATTGCTATGCCTGGAGGGCCACCTCCGGTCCTCTGCCTCCCTGTTGTTCTGTGCTCTCTTCTCTTGCAAGGAGGGAAACAAGAGATCTTTGAGTGAGAGTCATGGAATGAGTGGAATGGATGGATGGCATGACATTGCATTAAGATGAGGGTGAGTGTCAGTGCTGGATGGTCAGATTGGGATGTGAGGAAGTGCATAGATAGAGAGGGATGGGTGCATCTGCAAGGTACATTGATGTGAGGAGTGATGTGTAGAAGTAGGCTTGGGAAGGCAGAGTGAGGGGGTTGGGGTGACACACACATCAGGATGTAGTTGAATGTGTTGTTGTATTCACCTTTCTTGCCCTCATTAGGTCATTAAATCTCTTCCTGTATCCAGGAGCAACCACCACACTCCTGCTGCTCACCTCCTCCGCTATCTCCAGCCATGCCTTCTTCATAAGTGAGGCTGGCTTCTTCCTCCCATCAGAAGGGAATAAACCTTCCCTGTGGGCCTAACAACTTGCAGCATGAGGTCCAGGGAGGCATCACTAAAGTGAGGGGCAGCTTTGGAACATTGAGAATCCATTTTTATCTCAAACCACTCTTTCTCCCATCTCCACAAACCTTCAACTGTTATCTTTGCAGTGTTCCTTTAAATACCTCAGCTGAAATAAACGCATGCATGTCGTTATCACGCCTGTTTGTGTTAATTGGTCGGGAAAGCAGGAAGTCAGATGCAAATACAGTGGCTTCATTAAAAAGCCACTGACAAACTTTTGGATTCCCATGCGCTCCAGTGCTCCCCCGTTGCTAGTGGATCGGACAGTGAACATTCCGGCCATTCAGTCTGACCACTGACTCCATTTTGAGAACACATTTAAAGTAATTCTTGCAGCATTTCTCCTGCAGCAGCCCCTTCAAATAAGATGACGCAGGTGACATCATTTATTGCAACCTACTGCCCCTCCATCACCACCTTTTAGATTTCTGGTGTAAAGAATGTTTCCTATTTAATGGGAGAAACTCTGATTTTAATTATGGCTTCAAACCTTTAAGGAGACCTGCTATATTCATATTGGACGATGGCACACTGGCATAGGCTGGTTGGGCCGAATGGCCTGTTTCTGTGCCGTATATCCGTTGTAATTCTATGTAAGATGCTCAATTAGCTCATGTCACCCATGGGTTCACTCAGTGAGTGCTTCAATTAATCTATTGGAGATTGACCACTTTTCTCTGACAGCTGGGTTTTAATGTCAGTCTGAGAAGCAATGTCATTAAAATGTGGAATATATTAACTACTTTGTCAAAGAATACCAGCACTAAAATAGAAATTTCTTTCAACTTTTTACACATTGGCAGAGTATAAATATTGATTTAGTAGCAATGTGCTGCTGGGTTTATTTAATTTCTGAGGAATCCACTTGTAGGAGCAGTTCTTCTTATTTCTGCCTCTTTCATGCTCATGTGTTAAACCCAGTAATGCTCCAACACTAATGCAATGTCTTCCGAGATCAAAGAACCAACTTCTTAATCTTGCAAATTTCATCAAACACTTACAAATTTTTCATAACTGAAGTATCTTGGTCAGTAAGAATTTCCTTTCAGAATATGAGACAGGAAGGTAACTAATGTGTTTTTGTAACCACTCCTTAAAACTACTGTTACTCAGAGAAATTCACACAATGACCTTGTACCGATGGGACCTAGTTTAATATGGACTTATAAACTCATTGTGCAGCTTAGGGTGTTCAAGGTAAATAGATCAGTTTGTGCTGTATATAGTGCTTGTATGAGCTTTACGCAAATAAATTGAGCTTCAAAACATGTTATGTAATGCAGATGTGTCATTGCAGACATAATGTCATCAGGATAACACATTTATATACATAGCATCTGAAGATAGAAAATGTACAGAAATAAAATGATTCATTTTAATACAAATATTTCTTTGAGAGTTTCCCTTTTGGAGTTTTGGATTTTGAGGGGGTAAGTGGAAGCAGAAAATTGTTGAAAACAACTTCAAACTAACACTGCATAGCAATAGGGTATATCAAGATGACCATTTCAAATGAACTCTATTATATCACTAGCACATGACACAGCAATATCAACAGCATTGTGCATTTACATAGTGTTTTTAACGTAATAAAATGTCCCAAAGCACTTCACAGAGGTAAAATCAGACACCAAGCAGTAATGAGAGATGAGTTAGTGGAAGTGACCAAAGACATAGTCAAAGATGTAAATTTTGAGGAGTGTTTTGAATGAGGGGGAAAAAAGAGAAAGATGGAGTGATTTAGGGAAAGTATTCCAGAGTGTGGGGCCAAATCAGATAAGTTGCTGTGACTGAAAGTGGAGTGAGGTGTAAAGGACAATAGAAGGTTCAAGCTGGCAGGTAGATCTGAATGAGGTTGCAGAGCTCATAAACAGCAAAAATATGGAGGAACTTGTAGACAAAGACATGAATTTTGAAGTTTATACATTGGGGGATAGGGAACCTTTGGTGATTGACAGGATAGGGCTAATAGGGGATCAAGACAGTACGGGATAAGATGAGGGTGGCGGAATGTAGGACGAGTTGATGTGGGGTGGAACTAGAGGGCAGCCGAGAAGAGCATTAGAGAAGACAAGCTTAGAAGTGATGAAGCCATGGATGGGAGTTTCAGTGGGGTGATAGAAGTGGAAATAGGCAAACTTGGTGATAGCTAGTAGTGGGGTTTGAAGCTTAGCAAGACACCAACGCTGCACACCACTGGATTCAGCTTGAGTGAGTATCCAGAAATGAGGATAGATAGTTGTGATTTTTGGTGGGAGCCAAAAAGTACAGCTTCAGTCTTGATAATTTGGATAAGTTCTTGCTCACCAGTGATGATGGACAATTAGTTGGATAGCACAGTGGTGGTGGTGGAGTGAACAGTTGTGGTGGAAAGTAAAGCTGTGAGCTGACCCCATGCTTATGGAAAAGAAAGGGGTAATTTTACATTTTGAAAACTTTTACAAAATGTTCAAATCCAGTTTCAATCCTAACATGCCGAATTATGTCTTATTTTATTCAGTGCAATAATTTGTTGTTCTCAATTCTATTTAGGTTCGTGGAAAAATTGGATCATCTCAGCTTATTATTGATCTTTCAATTCTATAAGCTATTTCAGATTGAACACCTCAATGATGAAGGAGATAGAAGTGATTGCATAGTGTGTTTGGTTCAGCTGATAGCAGCCTTGACTCTGAGTTAGATGAGTGGTAGGCTCAAGTTCTACTCCAGGACTACAGTACTGAATTTAGGTTGTCACTTCAGTGCAGTAGTTGGAGTTGTTTTTTAAATTCGTTCCTGGGATGTAGGCGTCGCTGGCAAGGCCAGCATTTATTGCCCATCCCTAATGACCCTTGAGAAGGTAGAGGTGAGCTGCCTTCTTGAACCGCGGCAGTCCATGTGGTGAAGGTACTCCCACAGTGCTGTTAGTGAAGGAGTTCCAGGATTTTGACCCAGTGACGATGAAGGAACGGCGATATACTTCCAAGTCAGGATGGTGTGTAACTTGGAAGGGAACTTGCAGGTGATGGTGTTCCCATGCGTCTGCTCTCCTTGTCCTTCTAGGTGGAAGAGGTTGCGGGTTTGGGAGGTGCTGCCGAAGAAGCCTTGGAGAGTTGCTGCAGTGTATCTTGTAGATGGTACACACTACAGCCATGGTACGCCGGTGACAGAGGGAGTGAATGTTTAAGGTGGTGGATGGGGTGCCAATCAAGTGGGCTGCTTTGTCTTGGATGGTGTCGAGCTTCTTGAGTGTTGTTGGAGCTGCACACATCCAGGCAAGTGGAGAGTATTCCATCACACTCCTTACTTGTGCCTTGTAGATGGTAGAAAGGCTTTGGGGAGTCAGAAGGTGAGACACTCGCTACAGAATACCTAGCCTCTGACCTACTCTTGTTGCCACAGTTTTTTGTGGCTGGTTCAGTTACGTTTCTGGTCAATGGTGACCCCCAGGATGTTGATGGTGGGGGATTCGGTGATGGTAATGCTGTTGAATGTCAAGGGGCAGTGGTTAGACTCTCACTTGTTGGAGATAGTCATTGCCTGGCACTTGTGTTGCACAAATGTTACTTGCCACTTATCAGCCCAAGCCTGAATGACGTCCAGGTCTTGCTGCATGCGGGCACGGACTGCTTCATTATCTGTGGAGTTGCGAATGGCACTGAACACTGTGCAATCATCAGCGAACATCCCCACTTCTGACCTTATGATGGAGGGAAGGCCATTGATGAAGCAGCTGAAGATGGTTAGGCCTAGGACACTGCCCTAAGGAACTCCTGCAGCGATGTTCTGGGGCTGTGATTATTGACCTTCAATCACCACAACCATCTTCCTTTGAGCTAGGCATGACTCCAACCAGTGGAGAGTTTTCCTCCTGATTCCCATTGACTTCAATTTTACTAGGGCTACTTGATGCGACACTCAGTCAAATGCTGCCTTGATGTCAAGGGCAGTCACTCTCACCTCACCTCTGGAAATCAGCTTTTTTGTCCATGTTTGGTCCTGGAGGGACCCAAACTGAGCATCGGTGAGCAAGTTATTGGTGAGTAAGTGCTGCTTGATAGCACTGTCGACAACACCTTCCATCACTTTGCAGATGATTAAAAGTAGATTGATGGGGTGGTAATTGACCGGATTGGATTTGTCCTGCTTTCAATCCACATTGTCGGGTAGATGCCAGTGTTGTAGCTGTACTGGAACAGCTTGGCTAGAGGCGTGTCTAGTTCTGGTGCACAAGTTTTCAGCACGACAGCCGGGATGTTGTCGGGGCCCATAGCCTTTGCTGTATCCAGTGCGCTCAGCCTGTTGTATCTATGCTTTAATGCGTTCAATCAAGCATGTAGATACGTCGAATTAAATCAGAGTCAGGCAGACAGGCTTCTAACTGCAATCATCTCTTTATTGGTAAAATGGCCAACTGCCGCTTTCCCGGGTAATTCCCATAATGCAATGCACATTACATTACCGTATTAACTGGTGTTAAACTCGCACATTACATTACCGTATTGACTGGTGTCAAACTCGCAATCAATACACGACATCCCCCTTTTCCTTGGAAACAAACTTGCAGTTTACAAACAGTTGCTTACAATAACACTGCATAACTTATTTGGTTTATAAACTTTTTACAAACTTGTGTCTTACCACACAAGTAAATAATTCCCAGGTTTAAACATTTAATATCACCCATGCAGTTCTCGCACAGTTTATGTTGTGACATAATCAGACAGTCTTTGTTTTTTTTTTTTAACCCTTTGAGGTCTGGCTGTATTGGGTATGTCTGACATGTTGGTGTCAGTGGGTATTGCCTGTGTCACAGTGATATGTGTGTCAGGGTCTACTATACTGTCCTCAGTCCCTTGTGTTTCCTCCTGCTCATGGAGTGTCTGCTTTGGTCCATTGGTTCTGTATTTCTTCACAAACGTAGTGTTTCTCGAGTAGCGTGCTCCTTCTGGAGATTCCACTACTACTTGACTCCCTGTTTTACTCAAAACTTTGTGTGGTGTGGCATTAAAAGAAGTGGTGAAATTGTCTACTTTGTCCTGCCGTACCAGCCCCGTGTCGCCAACTTCCACCTCTGAGTATTGTGTTCTCCGCTGTTCATCTGCGTACAGTTTGGACTTGCCTTTTTGTTCTGCGTCCCGGTCACGTACTTCCATGTCTGCGTGCGACTCTGTGATGTCTGGCAGCTTTCCTCTCATTTTCCGTTTAAAGAGCAGCTCTGCCGGGCTCTTTCCTGTCGTGGCATGGTCAATGCTCCTGTACACAGTCACATATTTTCTAAGTTCACATTTCCAATCCAGTCCTTCTGACTGAGCAATTCTGATTCTCTTCATCAGCGATGCATTCTGGCGCTCGACTTCTCCGTTAGCCTGAGCCCATTTTGCTGTCGTTTTCAGGTGTTTGATTCCGTTGTTTTCACAGTATTCTTTGAATAATTCAGATCTGAATTGGGGACCATTATCAGATTTGCAGGTTATTGGCAAACCATGACAGCTGAAGATTGACTCTAAACTATCAATAACCTTCTCTGTTGTTGTGGAGGTCATGATGTCGTATTCATAGTAGTGACTATAATAATCAACTACCACAAGAATAGAGTGGTTGGATGGCAAGGGTCCCAGTAAGTCTATAGCTGCATCCTGCCAGGGGCCCTCCGGTAATGGTGTTGGTCTCAACGGTTCAGGTGGGTCGGGTCTGGCTACTATCTGACAGCTGTGGCACACTTTACAGTGTTTTTCAGCTGCCTTGTCCATGCCAGGCCAACAAACCTTGGTTCTGAGATGTTGCTTTGTTCCAACTATTCCCAAGTGTCCTTCATGTGCTAACACCAGGGCTCGTGCGTGTAACACTGTGGGTAGCATGATGCGTGTTCCCCGAAGAACTAGGTACCCCACTACGCACAGCTCATTTGCAATTGCTGCATAAGCTTTACAGTTCTCAAAATGTCTGTTTGTGATTGCCTTCTGTACCTCAATCAGCTCTGGGTCGGTAGCAGAGGCTTCCTCCACCTCTCTAGTAGTGAGTGCTTTTGGTGTCGCACTCACAGCTACAAATCTCACATATTCATCTGAGCCATGAGAATGTCTCTCCTGTTTTGCTGTCTCCCCCAGCAATCGTGACAGTGGGTCTGCAATGTTTTGCTTGCCTGGAATGTGTATCACCTTAAAATCGTACAGCTGTAATCTAAGTACCCATCTCTCTATACAGGCACAGGGTTTAGAGTGTGGGCCGTATATCACTTGTAATGGCTTATGGTCAGTTACCAAGTTAAATTTTTGGCCATACACATATGGATGCAGCCTCTCACAAGCCCATACAAGAGCTAAGGCCTCTCTCTCTGTTTGAGAGTATTTCCTCTCACAGTCTGTTAAACTACGACTTACATAGCATATTGGCACCTCTTGTCCCTGTTGGTCCTGAACTAGTACTGCACCTAAACCTACAGGACTGGCATCTGCTATCACCTTGGTTGGTGCGTCCTTATCAAAATATGCTAAAGTGCCGGCTCTGGCCAACTCTTCCTTGAGTGCACTGAATGACTGTCTCTGTTGTGATCCAAATTTAAATGGTGTGTCTTTTCTCGTCAAGCGTCGCAGTGGCTCTGATAGCGTTGCAAACTGCGGGATGAATCTGCTACTGTACCCAACGAGTCCCAAGAAACTCCTCACCTCTGTAGCATTCTCTGGTTCCCGAGCTTCTGCCACCGCTCGCACTCTCCCTGCTGTTGGCCCGATGCCCTTTTCAGACAACAGGATTCCCATGAAAATCAATCGGTCCATGTTGAATTGGCACTTCTCTGAGTTTAGTGTCAGTCCACTTTCCATTAGTCTGGTCATGACAGCGTGCAGGCATCTGTTGTGCATTTCCTGGTTGTGTGCATGCATGATAATGTCGTCTGAGATGTGTTGAACACCCTCTATTCCAGCTAAGGCATTAGCTATCTCGTGTTGATATTGCTCATTAGCTGAAGATACACCGAATATCAGCCCCTTGTACCTGTATACTCCGTTATGTACTGCAAACGTTGTGATTTCTCATGACTCAGGGGTCAGTTCTAGCTGGTGATAACCCCATTTCAGGTCTAGCTTACTAAACACCGTCGAGCCATTCACACCTTGGAGTATCTCATCAACGGTGGGGATTGGATATCGTTCCCTCACTATTGCCTGGTTTGCTCATCTCATGTCTAGGCATAACCTTACATCCTTATCCGCTTTTGGTACAATAACCACAGGATTTACCCATGGGGTGGGACCAGTTACAGGTTCAATAATGTCCATGTCCCTCAATTGTTTTATTTTGGCCTCTACTGCCCCCCTTAAGTTGAATGGTATACGCCTGAGTGGCTGGGCCACAGTCTTCACTTGTGGGTCGATATACAAACTGATCTGTTTTGTGTTCAGCCTTCCTACTCCCTGGAACACCTTTGGATACCGCTGTTCTAGTAGCTGTCTCACATCTACCACAGCTGAGACATCTGCGCCAATTTTTAAAACTCCCAGTTTCATGGCTGTCTCTCTTCCTAGCAACGGCTCTCCATGGCCTTTAACCACAATGAACTCTGCCTGCTCAGTTCTCTTACCTATTGTAATCCCACATGTGAATACACCTTTAACTGACAGTGGTCGGCTAGAAGCATAAGAGAATAACTTTCTCTCTGTCTTAGGGACATGTGACTGACACTTAATGTGTTCTGACTTTAATCCTTCCCATGTATTCTCATCTATCACATTATTAGTTGCACCCGAATCAATTAACATTCTCAGGTTTACTCCCCCCACACAAGGTAAGTCTCTCTGTCACGTTATTTCCAGTAACAGCAAATGCAGTTATTTTTGTTGTGTTTTGAGTTTTGCTTCAATTAAGTTTGTCCCAGTTCCCGGGTGTTACCTGAAGAGGGTGCTGGGGGGCTCGGTTTTACTTTGGCTTTCACTTTCAGTTTCGGGTTCTGCCATGCAGACAATGTGCTGTAATGTCCACCCATTTACTCAGTAAATGGTACAAGGTACATTCCGTCTCCTCTATTCATTACTGTTCAGTCAAGATGCAATACTGGCGACGAGGCGGCTGTTGAACTCTCTAGAAGGACGGAGATAGACATGCGAACCTACAGCCGTGATATTGGAAATTGCGACAAGCGGGCCACTCAGCTAGCAACATCAACGGCATTTTGATAGTTGGCTAGCTGCGATGTAGACGGCGGACAGAGTATTGTGCGGGCCAGGCAACTACCGTGAGTGTAGCTACCGTAACTCTGGCCGGAGGAGAAAAAGAATTTAAAAAAACAGAAAAAAGTCTGTGGATCTTAAAGGGACAGTGCACATTTAAACTATGACGACCTTGGGACGTATTGAAGAGTTCTCTGGGGATAAGGACAGTTCATGGGAGGAATACGCAGAAAGACTGGGGTGTTTCTTTGAGGCCAATAATATTGACAAAGAAGAGAAGCGCTCAGTGTTGCTAAGTGTATGCGGAGCTGCTACTTACTCCATCCTGCGTTCATTGGTGGCTCCTCGTAAACCTAGTGAGGTGGATTATGCTGATTTGATTGAGAAGCTGCAGAAACATTTTAACCCAAAACCCTCAGAGATTGTGCAGCGTTTCCATTTTCACAATTGTAAACAACAGCCTGGACAATCTATTTCAAGTTACATTGCTGAGTTGAGGAAACGCTCATTACATTGTAATTTTGGTGACCATTTAGACAATATGCTCCATGATCGGATTGTGTGTGGAGTGCTGGACTCGGCATTGCAGAGACAGCTGTTAGCGGAGAAGGCCCTGACGTTCCGACTGGCCGAGGAGAAGGCTTTAGCAGCAGAGGCTGCATTGATGAACACACGTATGCTCCGTACAGAGGCAGCACCATCTCAGGCCGCCGAGGAGGTGCACAAGACCACACACGCAGCTGCTGCTGCGAGAGACATGGAGGCAACTAAAGAGACAGGAAGAAAATGTTTCCACTGTGGGGCTCTCCATGGTTCCACTACATGCAAATTTGTGTCAGCAGCGGTATGTCATTTCTGTAAGAAAAGAGGACACATAGCTTGTGTCTGTGTGAAGAAAGCTCAGGCTGCTGCAGCAGAGCCAACACAAGCATCACAGACACACACCCTGACACTGGAGGACAACGATGAGTACACAGTGTATACCACGGAAGCTGAGCAGCTACCCCACAGACGGTGGGGATACACGCCAAATGTGATCATGAATGGGGCACCACTCTGCATGGAGGTGGACTCAGGCTCAGCGTGTTCGTTGATAAGTGAAGAGACTTACAATAGGCTGTGGCCAAGTGAACCCCCGGCAATGGCTCAGGTCAGTGGCGTGCTACGGCAGTGGTCCCAAGCTCAACTCCAGGTGCTGGGTATGATTCATGTGGAAGTTAAGTATCAGGCAGTCAAGGACACACTTCCACTTTATGTGGTGGCGGGGCAGGGCACAAGCCTGCTGGGCAGAGATTGGTTTGAGCCCCTCGGTATTGAAGTGACAGGAGTACACAAGGTACAGCGACAGCCCATAATGCCTATGTTGGAGAACTATGAAGAGGTTTTTGGTGAGTTCGGGGCCTGTCGGGGACCGCCAGTCTCAATCAAAGTGGACCCAGGGGTAGCGCCTAAGTTCTTCAAGGCGCGACCAGTTCCTTTTGCGTTGCGCAAGAAGGTGGATGAGGCCCTGGATAAGCTGGTGAACCAAGGGGTTCTCTTGCCAGTGAAGAACTCCCGTTGGGCCACCTCTATCGTGCCCATTGCAAAGAAGGATGGGAGCCTGCGAATCTGTGGAGATTACAGATGTACGGTTAATACTGCTGTGTTACCAGATGTGTATCCCTTATCAACAGTTACAGAGCTGTTTTCAACACTGGCTGGAGGCACTCTGTTCACCAAGCTGGATCTCAAGCAAGCATACCAGCAACTGGTCCTGGATGAAGAGTCAGCCGAGCTGTTGACAATCAACACCCACAGAGGACTTTTCCGAGCCACAAGGCTGCAGTTTGGGGTGTCTACGGCTGTGGCAATCTTTCAGAGGTTCATGGACACCCTGTTGGCTGGTGTTCCGGGAGTTCAGCCTTACTTGGATGACATACTGATTACAGGCAAGACACAGGAAGCCCATGATGAGCGGCTGCAGGAAGTACTACGCCGGCTGGCTGAGGTAGGACTACGCCTTCAGAAGGAGAAATGTGTGTTCGCTGCAAATGGGGTGGAGTTCTTGGGATTCCGAGTGGACAAAGACGGTGTGCATCCGACTACAGAGAAGGTGGAGGCTATCCGGAGCGCTCCCACCCCCAAGAACAAGACCGAACTGCAGGCATTCCTCGGACTGTTAAACTTCTACAGTTGTTTTCTCAAGGGCAAAGCCACAATCTTAGAGCCACTGCACAGGCTGTTAGACCAAGCAACAGTGTGGAACTGGACCTCAGCTCACGAAACAGCCTACAGACAGGCAAAGGAACTGCTACAAGCAGATAAGGTTCTGGCACACTATGATGAAAACAAGCCATTGGTGTTGGTGTGTGATGCCTCACCATACGGGCTGGGAGCTCTGTTGGGTCACATAGAGCCAGATGGCCGGGAAGCGCCTATCAGTTTTGCCTCAAGAACACTCTCAACAACAGAACGTAATTACGCCCAGATTGACAAGGAGGCCCTAGCCATCATATTTGGGGTAAAGAAGTTCAGCCAGTACCTGTTAGGGAGACAGTTCGTCATCTACATAGACCACAAGCCACTCTTGGGGCTCTTGCATCACTCCAAGCCCATGCCCCAGATCATATCACTGCGTATGCTTTGGTGGAGTCTGATGTTGGGGGCCTACAGTTATGAACTTTGCTACAGGCCTGGGAAGATGCTGGCTAATGCTGATGCTCTGAGTCGCTTGCCTTTGAACCGGCCAATGGCTGAGACGCCACCACCCCTGGAGGTGCTGCTGCTGGAGGAGGTTCCGGAGGCCCCACTCCATGCCCAGCGGATTGGCAGCCTCACAAGGAAAGATCCAGTCTTATCACGGGTGCTACGCTGGCTGCTGCATGGCTGGCCCTCCGAGGTCCAGGAGGAGCATTTCAAGCCCTTCGTTCAGAGGCACCATGAAATGTCTGCACACAAGAACTGCGTGCTCTGGGGAAGCCGTGTGGTGGTTCCTGCCGCCGCAAGAGAGGAGGTGCTGAAAATGCTGCATGACTCGCACCCTGGGATTGTGCACATGAAGGCGTTGGCGAGAAGCTACGTCTGGTGGCCGGGGTTGGACCGAGACGTGGAGGAGGTGGTAAAGAGCTGTGAGACATGTCAGCTGACTCACCATAGCCCATCCAAGGCTCCCCTTCACCCCTGGGAGTGGACCACTCGTAAATGGTCAAGACTCCACATTGACTTTGCAGGGCCATTTCAGGGGAAGGTCTTTTTGACAGTGGTGGATTCTCATTTGAAATGGCTGGAGGTGGCTATCATGAGCTCCATGACATCCAGTGCAGTGATCAACGCGTTGCGTTTGCTGTTTGCCACACATGGGGTCCCCGATGTGCTGGTTTCGGACAATGGAGCAGCCTTCACATCAGCAGAGTTCAAGGCTTTTGCAGGCAGAAACTGGATCCGCCACGTGACCACAGCGCCCTATCACCCCTCCTCTAACGGGCAGGCAGTTCGAGCCATCAGAGACTGTGTTTGCCCGTTGCTATGCAGGAGGAGACAAATGGATGCCTGCCGTGGTGGAGCAGGCCACGGGTCCCCTGTCGTACAGCGTCCGTACACCTGATGGCCAGCTACACAGACGCCTTGTAGACCAGCTACAGGGTCGTACTCCGGTGAGAGTAACAGAGATGTCACAGGCTAGGCCATTGTCTCCGCCACCTCTGCCAGGCAGTGACGGCCTGCTTCCTGCAACAACGACGGAAGCCACATCGACAGAAGGTGTCACGGAGTCATCAGCCACAGAGGAAGGTTTTCCTGCGGCTAACAGTGGCACCCCGACTATGCCTGTCCAGCGGCGCTCAAGTCGGGTTAGATTCCGTCCCAGACGCCTGGAGGACTAAAGGGTTTTATCTGGGGGAAAGGAGTGTTGTGTTTTGAGTTTTGCTTCAATTAAGTTTGTCCCAGTTCCCGGGTGTTACCTGAAGCGGGTGCTGGGGGGCTCGGTTTTACTTTGGCTTTCACTTTCAGTTTCGGGTTCTGCCATGCAGACAATGTGCTGTAATGTCCACCCATTTACTCAGTAAATAGTAAAAGGTACATTCCGTCTCCTCTATTCATTACTGTTCGGTCAAGATGCAATAATTTTGTTCCTCTACATTGTTCACACTGTGTTTCTTTGTACCCTTTGTGCGGCATACTTTGGAGAAATGATCCTTTCCCTTGCACTTATGACACATTTGTCCGCGTGCTGGGCATTTCGGATCTCTGCCCATGTGGTCTGTGTGTCCACATCTGTAACATTTCCTTTCATTCCTATCGCCATTTCCTTTTGGTTTCACTGTTGAGCTTTTCACACAATACCCTCTTTTCAGTGTAACACGATGAACAGTATCTGTCTCCGCCTTCTCTGTACATGACATGGCTGACATCTGCTCCTCGACGTTTTCACATAGTGAGGCCAATTGTAACGTGTGGGCGAGCGTTAGATCATGCCCTTCCTCTAGCAATTTCCTCCGCACATAGGCTGACGTGCACCTACTCAGGATAGCGTCTCTTATTTGATTATCCGCATCCCCCCCAAAAGCACAGTCTTTAGCAGCCTGCCGCAAGCGAGTAGCAAATTGTTGCACAGTCTCACCTGCCTTCTGGGACAACTTATGAAAAGTCTGTCTAGCAAATGCTGCGTTGACCTGGGGCATGAAGTAGTGATTCAAAGCACTAACCGCCGCCGTGTAGTCTGTTGGCTCTCCTGTGTCCGGTAGAGTCGAAACGATATCCTGGACCTCTGGTCCTGCTAGGTGTAGAAGTAGAGCTCTTCTCCTCTGCTTTGTGGCAGCTGTAGAGGTATCGTCGATAATGAGTCCTTTGCCGTCGGCATAAAGCTCAAAAGACATTAACCACCTCGTCCATCTTGGACCCAACGTGGCTGGCTCGGCGAAACATGCAAAATTTTGAATGCCGGTCTTCTCCACCCTAGCTAACTAAAACTTGGGCAACTACCTTTTTAAAATGATCCTTTTCGTTATCCTCGTCACCAATGTTGTATCTATGCTTTAATGCGTTCAATCAAGCATGTAGATACGTCGAATTAAATCAGAGTCAGGCAGACAGGCTTCTAACTGCAATCTTCTCTTTATTGGTAAAATGGCTGACTGCCGCTTTCCCGGGTAATTCCCATAATGCAATGCACATTACATTACCGTATTAATTGGTGTTAAACTCGCACATTACATTACCGTATTGACTGGTGTCAAACTCGCAATCAATACACGACGCAGACGTTTCTTGATATCACGTGGAGTGAATCGAATTGGCTGAAGACTGGCTTCTGTGATGGTGGGGACTTCAAGAGGAGGCCAAGATGGATCATCCACTTGGCACTTATGGCTGAAGTTGGTTGCAAACGCTTCAGCCTTGTCTTTTGCACTCACATGTTGGGCTCCACCATCATTGAGGATGGGGATATTCATGGAGCCTCCCCCTCCCGTTCGTTATTTAATTGTCCACCGCCATTCACAGCTGGATGTGGCAGGATTGTAGAGCTTTGATCTGATCCATTGATTGTTGGATCACTTAGCTCTGTCTATAGTATGCTGCTTCCACTGTTTAGCATGCATGTAGTCCTGTGTTGCAGCTTCCCCAGGTTGGCATCTCATTTTTAGGTACGTCTGGTGCTGCTCCTAGCATGCTCTTTGACACTCCTCATTGAACCCCTGACTTGATGGTAAATGTAGAGTGAGAAATATGCTTGGCCATGAGGTTACAGATGGTGGTGGAATACAATTCTGCTGCTGCTGATGGCCCACAGCACCTCATAGAGGCCCAGTTTTGAGCTGTATTGCTAGAGCAAAAAGACAAGAAGAACTTATATATTTACATATCGCCTTTCATTACCTCAGGATGTCCAAAGGCGCTTTAAAGCCAATGAAGTACTTTTGAAGTTTATTACTGTTTTAATGTAGGAAACACGCACAGCAAGGTTCCACCAATAGCAATGAGATAATGACCAGTTAATCTGTTTTTAGGTGTTGTTTGAGAGATAAATATCGGACTGGACACCTTTGCTCTTCTTCAAATAATGCTGTGGGATCTTTTATGCGCACCTGAGAGTGTGGACAGGTCCTAGGTTTAACGCTTGGAGATTTTGTTAAACCCAAGACAACTTTCAACTGTTCAGGTGGACACTATCCCATAACATTATTTGAAGGAGGCTTGATACGCTTATCAATTACTTCATAAAAGGTGATGAGTCGAAGAAGAGATGATGAGTCGAAAGAAGAGATGAATAAGGCTTTTATTAGCTAAGAAGAGACCATGCTTCTTCGTGAGTGACTGAACAAGTCTGAACGAAACCCACACAGTGGTGGGTGGAGTCAGCTGAGGCATGCCTCCATACACAGCGCCACCCAGAGGTGGCAATATACAATACAGTGGTTTACCACATTCACCCCTTGTTTAATGTGAAGTCCGGCGGGGTGAAGGGTACTACAAGTTAAGTCTATCAGGAGGCCTTGTCTGACGTCCTGATTGTCGTGGTGGCGGCGGTGGTGTTGCAGCATCCGACGTCGGGTCTGGTGTCTGGGTGGTTGGCGAAGATTCCTGGGGCTTTGGCATGCCGTCTGCAGGGGTTGGGTTGGGAGGGGTGGTGGGGGATAACAGTGGTAAGGGGGATAACGGTGGTAAGGGGGATAACGGTGGTAATTCAGGGGTACCCGAGGGTGCGAGATCTCGTATGGAGACCGTGTCCTCCCGCCCGTCTGGGTATGTCACCCAGGCATACTGGGGGTTGGCGTGTAGGAGGTGCACCCGCTCGACCAGGGGGTCCGTTTTATGCGTCCTCACGTGCCTCCGCAGTAGGACGGGCCCAGGAGAAGTCAACCATGCCGGTAGCGAGGTTCCCGATGTAGACTTCCGGGGGAAAACGAACATTTTCTCATGAGGGGTCGCATTAGTGGCAGTACAAAGCAGTGACCGAATGGAGTGAAGCGCTGCAGGGAGGACCTCCTGCCAGCGGGAGGTCGGAAGGCCCTTAGATTTTAGTGCTAAGAGGACTGCCTTCCAAACCGTCGCGTTCTCCCTTTCCACCTGGCCGTTCCCCCGGGGGTTGTAACTGGTGGTCCTGCTCGTGGCGATACCTCTTGTTAGCAGGTACTGCCGAAGTTCGTCGCTCATGAACGATGAGCCCCTGTCGCTATGTATATAGCTGGGGAACCCGAACAGAGCGAAGATGTCATTCAGACACTTGATGACCGTGGTACTGGTCATGTCTGGGCAAGGGATGGCAAAGGGGAAACGGGAGTACTCATCAACTATGTTGAGGAAGTACACATTGCGGTCAGCGGAGGGGAGGGGCCCTTTAAAATCGACGCTCAGGCGTTCGAAGGGGCGGGTGGCCTTGATCAGGCTTGCTCTGTCCGGCCTATAGAAGTGCGGTTTGCACTCGGCGCAGATTTGGCAGCTCTTGGTCATGGTCCTGACCTCCTCGATGGAGTAGGGCAGGTTACGGGATTTGATAAAATGGAAAAACCTGGTGACCCCCGGGTGGCAGAGGTCATTGTGGAGGGACTGCAGCCTATCACTCTGCGCGTTGGCGCATGTACCACGTGATAGGGCATCTGGGGGCTCATTGAGTTTCCCTGGCCGATACAAGATATCATAATTGTAGGTGGAGAGTTCGATTCTCCACCTCAAGATCTTGTCGTTCTTGATTTTACCCCTCTGCTTATTATTAAACATAAAAGCTACTGAACGCTGGTCAGTGAGCAGGGTAAATCGTTTCCCGGCCAGGTAATGCCTCCAGTGACGCACCGCTTCTACAATAGCCTGGGCCTCCTTTTCGACGGAGGAGTGTCTCGTCTCGGGGCCCTGGAGGGTCCTTGAGAAAAAGGCCACGGGTCTGCCCGCCTGGTTAAGGGTCGCGGCTAGGGCGAAGTCGGAGGCATCGCTCTCCACTTGGAAGGGGATGGACTCATCCACCGCGTGCATTGCGGCCTTCGCGATATCGTTCTTGATAAGAGTGAAGGCTGCACACGCCTCTGGTGTCAGGGGGAAGGAGGTGGCTTTGATGAGGGGCCTGGCTTTGTCTGCATAGAGGGGCACCCACTGGGCGTAGTAGGAGAAAAACCCCAGGCATCTCTTCAGTGCTTTTTGGCAGTGGGGAAGGGGTAGCTCCATTAGGGGGCGCATTCTGTCGGGGTCGGGCCCGATGACTCCGTTCTCCACCACGCAGCCGAGGATGGCCAGGCGCTTGGTGTGAAACATACATTTTTCCTTATTGTACGTTAGGTTCAGCCGTTGGGCCGTACGGAGGAAATTTGCTAGATTAACGTCGTGGTCCTGCTGGTCGTGGCCGCAGATGGTGACGTTATCCAAATAGGGGAAGGTTGCCCGCAGCGCGTTCTGGTCAACCATTCGGTCCATCTCCCTTTGGAAGACCGAAACCCCGTTGGTGACGCCGAAGGGGACCCTAAGGAAGTGGTAGAGGCGGCCGTTTGCCTCGAAGGCAGTATACTGGCGGTCCTCATGGCGGATGGGCAGCTGGTGGTACGCTGACTTAAGGTCGATGGTGGAGAATACTTTGTATTGCGCAATCTGATTGACCATATCAGATATGCGAGGGAGGGGGTACGCGTCCAGCTGGGTGTACCGGTTTATGGTTTGGCTGTAGTCGATTACCATGCGGCGTTTTGCAGTGGTTTTAACGACTACAACCTGGGCTCGCCAGGGGCTAGTGCTACCTTCGATAATGCCCTCCTTCAAGAGCCGCTCCACCTCAGAGCTGATAAAAGCTCTGTCCCCGGCACTGTACCGCCTGCTTTTGGTAGCGATGGGTTTACAGTCGCGGGTGAGGTTAGCGAACAGGGGAGGGGGGGGGACTTTTAATGTGGAAAGGCTGCAGGTGGTTTGCAGCGGGCGATTTAAAAGTTGTTGGTTGCAGACTGTGAGTGGGGGGAGGGGTCCACCGTATGCTAGTGTGACACTCTTAAGGTGGCACTGAAAATCCAACCCTAGCAGGACGGCAGCGCAAAGACGGGGCAGGACTAGCAGTTTAAATTTTTGATATTCAGTGCCCCCTACTGACAGGGTCACCACACAGTAGCCGCTGATGTCCATTGACTGGGACTTGGACGCCATAGAAATGCGATGGTGCGTTGGCAGAATCGTGAGGGAGTGGCTACGTACCGTGTCGGGGTGGACGAAACTCTCTGTGCTCCCGCTGTCGATCAGGCAACTGGTGGCGCGGCCGTTTACCGCGATATCC
Source organism: Somniosus microcephalus (assembly GCF_052327205.1). Taxonomy (NCBI): domain Eukaryota; kingdom Metazoa; phylum Chordata; class Chondrichthyes; order Squaliformes; family Somniosidae; genus Somniosus; species Somniosus microcephalus. The sequence goes on from NC_140987.1 coordinate 218,164,712, forward strand.
ATCATGGAGCTGGATAGATGGTGAGGGTGGCCTTGATCCAGCGTCACGGAGGCCAGTATGTGGCTTAGTGAGTCACTATAGTCATCCGCCGAGACGGTGGTCGGTTCCGGTGACAAAATGGCGGTTGAGTGCGTTGGATACGATGGCGGCGGATGCCATGCGGCCGGGGGTACACAAAATGGCGGATAAGATGGCTGCTCCCACGGCCCGCACGCTGCGCTGCTGGCTGGCTTCCCCTTGCAGGCGTTAGCGTAATGGCCTTTCTTCCCGCAGCCCGAGCAGGTAGCTGTCTTAGCTGGGCAGTGCGCTCTGGGATGTTTTAACTGGCCACAGAAATAGCATTTTTGGGCCTGGTTACTGGGCATCGAAGCAGTTCTTACCGGAGGCTGCTGTCTCGGTTGGGTCGCTGCAGCGGTTGGTGCCGGGGGCGGCGGTCCCGTGTCCCACGGTTTCGATTGCCATGTCTCGGCGCCGTTACGGGGGTATGCCTCGAGGTTTCGGTGGGCCTCCTCTAACGAGAGCGCAAGGGCAATGGCCGTCTTCAGGTCAGGTTCCTTGCTTTCTAGCAGTCTCTGCCGGGTGTGGTCTGACTGGAGGCCCCTGACGAAGGCATCACAGGCGAGTCCCTGCGCGTGCTCCACAGCCGTTACCGCTTTACAATCGCAGTCTCTGCAGAGTGCCAGTAGCGCCCGTGCAAATGCCCCTACCGATTCTCCCGGTTGCTGCCTGCGGGATCCCAAGAGGTGTCGGGCGTAAATTGTGTTCACTGGGCGCGTATATTGCCCTTTTAGTAGCTCGAGGGCCGCCACGTACGTATTAGAGTCCCGGATTAGCATATATACTTGATGGCTCACCTGGGCGGTCAAAATTTTCAGTTTGTGATCCTCCTCTGTAACCTGTGAGATTGCGAGGAAGGATTCAAAGCAGCTCAGCCAGTGTTCAAACTTGGCTGATGCACCCACATCTTGAGGGTCGAGGTCCAGGCGTGGTGGTCTGAGGGCTCTCAGCAATGTCTGCTGTATCCGTTGCTGTTGTTGCTCCTCAGGTGTCGCCATTTAACTTTTAGCTAATAAAATTGATACGCTTATCAATTACTTCATAAAAGGTGATGAGTCGAAGAAGAGATGATGAGTCGAAAGAAGAGATGAATAAGGCTTTTATTAGCTAAGAAGAGACCATGCTTCTTCGTGAGTGACTGAACAAGTCTGAACGAAACCCACACAGTGGTGGGTGGAGTCAGCTGAGGCATGCCTCCATACACAGCGCCACCCAGAGGTGGCAATATACAATACAGTGGTTTACCACAAGGCTTTCCTGGACAACAAATTTAATTCAACTAACACCAACAAAATATCAGAGTAACTGCTCATTTATCTCTTTGCTATTTATGGGATTTTGCTGCAGTGTTTACACTGCAGAAGTGATTGCACTTCAAAAGTAGTTAATTGATTGTGAAGCACTTTGTGACATCCTACAAATGTAATAAAGCATTACATAAAAACAAATTCTTTCTACTAGAATGGTAGAAATGTTCTTGGGGTTGAGGAAAGTGGGATTAAACTGACAGAACACATCAGTAGTTTCCTGGACAACATTTTTCAAGAAGTTCTCATTTAAAGATTAGAAATAATTCCTGCATCCATGAGAGTTTCAGAATACTTCCTGCAGCTTCTGTTAAGGAATAAATTCAACAAAATATCCCCAGAAATTGTAATTAAAGCTGTAGCTACGAAGAGTTTAGGCTTTGTACCTCTCAGAAAATGGACACTTTTTCAATATATTACATTACAGTGTGATGGGCTACAGCTGTTTTTACTAAAATGAAAACAGGTTTGGAAAAATTTGATTAACGATCAAAATTACTTAAGATGCTAGTTCCTTTAATGATAAAACAGCAGAATACTCAGAATCCCAATACTCATACATGAATATGCAAACTTCTCCATAAGGTGGCGATGTAACAACATAAATTCAAGTGTTACTCCTCTAGGATGTTTATATACCAATGTGACCAATATCATCATTCTCAAAAGCAAGAAAATATTAATAAATATTTGATGTTTAACCAGCAGTCCATTTTAGTGTCAGGCACTTAATTAATACACACTCTATGACAGGCAAGTACTAAGATTATTGTACTGACGGATTGTCGTAAAAACCCAATTGGTTCACGAATATCTTTCAGGGAAGGAAACTTGCCATGCCTACCTGTTGTGGCCAACATGTGACTCCAGCCCCTTATTATGTGGTTGACTCTTAAAATTCTCTGAAGTGGACTCACGACTTGTAAAAATAATCACTAATAGAAGGGGCACCACCATTTTCTCAGGACAGTTAGGGATGGGCAATGAATGCAGCCTTTCCAGCATCACCCACATCCTAAGAACAATTTAATAAAGCTCACTCAGAATTTATATCAATTCTTGTACATATTAAGGAGTCATACAAGATTTACAAAAGTAAAGGTCTTGTTTACAGTAACAGTGGAATTTGTTGAAAATTGTTATTGGTTTGAAAAAGGGAAACATTGGGAATTAATTGTATCATGAATTTTAGCCAGCTTTGTGGAGTGACTTGTTTCAAAATCAAGATAATTGAACATTTGCACATATATATATATTTCTAACTTCTGGTTATTTATTTTGTAAAAGTATTACTCCTATTTCTAATGTTATTTTCTCACTATTCTTCATTTGGGTTTTAAGTTCTCCACTACCTATGACTAAGAGGACTCATGCACAACCTGCTTGTGTTCCCTTTGGTGCTATTGGTCAGTGTAAGACGTACAAGAGTTGCTTAGAAATGATCTTCCCTCTGATTTCCCTCTTTTTTGGTGCTAAAGTATACAACTGAGATTGGAAATAATGTTTTTATTAAAAAGAAATATATTTTCTACTTACATCTCTGCTCTGCAATAATCTGAAGTCACCTCCACATCATTTTCCATGTCATATTTAATAGAAAAATAGCTGTGCAGTTTAGGTTTAAACTAGTCAATCAATTATAATTCGGTTAAGTCTTCTTCTCTCCATGCCTAGCAGCACATGGGGAAACCCTTTTCTTCCACTGCTTTTAGATCCAGCAGATGGGTTGTTTCCATAACAAAGACTCATTTTTATGTGTCCAGGTTGTTAGCCTGACCAGGGGGGACTGGCTAGTTGCAGTGCAGGGTCCACAGTCCACTTCCATCAGACACAGGTACCCTGCTGGATATCAACCTAGTATTCAGAGGTTAGATCACTGATAAGAACATAAGAAATAGGAGCAGGAGTTGGCCATTGGGCCCCTCGAGTCTGCTCCGCCATTCAATAAAATCATAACTGATTTTCTACCTCAACGCCACTTTCCTGCACTATTCCCATATCCCTTGATTCCCTTAATATCCAAAACTCTATCGATCCCTGTCTTGAATATACTCAACGACTGAGCCTCCACAGCCGTCTGGGGTAGAGAATCCCAAAGATTCACCACCCTCTGAGTGAAGAAATTTCCCTTCATCTCAGTCCTAAATGGCCGACCCCTTATTCTGAGACTGTGACCCCTGGTTCTAGACTCCCCAGCCAGGGGAAACATCCTCCCTGCTTCTACCCTGTCAAGCCCTGTAAGAATTTTGTATGTTTCAATGAGATCACCTCTCATTCTTCTAAACTCTAGAGAATATAGGCCTAGTCTACTCAATCTTTCCTCATAGGACAATCCCTCCATCCCAGGAATCACTCTGCACTCCCTGACGTAAGAAAACTACTAGGCACTTGGTCTAAGCATTAAACAAAGCTTTAATCAACTGTTTTACAACATGGAGGTCTAGTTGTGTCCTTCACTAGTTCCTGTTAAGAATGTCCTGCGCAAGCTGGGCCCGTGCCCGAGTATTTATACTCTCCCTGGACAGCGCCACCTGCAGGCCGCTCAATATTATTTCATAAGTCTGTCTTTCATGAATGACTGATTCATGTCACTCCCTCTATGGCAAGTATATTATTCCTTAGGTAAGGAGACCAAAACTGTACACAATACTCCAGGTGTGGTCTCACCAGGGCCCTATATAATTGCAGTAAGACGTCTTTACTCTTATACTCAAATCCTCTTGTAATAAGGATCCTCTGTGATAGTAGATTGGTGGTTAGGATCAGATCAGCCATGATCTTATTGAATGGCGGAGCAGGCTCGAGGGGCCGATTGGCCTACTCCTGCTCCTATTTCTTATGTTCTTATGTTCTAAAGGCCCACATACCATTTGCTTTCTTAATTGCTTGCTGTACCTACATGTTAACTTTCTGTAATTCGTATACAAGGACACCCAGGTACCTCTGAACACCAACATTTCCTAATCTCTCACCATTTAAAAAATAATCTGGTTTTCTATTTTTCCTAACAAAGTGCATAACTTCACATTTCTCCACATTATATTCCATTTGCCATGTTCTTGCCCACTCACGTAGCCTGTTTATATCCCCTTGAAGCCTCTTTGCATCCTCTTCACAACTTACATTCCCACCTAGCTTTGTATCATCAACAAACTTGGATATATTACATTTGGTCCTCTCATCCAAATCATTGATATAGATTGTGAATAGCTGAGGCCCAAGCACTGATCCTTGCGGTACCCCACTAGTTACAGCCTGCCAACTCGAAAATGACCCGTTTATTCCTACTCTCTGTTTTCTGTTTGTTAACCAATCCTCAATCCATGCTAGTATATTACCCCCAATCCCATAGAAACATAGAAACATAGAAGATAGGAGCAGGAATAGGCCATTCGGCCCCTCGAGCCTGCTCCGCCATTCAATGCGATCATGGCTGATCATCCAAATTCAGTACCCTGTCCCTGCTTTCTCCCCATATCCCTTGATCCCTTTAGCCTCAAGAAATATATCCAACTCCATCTTGAATATTTTAATGAATTGGCCTCAACTGTCTTCTGTGGTAGAGAATTCCACTCTTCCCTGATAGTGCCAGGAGGCCGCTGCCCAGCGAGTATAGAAAAGCCTGGAGGGAGGAGGCAAACAGGGTGACCTCCAACAGCATGGTTGGCAGGACTCCTGTGCAATGCAGAAAAAAGTTCAACGACTAGCAAACACTCCCCCTAGGACATCAGTTCCAGTCCTGCCCAGGTGCAAACCGTCCAGTTTGTACTGGTCCCACCTCCCCCAGAACCGGTTCCAATGTTCCAGGAATTTGAATCCCTCCCCCTTGCACCATTCTTCTAGTCACATATTCATCTAAAATATCCTTCTATTTCTACTCTGACTAGCACGTGGCATTGGTAGCAATCCTGAGATTACTACCTTTGAGGTCCTATTTTTTAATTTACCTGCTAACTCCCTATATTCAGCTTTTAGGACCTCATCCAATTTTTTACCTATATGCACCACGACAACTGGCTGTTCACCCTCCCCCTCCAGGATGCCCTGCAGCCGCTCCGAGACATCCTTGACCTTTGCACCAGGGAGACAATATACCATCCTGGAGTCTCATTTGCGACCGCAGAAACGCCTATCTATTCCCCTTACAATAGAATCCCCTATCACTATAGCTCTCCCACTCTTTTTCCTCCCATCCCATGCAGCAGAACCACTCATGGTACCAGGAAGTTGGTTGCTGCTGCCTCCCCCTGATAAGCCATCTTCCCCAACAATATCCAAAGCGGTATATCTGTTTGAGAGGGGGATGGCCACAGGGGACCTCTGCACTACCTGCCTGCGCCTACTACTCTGCCTGGCGGTCACCCATTCCCTTGCTGCCTGTGCAGCCTTTACTTGCGGTGTGACCAACTGATTAAACGTGATATCCACAACGTCCTCAGCATTGCGAATGCTCCAGTATGTATTCATTCGCAGCTCCAGCACTGCAATGCGGTCTGCCAGTAGCTGCAGCTGGATACACTTCCCGCACATATGGAAGTGTCCCTGATTTCCCACAAAGTGCAGGAGGAGCATGCCACGCGGCCGAGCTTTGCTGTCATAACTTACCCTTTAATTAATTTATATTAAATCAATACCACCAATTATACTACAATTAAATGATATACTCAAGGGCCCTTGTTTGCTAGCACGCCCCGCTACACAACTGAGACCTTAGAAACTATAACCACAAAATTAAGACATTCTAAACTTTATAAACTATGGCCTAGAAATTGAGTTGGGGCGCCAAAGTGGCGCAAAAGTCGGCTGAGCGCAGGATTTAGCGCAGCGATCGGAGTGATGCCGAACGCCAGAAATTCAGTTTCAGTGCCCCTCGAGGGACACGGGGCGAGGCTCGAGGCGCTCCGCGTCCCTCTTAGGGCGCTGAAACTGATTATCGCAGCGCAATGTGCCGCAGCGCCACATGCTGCGGCGCGGCACGCTGCGGTACTGCAGGCCTTCCTCCCACTGTTAAGGGGGAGGTGCCTGCAACAGCGTGATCCCCACTCGCGAGTGCCGGCAAATGAGCCCAGCACCAAGGAGAAGTGCCGGGCTCTCGGGAAACAGCTGGCAATGCCGCGGGGGGGGGGGGTTAGGAGGCCGGGGACAGAGGTGCTGGCAGGCAGCCGCCGAAAAAGCGGCCGCCCCGCACCTCCACCTTAACTTGCGCCGCTGCTGGCACAGTAAGGCCCCGTGAACCGGGCGCGGGTAGCGAGTGGCGCAACTGCGGCGTTCGCTACCAAATATCACGAAAGGGGCACGAATGGGGCGCTGCGCACACCGATGACGTCATCGGTGGCGGTGCAGCGCAAATGCCTAACGCCACCATTAGCGCCCCTACTGAATATCGCCGGAGACGCAGCCAGTGGCGCTACAGCCACTGACTGCCTCTTTAGGCGCTAACAGGTGGCGCTACTCACCCAATTTCTCCCCCTATGAACCTTAACTGTCAAACTATAGAGTAGTATAAGTACTCACCCAATCAGCTGCTTCCTTCTGCCCGCATCACGTTTTGAATCGTGACGTGGCTCTGGAATGCTGCTGCTGGTCTGCGAGGTTGGTAAGCCTCTGTAAAAAAGCCAGCGAAAGTGAGTTTAAATACTCACTGAACCTCCGCTCTCACCGCTCCCGACAATGGCCTGTGAGAAAAAGCCCGCGAAAGTGAGTTTAAATACTCACTGAACCTCCACTCTCACCGCTCCCGACACTGGCCTGTTAAAAAAAGCCCGCCAAAGCCCATGAGCCCTAATTTTGTTTAATAACCTCTTGTGTGGCACCTTATCGAATGCCTTCTGAAAATCCAAATACACCACATCCACTGGTTTCTCACTTATCTATTCTGCTAGTTACAAACTCAAAATACTCTAACAGATTTGTCAAACATGATTTCTCTTTCATAAGTCGTCAAACATGATTTCCCTTTCATGACTCTGTCCAATCCTATTATTATTTTCTAAGTGCCTTGTTATTGTCCTTGATATAAATCCTTGATAATAGATTCTAGCAGTTTCCCTACTAATGATGTCAGTCTAACTGGTCTGTAGTTCTCCGTTTTCTCTCTCCCTCCTTTCTTAAATAGTGGGGATACATTTGCTCCCTTCCGATCCGCGGGAACCATTCTAGACTCTGTAATTTTGGAAGATGACAACCAATGCATCCACTATCTCTATAGCCACCTCTTTCAAAACCCTAGGAGGTAGGCCATCAAGTCCACAGGATTTATTGGCTTTCAGTCCCATTAACTTTTCCAGTACTATTTTTTTACTAATACTAATTTCTTTCAGTTCCTCTCCTGCTCACTGAGGCTAAAATGGGAGGGGTGGGGGTAGTCCGCTCCCATCACACACAAGTAGCCTGCTGGATGTCAACCCAGTATTCAGAGACCATAACATTTGTCTCCACTCACCGAGGCTGTCTGTAGTGTGGCTCAAACCCATAACCTTCTGCCTTAGAGGCAGGCTTGCTACCAGAACTCCGATTTAGTTAAGTGGTGACATATTTATCATGAGAGTGACCGGGTAGGTACATTAAATTTGACTCAGCTATCTATGAGTTAAACAATTTCATTAGGTTCATAATATGTTTAGAAAGTGAAGGGTTAACAAAAGCTTCTATGAGTGAATTTGGAGGATTACCACTTGAAATAATTTGTCCATTTTTACTAGAGATACTTAAAAACCTGTAAACACAACCATATCTGTATTTGTCTTCCTTAAATCACAGCTGTGACAGACGAACAATTCTATAAAGCCTTTATTCCTGTATATAGTAATACACAGGATTTTTATTCCTTATTTTGTCCCAATGTTTGAAAATACCTTGTTTATTGATGGAGCAGTACTGAAAAAACAGTAGTGTTTAGTGGTGATAACAGAAGATACGATTGTCAACTGAAATGGGAAACCAACGAAGAGGAATATAGTTAGAAGGTAAATATAAAAAAGTCTTGTATCTAGGACACATCCATCACACTTCAAAATGTTAAATGTAATAACAAAAAGAGAAAGAAAGCCAGTAATTCTCTGCTGATTTTTCAGATCTGATCTTTTCCCAAAGGCAGGAGCTAGGTGTTTACTAATAACTCTCCCACTCTCCTCAAATCTGCCGTCATCACTCCTCTTCTCAAAAAACAACCCTTGAACCCGTCGTCGTTGCAAACTACTGCCCCATCTCCACCCTACCTTTCCTCTCCAAAGTCCTTGAACATGCTGTCGCCTCCCAAATCCGAGCCCATCTTTCTCGCAACTCCATGTTTGAACCCCTCCAATCAGGTTTCCCCTTGCCACAGTACCGAAACGGCTCTCATCAAAGTCACAAATATCATCCTTTGTGACTGTGACAAAGGTAAATTATCCCTCCTCGTCCTCCTTGACTTGTCTGCAGCCTTTGACGCGGTTGACCACTCCATCCTTCTCCAACGTCTCTCCACCGTCATCCAGCTGGGTGGGACTGCACTCGCCTGGTTCCATTCTTATCTATCTAATCGTAACCAGAGAATCACCTGCAATGGCTTCTCTTCCCGCCCCCGCATCGTTAACTCTGGTGTCCCCCAAGCATCTATCCTAGGCCCCCTCCTATTTCTCATCTATATGCTGCCCCTTGGCGACATCATCCGAAAAAACAGTGTCAGTTTCTACACGTATGCTGACGACACCCAGCTCTACCTCACCATCACTTCTCTCGACCCCTCCACGGTCTGTAAATTGTCAGACTGCTTGTCCGACATCCAGTTCTGGATGAGCAGAAATTTTCTCCAATTAAATATTGGGAAGACCGAAGCCATTGTTTTCGGTCCCTGCCACAAACTCCGTTCCCTAGCCACTGACTCCACACTTCTCCCTAACATCTGTCTGAGGCTGAACCAGGCTGTTCGCAACCTTGGTGTCATATTTGACCCTGAAATAAGCTTCCGACAACATATCCGCGGCATAACTAAGACCGCCTATTTCCACCTCCATAACATCGCCCGCCTCCACCCTTGCCTCAGCTCATCCACTGCTGAAGCCCTCATCCATGCCTTTGTTACCTCTAGACTTGACTATTCCAATGCACTCCTGGCTGGCCTCCCACATTCTACCCTACGTAAACTTGAAGTCATCCAAAACTCGGCTGCCCATGTCCTAACTCGCACCAAGTCCTGTTCACCCATCACCCCTGTGCTCGCTGACCTACATTGGCTCCCGGTTAAGCAATGCCTCAATTTCAAAATTCTCATCCTTGTTTTCAAATCCCTCCATGGCCTCACCCAGCCCTATCTCTGTAATCTGCTCCACAACCCCCCCAAAATATCAGCACTCCTCTAATTCTGCCCTCTTGAGCATCCCTGATTATAATCGCTCAACCATTGGTGGCCATGCCTTCTGTTGACTAAGTGCTAAGCTCTGGAATTCCCTCCCTAAACCTCTCCACCTCTCTACCTCTTTTTCCTCCTTTAAGATGCTCTTTAAAACCTACCTCTTTGACCAAGCTTTTGGTCATCTGCCCTAATTTCTCCAGAAGGTTGTGGGTTCAAGTCCCACTCCAGGGATTTGCACACATAAAAAATCTAGGCTGACACTCCAGCGCAGTGCTGAGGGAGTGCTGCACTGTTGGAGGTGCCGTCTTTCGGATGAGATGTTAAACCGAGGCCCTGTCTGCTCTCTAAAGTGGACGTAAAAGATTCCATGGCACTATTTCGAAGAAGAGTGGGGGAGTTATCCCCGGTGTCCTAGCCAATATTTATCCCTCAACCAACATAACAAAATCAGATTATCTGGTCATTATCACATTACTGTTTGTGAGACCTTGCTGTGTGCAAATTGGCTGCCGCGTTTCCCACTTTACAACAGTGACTCAACTTCAAAAGTACTTAATTGGCTGTAAAGCGCTTTGAGACGTCTGGTGGTTGTGAAAGGCACTATATAAATGCAAGTCTTTTTTCTTATGTGGCTCGGTGTCAAATTTTTTGTCTTATAATACTCCTGTGAAGCACCTGGGGACGTTTTACTTCATTAAAGGCGCTATATAAATACAAGTTGTTATTGTTGCTAACCTACAGAAACTTCCTTTGACAATTAAAGGTGGATTATAACTTTCACTGCTGGACAGAAAACTGGTGGTAGAGGATTGGCTGCCAGTTATACAACCTGCTGGATGAAAATCAGGTGTGTGTATAACAGGCTGTCAATCTGCTAGCATCAGGTTTCCATCTGGCGGTGAAAATTAAAATCTACCCCTTTGTCTCTAATTTCCTTATGATATCCTTATTTAAACCAGGGCGTACCTAAGCAGTAACTTTAAAGGATTAAACACAGCTGCCTCTTAGCAGTTAAACATCGTAGCCATGCTCCAAACCACAGGCTACCTGGGAGATCAGCTAGTATTTCATGAAGTCTTTGATCATGTCGTCATGTTATGTGATATAGAAACATAGAAGATAGGAGCAGAAGTAGGCCATTTGGCCCCTCAAGCCCGCTCCGCCATTCAGTGGCTGATCATCCAAATTCAGTACCCTGTCCCTGCTTTCTCCCCATATCCCTTGATCCCTTTAGCCTCAAGAAATATATCCAACTCCATCTTGAATATATTTAATGAACTGGCCTCCACCGCCCTCTGTGGCAGAGAATTCCACAGGTTCACCACTCTCTGGATGAAGAAATTCCTCCTCATCTCAGTCCTAAATGGCTTACCCCTTATCCTTAGACTGTGACCCCTGGTTCTGGACTCCCCTGCCATCGGGAACATCCTTCCTGCATCTAGTCTGTCTAGTCCTGTTAGAATTTTATAAGTTTCAATGAGATCCCCTCTCATTCTTCTAAACTCTAGCGAATATAAGCCTGATCGACCGAATCTCTACTCATGCATCATTCCTGCCATCCGAGGTATCAGTCTGATGAATCTTCGCTGCACTCTCTCCATGGCAAGAACATCCTTCCTCAGATAAGGCGACAAAAAATGCACACAATACTCAAGGTGTGGTCTCACCAAGGCCCTGTACAACTGCAGCAAGATATCCTTGCTCCTGTACTCGAATCCTCTCGCTATGAAGGCCAACATACCATTAGCCTTCTTAACCGCCTGCTGCACCTGCATGCTTACCTTCAGCGACCAGTGCACAAGGACACCAGGTCTTGTTGCACTTCCCCTTTTCCCAATTTTTTGCCATTCAGATAATAATCTGTCTTCCTGTTTTTGCCACCAAAGTGGATAACCTCGCATTTATCCACATTATACTGCATTTGCCATGCATCTGCCCAATCACCCAACCTGTCCAAATCGTACTGGCGTTTCTCTGCATCCTCCTCACAGCACACACGCCCACCCAGCTTTGTGTCGTCTGAAAACTTGGAGATATTACATCTAGTTTCCTTGTCTAGATCATTTATATATATATTGTGAATAGCTGGGGTCCTAGCACTGATCCCTGCGGTACCCCACTAGTCACTGCCTGCCACTCAGAAAAAGATCTGTTTATTCCAACACTGTGCTTCCTGTCTGCCAACCAGTTCTCTATCCAAGACAGTACCTTACCCCAATCCCATGTGCTTCAACTTTACACGCTAATTTCTTATGCGGGACATTATCGAAAGCCTTCTGAAAGTCCAAATACACCACATCCACTGGTTCTCCCTTATCTATTCTACCAGTTACATCCTCAAAAAATTCCAGTAGATCAGTCAAGCATGATTTACCTTTTGTAAATCTATGTTGACTTTGTCCAATCCTGTAACTGTTTTCCAAGTGCTCTGCTATTACATATTTTATAATGGACTCTAGCATTTTCCCCACTAATAATGTCAGGCTTACTGGTCTATAATTCCCCATTTTTTCTCTACCACCCTTTTTAATTGTGGGGTAACATTAGCTATCCTCCAATCCATGGGCACTGTTCCAGAGTCTATAGAATTTTGGAAGAGGAACAGCAATGCATCTACTATTTCTAGGGCCACTTCCTTAAGTACCCTAGGATGTATATTATCAGGCCCTGGGGATTTATTGGCCTTCAATTCCGTCAATTTCCCAACACCATTTCCCTACAAATACTGATTTCATTCAGTTCCTCCCTCTCATTAGACCCTATGTTCCCCGACATCTCTGGGAGGTTATTTGTGTCCTCCTTTGTGAAGACAGAACCAAAGTATGTATTTAATTGGTCTGCCATTTCTTTGTTCCCAATTATAAATTCCCCTGATTCTGACTGCAAGGGACCTATGCTTGACTTCACCAATCTTTTTCTCTTCACATATCTATAGAAGCTTTTACAGTCAGTTTTTATGTTCCCTGCAAGCTTACTCTTGTAATCTATTTCCCCTGTCTTAATTAATCCCTTTGTCCTCCTTTGCTGAATCCTAAACTGCTCCCAATCCTCAGGTTTGCTGCTTTTTCTGGCCAAATTATATGTCCTCCCCTTGGATCTTATGCTATCTCTAATTTCCCTTGTTAGCCAATGTTGAGTCACCTTTTTTGTTTTATTTTTATGCCAAACAGGGATGAACAAATTCTGTAGTTCATCCATGCGATCTTTAAATGTTTGCCATTGCCTATCCACTGTCAACCCTTTAAGTAATGTTCCCCAATCCATCCTAGCCAACTCATGCCTCATGCCGTCGTAGTTTCCTTTATTTAAATTCAGGACCCTAGTCTCTGAGTCAACTGCTTCATTCTCCATTTCAATGAAGAATTCTATCATATTATGATCGCTCCTCCCCAAGGGGCCTCGCACAACAAGATTGCTAATTAATCCTTTCTCATTACATAATACCCAGTCTAAGATGGCCTGATCTCTAGTTGGTTCCTCGACATATTGGGCCCGGAAACCATTTCGTATACACTCTAGGAATTCCTCTTCCACAGTATTGTTACAAATTTGGTTAGCCCAATCTATATGTAGATTAAAGTCACCCATGATAACTGCTGTGCCCTTATTGCACACATCTCTAATTTCCCGTTTAATGCCATCCTCAAACTCAGCATTACTGTTTGGGGGTCTGTATACAACTCCCACTAACGTTTTCTGCCCCTTGGTATTTCTCAGCTCTGCCCATACAGATTCCACATCTTCAGAGCTAATATCCTTCATTACTATTGTGTTAATCTCCTCTTTAACCAGCAATGCTACCCCACCTCCTTTTCCTTTTTTCCTGTCCTTCCTGAATATTGAATACCCCTGGATGTTATGTTCCCAGTTTTGGTCACCCTGGAGCCATGTCTCTGTAATCCCAATTATATCATATCCGTTTACATCTATTTGCGCAGCTAATTAATCCACCTTATTACGAATGCTCCTCGCATTAAGACACAAAGCCTTCAGGCTTGATTTTTTAACACTCTTAGTCCTTTTAGAATTATTATTTACTGTGGCCCTGTTTAATTTACACCCTTGATTTCTCTGCCTTCCACTTTTGCTTTTCCCCTTCCTGTCTTTTGTTTCTATCCTTGCTTCCCTTTCCTCTGTCTCCCTGCACAGGTTCCCAACCCCCTGCCATTTTAGTTTAAACCCTCCCCAACAGCACTAGCAAACACTCCCCCTAGGACATCGGTTCCGGACCTGCCCAGGTACAAACCGTTCAGTTTGTACTGGTCCCACCTCCCCAGAACCGGTTCCAATGTCCCAGGAATTTGAATCCCTCCCCTTTGCACCATTCCTCTAGGCATGTATTCATCTGAAATATCCTTCTATTTCTACTCTGACTAGCATGTGGCACTGGTAGCAATCCTGAGATTACTACCTTTGAGGTCCTATTTTTTAATTTACCTCCTAACTCCCTATATTCAGCTTTTAGGACATCATCCCTTTTTTTACCTATATCGTTGGTACCTATATGCACCACGACAACTGGCTGTTCACCCTCCCCCTCCAGAATGCCCTGCAGCTGCCCTGAGTCATCCTTGATCCTTGCACCAGGGAGGCAACATACCATCCTGGAGTCTCGTTTGCGGCCACAGAAACGCCTATCTATTCCCCTTAAAATAGAATCCCCATATTATAGAAAAGCTATGATACGTCCCTGTATCATCAGTAAATCAGTGCTTTTCATATCACATAGCCCAATATCAGGAGCTGGGTGGTGCATGATAGAAGTCAGGATGACTGTCAGAAAGAGTCTAACCTTCACCCAGCATCTCTATATAGTAATTTGGCTGAGATTGAGAACTCAATGTATGGGAAGTTATGAGCACAAACCCACACTCCATCACTCCATGGAACAACGCATTAGATATCCACACAGTCATATTCATAAGCAGCTTCTCATTCTCAATTGGGAAACATTTAATATTGTCCCTTGCAAGTTATTAATTTACATAGAATTTACAGCACAGAAACAAGCCATTCAGCCCAACAGGTCTTTTCCATTGTTTATGCTCCACACGAGTTTCCTCCCACTTTACTTCACCTCACCCTATCAACATATCTTTCTATTGCCTTTTCTCTCATGTCTTTATCTAGCTTCCCCTTAAATGCATCTATTTTATTCGCCTCAAACACTCCCTGTGGCAGCGAGTTCCATATTCTCACCACTCTCTGAGTAAAGACGTTTCTCCTGAATTCCTTATTGGATTTATTAGTTACTATCTTATATTTATGGACCTTAACTTTGGACTCCCACATAAGTGGAAACATCTTCTCTACATCGACCCTATTGAACCACTTCATGATTTTGAAGACCTCTATCAGGTCACCTCTCAGTCTTCTGAATGATTATGCAGTTTTAGCACTTCATATGCAGTTAGATTGCAATGGTACAGAAAGTGCTTTTGATCCATGCAAAAACCCTGTTATAATCATGTGCTTTACTATGCTTATATCTTGGCTGATATAATATTTTTCAATATGGTTGTATTTAGGGTAAAGGGTATAATTAAAATCAAAGTTAACACGTGGTTCCTATAGTAAGAGCAATATCTCTCTGGCTATGTTTATAGTGGCTCCACTTGTCTAACTACAGATGCTGGATTTGATCAAGCTGTAAAATTACAGTGTTCCACAGATGGTAAAATTCAACTTGTAAACATTTTGTAGTGTTTCCCAATTCCAGAAGGCCCACAAAAGATCTTTGGGATTGAATTTCTATTTACGCCATTTTTCTAGGGTTTCTGTAGATCTTCTGCCAAAGTTACAGTGGATGATTGGGAGAACCCTGTGGAATTTCTTTACTAATGACTGTTTGGGTGTTTAAAATGTAAATACTATGCACTAACATTTAGGTTCCTGGCATGTACCAATCTATTTGTAAGCGGGGGCTACCTGTCAGTTATGGATAGGCCCGTGTCACCATGCAGCATGTTAGTGAGGCAGCTACCAATGTGCTTAATAGTCACTCCTGTCACCAAGCTCTGTTGATGAACAATGTGAGTGTAGCAACAGCTCCACTGAAAGTACAGTACATTTTAAAAGATCCTTAGCACCTCTGTTGAGGGATTGTTTTGACAGATTCAGTTCATCGAACAGTCAATTTTGAAAATTCAGCTGTCCGCTCCACCATTTTGGTCAGTGGGAAAACCTCACACTAAAGCAGACTTAAGGAAGTGTGGAACAAGAAAAGGCCATTCAGTCAGCAAACCCATTCCTTATACAAACCAAGTGCAATTCATCCAATGCAGGGCTCTACCCAATTTATTGAACCTCCTGGAAGTTGACATTTTTTCCCACTGCTGTGCAAACTTTTAAAATGTGTTCTTGGTATTTTCTTTTCAAGAACTTGAATAAAATTAATACATTTGTAATGGTTTGCGATCATCGCGTAATATAATTATGCACACGTCTGCTTTACACATTAAATATCTCACAAGAATACTCCTTTTAATAACATATTTTAAAGAAGCAATAAAGAGCTATCTTTCTGTGGCAGTGCTGCAGGTGATGAGTACAATACACTTGCCATTTGTGATGTCATCACCTCTCCCTTATTGGAGCTTTAATAATTTTATCATCCCGTCAAAAGACTTTAAGGCCGGGATTTTGCTCACCTCGGCAGGTTCGGGGTGGGTGGCGGCTCGTGGCCCCGCTGTTGGCTTCATTCCACTGTCTGAAATGAATTTACGTTAATAGGGCTTATTAAGCCCACCCAGGGCATTTCTGGGCCAATTAGAGGAAGCAGGTCTGGTGATGTAATTTCATGACGCGTCATCAGCCGGTTTCCTTAACGGGACCATGGCCAACTTTATTTTGACATTTGTGCTGTCAGTGATCTACAGCATTGAGGTGCAGCAAACACTGACAAGCACTGCACAGAGGTGCACGGCTGCACCCAGGTTCTCCCATGACTCCCTCCAAATGCTTATGGAGGGAGTCACAGCACGCAGGGAGGTCCTCTTCCCTTCTGATGGGTGGAAGAGACCTCCCCAGGACACCAACACAGTCTGGTTGCACACAGCACAGGAGGTCACAAGCAGGGATGTGGTCAGGAGGACCTGGCTGCAGTGGAGCAAGCCTTTCAATGATCTCATTAGATCATGAAACTTTAGTCCAAAGCCACACTCACCTTCATCCTGCTGTGCCTCTCATCACATCCCCATCACTCTACCTTCCCTACCCTACTCCTACACATCCTTACTCACACCAACCTACCTTGCACCTCCACCCATCCCTCTCTCTATCTACATTATCACATCCCCATCTCAGTAGCCACCCCTCACACTCACCCTCATCCTAATGCAATCATACCAACTAACAACACACAAGGGTAGCCACTTGGGTGTTTTATCCAATGTTCATGTATGTGCTGTCAAACATTGAAACCTTTATTTTCAACATTTTGCATTCTTGGACAGATTTGTGTGCATCTTTGGAAGTGGCTTAGTGAGTTGCAGTGAATGGTGAGACATAACGGTACCCCCCCCCAATGATAATAAGTGAGAAAGGAATGGCTTGGACATTGTAGGGATGCTTTATGGTGTTGGTGTGGGGTGGTGCCAACCTGGTGCATCATGTAGCAGCCAGGGTGTACAGCGTTACGTGAAGTAAATCTGGCCAAGGTGAGGTCATCCCTGGCCTCCTGGGCAGCAATGTGGTTGGGTGCTGATGCCCTGTGTCTTGTGTAGCATAAGGTGATTGTGGAGAAGGTTAGTGTTATTGTTGGTGCTGCTGGTATGCCCAGTGCTGCTGGTGTTGGGGCTGATTGTGGGTGGATTCTGAGGACCAAGGTGAGACAGTATAAAAGGCACCCATGTTGATGGAATAAATGGCAGGTGAAGCACAGATGACAGAAGCATTCTGTCAATGGCGAGAGAGTTCTTCCAAAGAGGTGAGAGTGGATGGAGAGTGTGAAGTGGAAAGCCTGCAGAATCTGTGCTGGAAATGGACTGAGAAACAGCTTATAGCTGTGGAAAGTGATGGTCTGTCAGGTGAGAGCTTTTACTGTACATTTGAAGCTGTCAAGTAATCAGCTGGAGAAATGGCCACTGAACTCCCACCTCAGGTTGATAGCCGTGGCCCCTGAACAGCATGGTTCCCGTGGCTATGAAGATAAAGTGAAAAGCTAAGTTAAAAAAGCCTGTTAATGATCTGTCAACAAGGCAATAATGAGATTAATTGGGTCCCCCACCACTGCCTATTGGGTCTGCTCAGCGCTGACAGACACGACATTGGGAAAGGTGCGTGGCAGTGGGTTGACAGCTGTCAAAAAAATACTTTCCCACCCAACCCGCCACCGATCCTGCCCACTGACCCCCTGGAAAATTCCCCCCTAAATTTCAGTGCAGGCTTCATAGACATCCAGGCCAGGAACGTCAATACTGCCAAAAAACGGGCTCAGGCACCGCAATGCGAGATATGCCCACGCCTATTCAAAAAGCACAGGCAGCCTGTCAACTTCATGCTGCCTGCTAATTACTATGATTGTAGCGCACAACCTAGAGCTGAACGAGCTGCTGACAGGCTGTGCACTCAGCAGGAGGCCGAAGTTCATGTTGCTGGAGCGAGGCAAGCTTTACCTAAAGTTAGCCTGCTCCTCTTAAAGGCAGTCTGCAGCTCTTAAAGCTGAGCTGTCTTCTGCAGATAAAAAAATTTAAATTGCTTCAGCACTAGGCAGTCTGCACCTCCTAAAGATGAGCTACCTTCTGCTGATAAAAAATGGTAAAAGTGCTTCAGCTAACACAAATGACTCAACAGGCCAGGGAAGGGGCACCCACGGTTTCAGACACAGCACTCAAGCTTTGTGAAGGGGTAAACACTGGAAGCAAGGTCCTCTACCCACAGAGGTCCAGGAGGCCCTTCAGAAAGAAGGATGTGGGACCAGATTGCCGAGGCCGGCACTACCAGCAGTGTCACCCCGAGCACCTGGCTCCAGTGCCCAAAGATGTTTCATGACCTCAGACGAGTGGTCAAGGTCAGTGAATGCATCTACAAAAGCTGCCTCCTACCAACTACACCACTAGTCTCACACACTGCTCAATGCATGACCCCCCCATCACTCAACTACCAACAACCTCTACCAAACATGAGGCACACCTCACATTCTTAGCTTCACCTCACCCCCTTGGAGGAGACAAGGCTGGCCATTCTTGGCAGGGGCGTGGCTGAGCCCTTGGCTGGTGGCGGGGCTGAAAGGATACTAGATGCTGGTATCCTCATTCATTATCCTCCTTCTCACATCCCACTTCCCTCTCATCCCACAATCTCTTCTGATTTACAAGCTGCACATGGTGTAAGCATGCACCTCTTGTCTTACCCCCTCCCCTCACCACAACCCTACCCTTGCACCTTCCTCATTTTAGATACCCAAGAAATCCAGCCTGCCCAGCCAGTGGGTCAACAAGAAGAGGGAGAAAAGAGTGAAGATGAAGAAGAAGAAACACCATCGCTCAGTTTCACACTCCCAGCCACCAACTCCTTGAGGTCATCCTATAAGGCCATCTGCAGTCTCCTACACTGAAAGTCAGAAGCCTTCCATCAGCCATGCTGCAGCCACTGGGGTAGCACTACGGGCCATTAGTAGGATAAGCAAAGGCACACGCAAGACACTCACTGAGGGAATGCACAAGGGTGACAAGTTGACTTTTGGATGTAATATTGGATGCATGTTTGGATAAAGTTGGATTGGAAAGTTTGCTTTGTGTTGGCTTTTAT
The DNA here is from genome assembly GCF_052327205.1 of Somniosus microcephalus. Lineage (NCBI taxonomy): Eukaryota > Metazoa > Chordata > Chondrichthyes > Squaliformes > Somniosidae > Somniosus > Somniosus microcephalus. The sequence goes on from NC_140987.1 coordinate 218,184,158, forward strand.
TTCAACATTGTGGCCAACAGGATGCTGTGATGGTCAATAAGAGAGGGAAGGTAAGGTGTGGGACAAATGTTGAAAGGGGAATTGGAGTTGTGTTCACTGGTACCGCAGGTGGATGATTCAATCCCGGATATCCTGGCCAGAAAGGGGCTGCTTGGGTTGCCTCATTCTTTCCGCTTCCTCCTCTTCTGCTTCATAGAAACATAGAAACATAGAAGATAGGAGCAGGAGTAGGCCATTCGGCCCCTCGAGCCTGCTCCGCCATTCAATGAGATCATGGCTAATCATCCAAATTCAGTACCCTGTTCCTGCCTTCTCTCCCTATCCCTTGATCCCTTTAGCCTTAAGAAATATATCCAACTCCTTCTTGAATATATTTAATGAATTGGCTTCTACTGCCTTCTTTGGCAGAGAATTCCACAGGTTCACCACTCTCTGGGTGAAGAAATTCCTCCTCATCTCTGTCCTAAATGGCTTACCCCTTATCCTTAGACTGTGACTCCTGGCTCTGGACTCCCCGACTATCGGGAACATCCTTCCAGCATCTAGTCTGTCTAGTCCTGTTAGAATTTTATAAGTTTCGATGAGATCCCCTCTCATTCTTCTAAACTCCAGCGAGTACAAGCCCAATCGACCCAATCTCTCCTCATACGTCATTCCTGCCATCCCAGGTATCAGCCTGGTGAATCTTCGCTGAACTCCTTCCATGGCAAGAACATCCTTCCTCAGATAAGGTGACCAAAGCTGCACACAATACTCAAGATGTGGCCTCACCAAGGCCCTGTACAACTGCAGCAAGACATCCTTGTTCCTGTACTCAAACCCTCTTGCTACGAAGGCCAACATACCATTTGTCTTCTTAACCGCCTGCTGCACCTGCATGCTTACTTTCAGCGACTGATGCACAAGGACGCCCAGGTCTCGTTGCACTTCCCCTTCTCCCAATCTATTGCCATTTAGATAATAATCTGCCTTCCTGTTTTTGACACCAAAGTGGATAACCTCGCATTTATCCACGTTATATTGCATCTGCCATGCTTCTGCCCAATCACCCAACCTGTCCAAATCATACTGGAGTTTCTCGGCATCCTCCTCACAGCACACACGCCCACCCAGCTTTGTGTCGTTTGCAAACTTGGAGATATTACATCTAGTTCCCTCGTCCAGATCATTAATATATATTGTGAATAGCTGGGGTCCAAGGAACGATCCTTGTGGTACCCCACTAGTCACTGCCTGCCACTCGGAAAAAGAGCCGTTTATTCCAACTCTTTCTTTTCTGTCTGCCAACCAGTTCTCTATCGAAGTCAATACCTTGCCCCCAATCCCATGTGCCTTAATTTTACACGCTAATCTCTGATGCGGGACCTTATCGAAAGCCTTTTGAAAATCCAAATACACCACATCCACTGGTTCTCCCTTATCTATTTTACCAGTTACATCCTCGAAAAATTCCAGTAGCTTAGTCAAGCACGATTTACCTTTTGTAAAACCATGTTGTCTTTGTCCGATCCAGTCACTTTTTTCCAAGTGCTCTGCTCTTACATCCTTTATAATGGACTCTAGCATTTTCCCCACTACCGATGTCAAGCTTACCGGTCTGTAATTCCCCGTTTTCTCTCTACCACCCTTTTTGAACAGTGGGGTAACATTAGCTACCCGCCAATCCGTGGGTACTGTTCCAGAGTCTATCGAATTTTGGAAGATGACCAGCAATGCATCTACTATTTCTAGGGCCACTTCCTTAAGTACCCTAGGATGTAGATTATCAGGCCCTGGGGATTTATCGGCCCTGAATCCCATCAATTTCCCTAACACCATTTCCCTACAAATACTGATTTCTATCAGTTCCTCCCTTTCATTAGACCCTATGTTCCCCGACATCTTTGGAAGGTTATTTGTGTCCTCCTTTGTGAAGACAGAACCAAAGTATGTATTTAATTGGTCTGCCATTTCTTTGTTCCCCATTATAAATTCCCCTGATTCTGACTGCAAGGGACCTACGCTTGACTTCACCAATCTTTTTCTCTTCACATATGTATAGAAGCTTTTACAGTCAGTTTTTATGTTCCTTGCAAGCTTACTCTCATATTTTCTTAATTAATCCCTTTGTCCTCCTTTGTTGAATCCTAAACTGCTCCCAATCCTCAGGTTTACTGCTTTTTCTGGCCAATTTATATGTCCTCTCCTTGGATCTTATGCTGTCCCTAATTTCCCTTGTTAGCCACGGTTGAGTCACCTTTTTTGTTTTATTTTTATGCCAAGCTGGGATGAACAAATTCTGTAGTTCATCCATGCGATCTTTGAATGTTTGCGATTGCCCATCCACCGTCAACCCTTTGAGTGACATTCCCCAATCAATCCTACCCAACTCGCACCTCATACCATCGTAGTCTCCTTTATTTAAATTCAGGACCCTAGTCTGAGTCAACTATTTCACTCTCCATCTTAATGAAGAATTCTATCATATTATGATCGCTCCGACCCAAGGGGCCTCGCACAACAAGATTGCTAATTAATCCTTTCTCATTACATAATACCCAGTCTAAGATGGCCTGATCTCTAGTTGGTTCCTCGACATATTGGTCCAGGAAACCATCCCGTATACACTCTGATGTAAGAAAAAGGAGACTTACCATCAAGTAACTTTAAAGTAAGCTTTAAGTAACTTATAAACACACTATATACAAGAGAGGTCTTTACCATGCCTCTGGTAGAAGCCTCTTACAATACTGAACAGACCAGTATTTATACCAGTCCAACAGGAAGTGAGGTATGTACACAGTTCATAGTTCACAGTTCATAGTTCACAGGAAGTGATGACATAACTTCCCGGAAGTTAGCATTTTTATCACACACTCCAGGAATTCCTCCTCCACAGTATTGTTACTAATTTGGTTAGCCCAATCTATATGTAGATTAAATTCACCCATGATAACTGCTGTGCCCTTATTGCACGCTTCTCTAATTTTCCGTGTAATGCCACCCCCGAATTACTACTCTGGATCCACACATCAAGGTTCCTCTGCACACTGACAGCTGTTCTCTTCTCGGCGAGAATGCTGGCAACAGTGGTTCGCCATGTGCTGGCCATCCCTTCACCGTTAAATCATAGACCCAGGAGAGTGTCGGGTCATTTCGTGTTTCCTTTTCTATGTTTGCATTCGTCACAGGTAGACATTCGACTATGGTTGAGTGGAATATCTCCACTGGATCCACTGCAGGTGCTTCTTCCACCGTCGGCAACGGTAGGCGCGACAATCCATCAGCATTCCCATGCTGTTTAGTTCCTTTGTACTCGATGTCATATTGGTGTGCCCCTAGGAAAAGGGACCACCTCTGTAGCCGTTGTGCTGTCATTATCGGGACGCCCTTCTGAGGGTTGAAAATGGAGACAAGAGGTTGATGATCAGTTAGTAGAGTAAATTTCTGACCGTGTAGGTAGTGATTGAACTTCTTCACCCCCCACACCAGGCTGAGGGCCTCTCTGTCAATCTGGGCGTAGTTACGCTCGGCTGAAGTTAACGAGCGTGACGCAAAAGCTATCGGCCTCTCTGAACCATCAAGGAATTTATGTGACAGTACCGCTCCAATGCCGTAGGGAGACGCATCACACGCCAGTCTTATCGGTAGTGATGGGTTGTAGTGAGCCAATACTTCTCTTGAAGTAATTAGGACTTTACTCTTCTGAAAGGACCGCTTACATTAATCGCTCCATTTCCATGCTACTCCAGTTTGTAGTAGGGCGTTCAGTGGGTGCAGAATTTTGGACAAATTCGGCAAAAACTTATGGTAGTAATTCACCAATCCGAGGAATGACCTCAGTTGCGACACATTTTTAGGCGCTGGAGCCTTAACTACCGCTTCAATTTTGTCAGGGGACTTATGTAACCCCTCTTCATCAATCACGTGGCCACAATACGATATCTGTTTCTTAAAAAACTCGCACTTGGGGCGATTGGCTCGTAGCCCATGTTCTCTTAGTCTAGTGAGCACCTGCTCTAGGTTGGCAAGGTGTTCACTGTCATCATCACCTGTCACTAGGATGTCGTCCAAGTAACACTGAGTCCCCGGAATCCCTTGCAGGACTTGTTCCATCGCTCTTTGCTATATCGCCGGAGCTGATGCTACTCCGAATACCAGTCGATTATACTGGTAAAGACCTTTGTGAGTGTTTATCGTGAGATACTTCCTAGAGGTTTCTTCAACCTCCATCTGCAAATATGCTTGTGCTAGGTCAATTTTTGTAAAACGCTTCCCTCCAGATAGTGAGGCGAAAATATCTTCTATCCTCGGGAGAGGATATTGTACTGTGTGAAGGACTGGGTTCACCGTCACCTTGAAGTCCCCACAGATGCGAACCTTCCTTGGCTCCTCAGACTTATTGTTTAACGTTTTCTTCATGACAGGAACGATGGGTGTCGCCCATTCGCTCCAGTCTACCTTAGATAACACGCCTGCATTCTTCAAATTCTCCAGCTCTGCCTCGACGGTACCGGTGTTGCTTTGAAAAACTTGGGAATTGCATTCTCTTCTATTTTTATCGAGGCGGTTACGCCTTTAAGAGTTCCCAGTTCTTGTTGAAATACCTCTTTGGCGTTAGCTAAGATTTTTGACAATCGTCCAGGTGTGACGTCGTCTTCCTTTTTACCAGCCACCGTCAGTGCCTGAATGGAGTGCCAGTCTAAACTTATCTTTCTGATCCATTCACGTCCCAATAACGGTGGTCCACCATCTTGCAGTATGTACAGATACAATTTCTGTATTTCCTTGCCGTTGTATTCGACAGGCACCCTTATTTTCCCTCTGGGGTATACTTTTTGCCCCGTATACATCTTCAAGACAATGGATGTCTCTTTCAAGGGTATGTGTGAGAATAGCCGCTCAATGGTCTCGTTGATTCATGACGGTCAGGGCTGATCCTATATCCAATTCCATTTTGACTTGGGACCCTGCTATCGTGAGGGTGACCCAAATGGTTCGGTGATCCTCTTTTGCGATTACGTTGTGAAGTTTGAGACAGCTTAGTCTCTTGTTCCTGGATTCACTATCGCTCATCTGGTCTTCAGAACTACTGTCCGTCATCTTTTGTACTTTCCTGTACTGTTCCTTAGTAGCATTTTTGTTGTCGTTGGTCTTCTTCCCAGACCTGCAAACTCGTGTAATGTGTCCCATCTTTCCGCATTGCCTGCATATTTTGTCCTTGGACCAGCAGTCCTTCTGGTCATGGGTTGTTCTGCTGCAGCGATAACATTTTTCAAATCCCCGTGTCATTTCGTTGGTGCCGTATTCCTGTGGCTTTTGCTGTATTTCCGCATCTCCCCTTGCTGCTGCTTCGTACGATACTGCCACGCTGAAAGCCTTATCTAGCGTCAGCTCTTTCTCGGAGAGTAACCTCTTCTGGGTTCCTTCACTCAGGAGTCCACAGACAAATTTGTCCCGTAGGGTATCTGCCAGTCCTGCTCCGAACTGGCAGTGCTTTGATAGCTTGCGTAGTTCCGTAAGGTAATCAGCATTGCTCTCATCTTTATGCTGATTTCTCCTGTGGAATTTAAATCTTTCTGCTATCAGCAGCGGTGTAGGATTTAGGTGTTCCTGTAGGATATCAACAATTTCATTAAAACTCTTCGCCATCGGTTTGGTTGGAGTAATCAGGTTCCGCAATAGGCCGTACGTTCTTGCGCCCATTAAGTTTAGTAGTACCGATGCCTTTTTCTCATCGGCTACTTCGTTTGCCTCGCAATATACTTCGACTCGTTCCACATACGTGGCCCAGTCTTCTATTGCATTATCGAAGGCAGTGATATTGCCAGTCTTCGGCATCTTGGAAATCTAAGATGGCGCCTCCCGTTCTTTGCCTTCTTCCCCGATTTAACAAAATGGCGCCTCCCACGCTTTCCGTCTTCTCCACTGCTGCTAGCGCTGTTGCTGGCGTTTTATGCCTTGATGGCGACGCCCTATGGTCTTCGCGCACTTCCCCCCGCGCGCTGCTGCTAACGCCGCTCTCCGCGGTTCCCGTGGCAAACTGCAGCTCCTCGCGGCTTTCTGCGCTTCTAATTTCTTTTATTTCCCCATCGTCGGAGCAACCCTGCGGGACACTTTCCTCCCTCTTCTCGGGTCTGTACGCTGCCCGGCTTCGTAGCACCGGCCGCGCCCGGTGTGCTCCACCCTCTCTCTCTCCCCGACAACGCTGCTCGGTCCCGTTGAAAAGCCACCCGATCGAGCTCTAGCCCGCCGCAGCCCAGGAAGGATCAGTGTACTACCTGCCACCAGCCCGATTAGCTGGAACACCATCGACAGGATAACCAAGCCCCGCTCTCGACAGCCTCTCCTGCAAATCTTTCACTCCGATGAATCAGAGGCGGTTGCCCACGGTCGACGCCCGTTTCTTCTGATTGTTTTTTTTTCTTTCTTCCTTCTGGCCTCGACCTCTGACAACTTCGCTTCAGGGATGGATCCCCATGAGGTGGTGCAGACTGTAGGTAAGTTCGGATCTGCTCGTCGCCAGTATTATGTCCGTGTGTAATTGAGACACGGACTGCAGGAGTTGGTTATAACAGGTCTTTACTGAGTGGAGACAAACTGGAACTACTATGCAAAAGTTACTACACAGGCTTATATACAGGGGTGGTCACTACTGGTACTGCAGTATACAGGGGCTGCAGAATATAGTTCCTTCTGCAAAGTACATACACTACAAATATGCTCCTGACTCATTCAATGAACTTGTATGATCAACTCTGTGAGCATTCAGGTCAGAATCATTTTCCTTTCATTTAAAAAAAACCATTATTCTTCACTACATTTTTAGAACTCCTTGCACTCTGCAACATCTCCCTGATCTGGGATATGAGCAGGTGACCTGTTCCCAGGCCACTGCTAGTGCTCTTCTATAACTGGCTACTATAACTGTGAGAAAGCACAGTATAACTTGCCCTTCCTCTTTCCATTACTTCCTACCATCTAGTCTCCACTCAACGTCTATTGCCTTCCACTTTCCACCCTCCAGCTGTGGATTGGCATGGAGAGATTACAGAAAGAGCAAGGGAAGAAAATATCAACTATTTAAAGAGTTTATCTAATCACCACAAATAATGAATTGAATAAAAATGAAATGACAAGTACCAAAAGAACCATAACATTAACCTTTGTAGTTTAGCCTTTAAGGAGCAGTCGAATGCACTTCACAGATCAATGGAAACCAGTGCCTCCAGTCATAAAGCACTTAATCTTTGTCTGCATACTCACTGAATCCTGTAATCACATTTTAAGTGTTTATCCCAGTTTAGCTACAGGAAGCTGACTTGGGTCAGGCTTCCAACCTGAAAACCTGCAAAGGCAAATAATCCAGTTTCAACTTCAAGTTCAGCTATAGTTCAGGAAACAATCCCATAAAGTGTGCACATCACTGGTACGGAGTTAGTTCACAGGTCCAACTGGCTGTTTTCTCCATTTAAAGAGTAGCTTTCGGCTCAGTCTGCCACATTCTGTTAAAGTGAGATTTTATCATAAAGAAAATAATTTTATTTTAAATGGGAGCCATTGCACATCAACTGTGAAAATTATATATTTTTTATCAATATAAGTACTCTCATTAAGTATAATGAGAGAACTCTAAAATATTTTGTAATTCACAATGGGATAAATTCTATTTTTTTTACTTGTGACAATGTATATGTTATGGACAATACAAAATTAAAATGCACTTTTGGAAATTTATTCACCAGGTAAGGTGTTTTTGTGATTGCCAATAAATGAAGTGCAAATTAAATTGAGATGTACTAAAAATAGCCGCATAAAAAGGTGGATTTGAGACTGGGACCTACACAATATAATGCGGAAAGAAGATATCTTGTGAAACAAGTTTCAGCAGCTGTGCTGATGAGCTTTACAGGAGAACATATGTAATAAGGAATGGCTATTGGGCCTTTCAAGCCTGCTCTCACCACAAATCATGTGCAGTTGGTCCTCTTCAACCCAACCAGTCCTTTAAGGGAAATGATCAACCACAAGTATAACCTCCAAAAGGAAAAAGTTGTGTGGAATTTTCTCAAACCCAGTAATCTAGAAAAACTCCAGAACATGAATCCAATTTTACTCACAGTTTAGACTTGCAATCCTGATTGGCTGCATTCCATAGGTGCCTCATCTATGATCACAGCAGTGCAGGAATAATGATTTCCATATAGCACTTGATTATCTGTGCCCATGCCTTTAACCTTCAATCATGTTCTTCACCATATACTTATATATCTCTTTTTTAAAGGAATTAATTGAGATAATATTAGTTGTTTTTTCTAAGAGTCTATCTCACATATTCTCCAAACTATAGTGTGCTTATAAATGTGCTGATGGTTAACTGCTCCAGCAGAATCTTACCACACAGGGGCCATTTAAAAAATATTCCTTAGCTTTTTTATAAATTAAAACTAGGATCAAAATAATAAATTAGTTTCATGGCATTTTATCAGTAGCACAGTTACATCATCATGACCATCTCTTTTTTTCACTCATCAAGGTGAGGGGTGTCTGTGCTGTACTACCTTTATCACTCATTGTTGGTATTGAACACTCCCAGATCACATATAGTACGGCTATATATATGGATCATAAAGCTCCCACTACTTTTCCTCAATAGTGTGCTATAATTCCAAGTAAAATGAACACCCCCATCTGCTTCCCAGCCCACCCCAGCCATCCTTGGACCCTCTTGAGTGAGATGGTCACTTTATGAGTTAATTTGTGCTATGGGCCCACATACAATAAGAACTTGATTGAAACTGCTTAAACTAATTTCACATAGCGCCTTTACACCAACAGAGAGAGGCAACTTGCGTACTATATAAGTCAGGGCTGGATTTGAGCCCAAATCCTAGAGCTAAAAGTGTAGTGTGCTCATAACCCACTGCACCACAATGTGAAATTGTTTTAGAAGGCTTCATGACTCCACTTCCTTTGAGGTTTTTTTTTGTTTCAGAATGAAGTTGACTTGAAAAGGGCTTCACCATTTACATGTCCCATTGGCCCAGAAATTCGGGTCCCCACGGGTGAGTACGCATGGGGTACTCACCTGTAAGCCCAATGGAAGTGCCGGTTTCGTGCATGCACTGCGCATGCGCGGGAAACCTGCACTTCCATTCCCCTGAAAGAAGGGGTTCAGTGGTTGAACGTGTGTGCCGGAGAGGCAGCACGTGCACATCAAACTTATGTTTTTTTCCCAGGTTTTTCCGGGAGGGTAAGTCTCCAGCAGTTACACTTTTAAAAAGCAGGCGCAAGGCCTGCTTTTAACAAGGTAAGTGGTGAATTAATTAAAATTAAAACATTTTTTCCACAGGTTTATTATTTTTAAATACTTTAAAGAAAGGTACGTTTATTTTTAGCCCGGTTAGAAAATGTAATTAATTTTTTCAGAAATTTAAATTATTGTTTAAAATAGTTATTTCATGTAATTTATAGTTATTTTAAAAATGTGATTAAAAAAAATGTATTTGAAGTTTTACTGATGTTTTGGGGCTTATAGTATTTATAGGTTTGAATGAAGCATTCCCTGCTACCATTGGCTCTCCATGGCCCACGTGATCCCAGAGAACGCATCGAACTAACTGCGCCCCTGGGATACGCAAGCACTGCGCGCCGGCAGTTGGAGGAGGCCCAGGATTGGAATCCCACGCGAGCCCACATCCCACGCGAACCCACAGCTCAACGGCCGATGCGCTAGGTAAGTGCAGGTTGGGGCTTGCACCCTCGGGAAGCCCCCGACCCAAATTTCTGGGTTTTGAAAATGTGCAACGACTAACTTTTGTATGGAAAATGGTCCTAGCAGCAACATAACTGTGCTTTATAGGAGTGAGCATATATTAAGCAATAAAATTGGTAATGAACATTTGCAAACTAACATCTGATGGTCATCAGTCAACTGCAGTGCTATATTAGTTTGGGGATTACAGGAAAGTGATGCTCAGGGAGAAACCTGCCACCTTTAAAATGTTGCTTTCTTTTTTTTAACGTACTAATGTGCAGCTGATCTCTGTTGCAGGGCCATTAGAAAAGAGGCATTGTTTTACATAGCTTCAACCTGTGTTCTTGAGACTCATGAAATGCCAGGTGCCAGGCGCCAAATGCCATCGGAGGTGAAGAGGTCGCCTCTTTTAGGGAATTAATCTAAAGTCAATGCTAAGAGTCAACAGCTTTATAGCTGCTTTTATGTTGGCAATATTGTAATTTGGATTCAGGTAGTCCAGCATCTATGAGCCTATTCCAGGTGTGCGTGTTGCGACATCTGGCTCCTATATTTCGGTGGCAAACTTGTAAACCAGTTTTTTGTGGTCTGCTGTCTGGATAAGGGAGTCAGATTTAGCAGGATAAACAACTAATAGCCGCCAAATCAGAATCTGAATTAAACAACGCCAATGTAAATGCAGCTGTGAGCTCCCATAGAGCAAACAAAAGATCTACAGGAGACAATGTTGGTTTCTATAAAGCATTTATTAATTACTCCAACAAGTTACAACTCTTTCAGAATTCTGAAAACATGTTGGTTATTTACTGTGACGAGTGAGAGAGTCCCTGTAACCATGTTGCCTGGAGTGGCAACCAAAATGATGGCTATGTCATCTGAACCATTGTTGTAATCATATACTATTGCAGTAACTTTAGATAAATATTTGTAACATTATCCTTACTATTATTGATTAGACTTACAACCAAATGCCTACCAAACAGTTATCAATTTCAGCAACATTGAATTTTTAGTTAAAGGGAACTGTGTACTTTAACCTTGCTTCCAATGGAGGAATCTATGAACGATCTGAAAATTAAAAATGTGTAATAAAATTGTTGTTTAAAATAACAATTTAAATGGAGTATGTCTTGTTTTGCACACTTTGTACAAAAATAATAAATTACAGGACAACTGAGTATTATAGTTTATTAAGCATTTATTAAGCATTAGGTCTGTGATCTTACTCATAGCAGCACCAATGGGGAAAAAGCATTGCATTAGGACCCCTAGCCTGGGTCTTCAAAACAATAGTAGACCTTACAGATGCCTGCAGGCCAATGACAACTCAGCATGTGATCACATGTGAATATAATAGGCATTCCTTACAGATGCCTGCAGGCCAATGATAATTCAATATGCAAATGTTACATCCCCTTTCTTTTAAAAGAAAAATGTTATGCATTACTTTTAAACCTTTCTTCTACATAATATTCTCGGTAACATAAACATATAAGTAAAATCAGCATTTAACTAGCACTGAAAACATCTCAACGTTTCAATAACAATGTACAGTTTTTTTTTAGGGCAGTGATCCGCCTACACCCTTTGACAGTTCACAAGTCAAGGATAACTCTAGGCTTGACCTCTCGTCCCGACCTTGTGTGGTATGAAACTGAGCATGCTCCTGAATCAGTCAACAATTCAGGTTCAGGTTTAGGTTCAGTTAAGTATAATGTGTTTTGTGTATTGCTCTGTTCATCACACTCTGTTGAACTGATCCTCTCGTCGGAATCACTGTGTTGTTCCTTGGTGTTCAGGAGGTGCCTGTGATTGCGGCGGTACACCTGTCCTTCTGGGGTGTGGACGTGATTGCTCAGTGTCAGCTGGCTGGATGACGACTGCTGGCTTCCAGTAGTCATGCTCCTGGGTTCTGACAGATTCTCCATTGTGCAGCGACGGCAGTAGTCTAGCTGACCTGTCATAGTATCTCTTTTGGTGTTGCTGTCTCTGTACACATTTTGCATGCACTTGCTTGCAGCTGACGACCTCTGGCTGCAGCTGCTGGTTGGTGCTTGGAAGGATTGAGCGAAGTCTGCGGCTCATCAACAGCTGTGCTGGTGACTTGAAGTTGTCAACCGGAGTGTTGCGGTACTCAAGGAGACTGATATAGGGGTCTCTTTTGTTCACTTTGGCTTTGTCCATGAGTGTTTTTGCAATCTGGACAGTTTTTTCAGCAAGGCCATTACTTTGAGGGTAATGTGGGCTTGATGTGACATGGGTGAAATCCCATGCCTTGGCAAACGACTCGAACTCTTGATTTGTATTGGGGGCCGTTGTCTGAGACTAAAGTCTCTACCATGCCATGCCTGGCAAAGGCTGCCTTTAGCTTGTGGCTCACAGCTGCAGATGTGGTGCTGTGAAGCTTGTCCAGTTCAAAAAATCTGCTGTAGTAATCAACAGTCACTATGTAGTCCTCGTTGTTCCATGTGAACAGATCCGTTCCCGTGACCTGCCAGGGCCTGTCTGGGGTACGGTGAGGTATCATGGGCTCTTTGACATTTGATGGGCGGCGTTCTAGACAAATGGAACATTTTCCGACAATGTCCTCAATGTGTTTGCACATTCCGGGCCAAAGCATAATGTCATGTGCTCTTTGTTTGCATTTTTCCATGCCCATATGTCCAGCATGAATTTTTGTCAACATCTCTTCTCTGAGACTGGTAGGAATGATGATTTTCTCCCCTTTGAAGACGATTCTGTTGATTTGTGACATATGATTCAAAACGGTCAAAATAACTTTTCAGTACCTTTGCTTCATCCGCGGTGAGAGACCATGTGTTAAAAAGTCTCTCCCTTTTTCTCCGATCCACAGGAGTAGGTAGCTGCATCTTTCTTCCCCCCCTTTGCTTTTCAGCGGACCCGAGAACATCAACTCCACATGTTGCTTGAACTTGTGCCATTCTCTAGGTAAGTTCAAAGATTCCCAATCCATTCGAGGCAAGGGAGCGCCAACGATGTCCATTTACAATCCCACTTCTGACACCATGTCTTGTTTTGCACACTTTCACAGAATCACAGAAACCCCACAGTGCAGATAGAGGCCATTTCGGCCCATCAAGCCTGCACCGACACACATCCCACCCGATCCCCGTAACCCCTACACCAACACATATCCCACCCTATCCCCGTAACCCCACATATTTTAATCCCCCTAACACTAAGGGTCAATTTATCATAGCCAATCAACCTAACCCACACATCTTTGGACTGTGGGAGGAAACCGGAGCACCCGGAGAAAACCCACGCAAACACGGGGAGAATGTGCAAACTCCACACAGACAGTCACCCGAGGCCGGATTCGAACCCGGGCCCCTGGCGCTGTGAGGCAACCGTGCTAACCACTATGCCACCGTGCTGCCCGTACAAAAATAATAAATTGCAGGACAACGGAGTATTACAGTTTATTAAGCATTTATTAAGCATTAGGTCTGTGATCTTACTCATAGCAGCACCAGTGTGGAAAAAGCATGGCATTAGGACCCCTAGCCTGGGTCTTCAAAACAATAGTAATCCTTACAGATGCCTGCAGGCCAATGATAATTCAACATGCAAATGTTACAGAGTAGCACACCTTTTATTTTGCCAGGGCTGCCGCTTCAAGTGCAGATGATTTAAGTAACTTGCAAATGCATGTTCCTGCCCATTTTCAGTCTAACCCCATCTTCCAGTAGCGTTACAGTAGAAGACACCATATTACCGCACCTGTCACTGAATCTGATCCTGACAAATGGTAGCTGCATTAGGAAACAGATTCCAGTAATCTCCTCATAGGATGTAGCTATTCTTTCCTTTAATGCCACTATATATACAGTAAAAATTAAATTTACATTTAAAAATAATGCATACAGTTTCTTTAACAATTCACTTTTCTATGAAGCTTCCTGGATTAGTCAGCAAATTTATACAGTGAGTAGCTGTGCCATACAAATCAGGAAGGTCCCACCTTTGATTCTCGTTCTGTGCTGAGGTAGTTAATCACAACCAGGACAAAGTTAGCAGATTCATTTGACCTCAGCACCTCTGGATTAGGCAGCCAAAAATTGGCCAGAGTTCCCGCGTCTGCTTGCTATGCAGTGAACTGTGCTGGAAGTGTAAATGTGTAGATGTCAGCTGAGTGGGATCAATGTTAGCTGTGATATCCCCACAGTTGAATAGGCTGCAAAGGCTTACACACTAATAAGGGTCAGCTGAGGGACATACCTGGAAGAAATTGGTATCCCTCGTAAAGGGTCAACATTTTCAAGAGGAGAAAGGAAGGGAGAGGAAAAAAATGGCAGAAAAAAGAGAAAAGAAAGCAATCTCAATGCACACTTCAAAACAAAATTGTTAAGTGAAAACTGTGCTGATAACTAAAATTAATTCTATTTTAAGCAATAATTTAGGATGAACACAAAGTATTGGTAACAATACATACATTCAGACATTGTTGTTTGCATATATCAAGATTCAATAATATAGGTTTGACTATACATTACAAAATTAAATCAACGAACATAAGAAATTACTACAGAAAAAAAGTAAATCCTTGAACACATGGAAATCAGTAAAATAAGGAAGAGGGTGACTAGTGCACTGGTCCCCAGACTTATTGGCAACGGTGCAGCTTATTGGCTCAAATTTCAAACAACTTCACATAAAACTCAGACTTATCTCTGTTGTTAATGGATTTGCAGCCAGAAACCTGTACAAGTGCCAATAAGTCTGAGCAAACAATATTAGGGCAAATGTGGGCAGTCAGTTTCTCCTTACTTTGTGAGTTTCTTTTTTTATTAGTTATACTTTCACCAATATAATTTTGGTAATAAACATACATTTTAAACATTTAAACAGCATATATGTGCTAGTTTTTCATGCAGCATGACTGGGAACAATATTTATTTAATGGAGAAACTTTTAAATGTATTATTTTAATGCAAACAGAGCAAGAATTATATTTATACACATTTTTTAATCTTCTTAGTTATTAAGAATGTATAAATGCATTTTTAAATATGTATGAAAATTAAACATTTTTTTATCATGTCTGATATCCATGAGTTAATCATAGGTTACTATATTCGAGTGTGGCTGATATATCTACCTTAAAGGCATTAAAACGTGGTTGAACTTACAATGAGTTCTACTGGCAATTTCACAAATTCATAACGGAATAGACAGAAGCTGGCAAGGAGAGAACAAAGCTGTGAGACAGACAAGTAGAAAGACCATTAGATTGGGGAAACATTAGAAGCAGGAAGTCATAAGTGGAGAGATGGAAGCCAGAATAAAATCAGAAGATATGAAAGGGTGTCAGAAGCAAAGAATTAGGTATTGAGAGGCATAAATAGAGTATTCAGAAATGGAAAGAGCACATGAGAAGTGGTGAATAAATCAGAAGTAGGAAAAGAATACAAAATTACACATTCCTGAGCATTTCAAAAGTGTAACTAGATTATTGCTGACTAGCATACTGAGGTATTCAAAGATTGCGATATATTTCGGTGCATTTTCAAGTGTCTGTTCCTATTCTTGTATATAACCATGATGATGATGATATCCCTGTGTGTTTTCCTGCATATACATGTGACTGAACTATACCATAAAATACAGTGCAATTTAATTATTCAAGCAATAGAAATGTTTTAAAACATTTAATTTTATTGTTCTATTCATACTGAAAGCTTTTGTTTCTACAATCTTACATTACTGATAAAATAATTTGTGAAATTTGTAATGGCGTCTTCTATGGTAAATTGATCCATAAATCTGTTTTCACTTGCAGTCTCTGGATCTTTGGGCTCGATTTTAATAGCCCTGAGGAGGTGGGTTTGGAGGCGGGTCTTTTGGGAAAATCAGGAAAAATGGCTTCAGACACCCATCCCGCCTCCATGCCGTCCCCACCCAATTTTCCTGAATGTCTGTTTAGCCGCTCCCAAACTGACCCGTCTCCAACCGGTGGGACAGGTAGTTAAGGCAGTTAACAGCCTGTTAACTGCCTTGCTAATCCTATTTTCATAGTGGTTTCCCATTTTCCTGCTTCTGGCTCCTGATTCCCGACTAGTCAGAAATAGGCCAGGTTCAAGGAGACGAGTTGCTGGAGGACATGATTTGTATGCATTGGTGGAGCGCTTTAAAAGCGCCCCTGAAACATGGCTGACATTCAAATGCAACAACTTTGCTGTTGTAGGTATGGGATAACATTTTGCACATCTACTGACCTTCTGACTGTTCAAGCTGACACCCATCTGCAGTGTGTCATGAATGGAAATATTTCAGGCCACTTCGACTGTGCGCTTGCAAGATTGTTACCTCAAATGAAATCTATAGCAAGGGGATGGGAAACATTTATGCCCTCTCGTCCTGGTGCTCATAATCAGGGGAGTAGCAGCCGCGTGGCTCACCACAGATCTTCCTGGGAAGAGGAGGACGAGGGGAGCCTTACATGCCTTGTTGTGACCAATGCAGCAACCCTCCAGTTCACTGCTGCCCGTCAACCAGGGTATGCACACTGCCATGCCACACTACCATAAGCTTACTCTTCAACCATAGGTGGCCACCAAAATAACAACAGAAAATGCTGGAAAAACTCAGCAGGCCAGGCAACATCCGTCCCATTCCCACTCAGACCTTACCGTACTCGGGCTTTTGCATTGTTCCACGGAAGCTCAGCGTAAGCTCGAGGAACAGCACCTCATCTTCCGATTAGGCACTTTACAGCCTTCCAGACTCAATATCGAGTTCAACAATTTCAGATCATAACCTCGGCCCCCATTACATTTTTACTTATATTTTTTATCCTCACCTTTGTTTTGGCCCTTCCCCCCCCCCTTTTTTTTCTCTCCCACATGGCAGCTGTCTCCCATTCTGCCAGCGCATTTCACACCTAATCTAGAGCCGTCTTTTGTCTCCACTAGTCCTATCACCATCTTGTCTCATTTTGAATACCTCTTAATGTCTCTTCACTTCTCTTTTGTTCTCTCCCAGCCTCCAAACTGGCCTTTTAATTTGTTTCATTTCCTGTGCTTTTTCAGTCCTGACAAAGGGTTTTGACCTGAAACGTTGACTCTATTTCTCGCTCCACAGATGCTGCCTGGCCTGCTGAGTTTTTCCAGCATTTTCTGTTGTTATTTTGGATTTCCAGCATCTGCAGTATTTTGCTATCGTAAAGGTGGCCACCATATGTCTCTGTAATTACAGGCGACACATGTTCAACATCATACTTCATCTCTGCTATACCCTCTTAAGTCCTATCACCTTTACCATCAGCATTACAAATGTAAGTCACCCTGAGCCCTCAATGCACTTTTGCCATTTCCCAGAATACATAGGCCACACAATCAACTGTTTGATATAATTTATCTTTAACACATGGCAAAATATACCAGCAAGAGTCAGAAAAAAAGAAACATCACCGAAGTGAGTCCCCTTGTGACTATAGGTGCTTAATCTTTCTCTTGCGCATACTTCTACGTGCTGCTTCCCCTGTGGCTACAGCAGATGTAGAGGCACCTTGCTGACTAGGATGCTGCGCCTGCTTAGATGCTTTTGGCGGACGTCCTCTGGGTTTGGGAGCCTGGGAGGGCTCTTCAAAAGTCTGCTCTTCCTGCAGCTGTGCAGGGGCTGAAACGGCCATCTCAGTTGTCTCTACAAAGTGGGTCTCTGACCGAGGGCTCTGCAGTGGCATGGTCGTGCGAGCACTTTGAGAGGAGCCCACACTTCTTTCTGTCCTGCCAACAACATCCCTCTCATGGATCAGCTGCACCTCAGTGCTGGCAAGTGGCAGGAGAGCACCTTGCTGCACTTCAGGGGGGCCATGAGGACCCATATCTGCACTGGCAGTCCCCCTCGAAAGGATGTCAATGAAGCTCTGGTCTCTCTGCTCAATAGCTGCCCATTACTCCTCCAGAGATGCCATTCTATTCTGAACAGTCACCATGTTTTCCTGACTCTGGTGACTTATTTCGTCCATGGCCATAGCCATCCTTTCCACGGAGGTTGCCATCCTATCCATTGTGGTGCGTTCATGCGCCATTGCCTCCACCACGGCAGTGCTGATGTTAGAGATTTTCTCCACACACACTAACCCTGGAGGCAAACCCTTCCAGAGACACCTGCATTTGTTCCTGTATTTCACGAACCGCTCTTTTTCTGGATGGCTCTAGAGGCACAACGTCTGCATGCAGCTCAGCAGAGCTAGGAGATTGCTGTGACCTCCGCCGAGGACTCTCCACTGCTGTCATTGTCTCCACCATCTGCTGATGCTCACTTGTGCACTGTCATAGACCAGGAGGCAACACTACTCTAACTCGCGATGGCCCCACCGAGGTGTGCGTTGCTGCGCTGGTGCCGAGTGCGCGGAGTCCTGGTGACACTGCTCTCTCAGAGGCTTCAGGTTCCTCTGAGGAGATGTCCGGGTCTTTGTCCTGGATCATGGGGAGGGGGGCGCTCGATGGTCCTGTGGGAGAGTAAAGGTATGATTTAGACATCTAATATTGATGTAGCTGACACATCCTTTTGAACAGATGATACAACACGATTCTCTATGAACATCGTATTCCATTGCTTTCTGATTGGGATGAAACTCAATTATGTCACCAGCTTCCTCCAGTGTGCCCATCTCTCCATCGCTCACTTCCTGGTCCTCGCCACCTCCAACAATCTTGTTTGTTGCCTCCTCAGCACTGGTCAATGTTGCAAGGGTAGGTGTTCCTCCTCCAGTCAGTGCTCTCTCCCTCTTATTGTGGCTTATCTTTTCCTGCAAGGAGTGATACAAGCGGTGTTTCAGCCACAGTGATGGAGTGAGTGTGATTAATCTCTACCATAGAACCTTTGAGTGAGACGAAGATGGGGTAAGGGGCCAAGAGGAAGGTAGCTCCCTGTGCGTTGTTAGTTGTTGTCACTGCATGACAGTGAGAGCAAGTCTAAGGGGTGCATAGGCAGGATGCTGAAGTGATTCAGTGCAAAGACAGAGATGGATAGGAAAGGGTGCACGGGAAGTAAGAGTAAGGTGGGATGTGAAGGAGGAGGCTTACAACGCAGAGTGCTGTTGATGAGAAGAGAAGGGAAGCAAAGCGAAGGCAAGTGAGATGGGATACTCACTTTTGATGTTCTCACAAGATCATTAAACCTGTTGTGGCACTGGATCCATAACCGTGCATAAATGGACCTTGCGCTCACCTCCTGAGCAATGCACAGCCAGGCTGCCTTGGTCTGCTGAGGAGGCTTCCTCCAGCCATCAGGAGGGAAGAGAATCTCCCTGCGCCTTCCGACAGCATCCACAAGAACTTGGAGGGACTCATTAAAACGAGGCGCTGCCTTGCCTCTGGAAGAAGCCATAGCTTTGAAAAGAAGTGCAGGAAACCACAATAGAAAGGCTTAGGTTGGATGGCAGCTTTAAAAGCAGCTGCTATTATGACATCATCAGAGGCAGCCAGCCGACCCGATCCCACTCATTGGACCGGCCAGTGCGCCTCCATGAAATTAACAAGGTACTTGAATAAAAATCGCAACTCTGCAGCTGTTCCCGCTGGAAGTGGCTCCCGAACCCGCCCACCACGCAACCTGACTCCAACCCGCCTCGGGAATTAAATACAAGCCCTTTGTCTTTGGTGCACACTCTCCAGTTCTCTGACTTCAATCATTATATCCTGAAGAACTGTTCGAATTAAGTATTCAGTCCCACATAAAAGACTGGATTATCCTTCACTGGACCACAAAATGCTATTGTTCATGTAGCTGACCACTCTGCCTGTTGCTGAGTTATCTGGAGGCTGGTCTCAAAAATGTAAACTCCCACTGGTAGGTCAATGTCTCCAGATCCGGTTAATGAGAAAGGTGATTTGGTACTAATACTCCAGGCATCTCATTTGGAGCCAATTCAATTTCAAAGAAAGGTTTATCTCCCCTCCCAAAGGGAGAGTTACTAGTTAGTAATTATACAAATGTGGGTTTGGGCCTTTGCTAGATCAACAGCAGATACTAGAAACTCCCCAAGAGCAGTATGGTGAACAGGCCAATCCTTCATAAAAAATGTGTGGGGTTGCCATCATCCTCTTGATCACAGCATCAACATATACCACATCCCATTAAATGGTGGTTCCATCAGTTGGAGGTGTGGAACCTCAGTAGTGACTGATTGTCACTCTGCACTCCAATCATCAATTCTGGATATATGAATGCATGTTTTCATTCCTAGGCTTCCCAGTAGCTGTCATCCTAAACTTCAGCACTTCCTCATAAGTCAAACAATAGACATCTGTCTTCAGCATGGTGAAGTACTTATGCAGGATAGCTTGTGATGTGTAAACCACTTTTATATTCTAGAGATATAGGGCTGGATTTTCTCAATGGAGACGTGCTGGAGGCAGGACTTCTGGTTTCCGGGTTTCAGTCCCACCCCCAGCGACATCTGATCAACCCACGCTATTTTCCCTTGATTGGCCTTGTTAAGCCTGCCTACCAGCCAATTAAGGGAACGCCGGTAATAGATGACGTCAGCGTATGACGCTTCATCTTTCGAAAAAATTTTGACAGATGAATTGAGAAGCTGTCATACACTGACAATCTCTGTTCTAAATTGAGCCCTTGCACAGAAGGCTCACCAAGACCTCTCTCCTCCGCAGAATGCAGCAGCCATTCTGTCATCTCTGCCGTTGAGATGAGACACCTCCGGATCCTCAAAGGTTGAAGCCTGCAGAAAGAAGCAAAGGTAAGGAAACTTTTTCCAACACTTTACACTCACCTCTCATACTTACCTGTCCACACTTGCACCCATCATTCACCTCTACAGTTGACATTTTGACCCCTCTCACCCCCGCAGACCCACTGCTCGCCTCGCTGATCCTGGCGAGGTTTGCAGCCGTCGGGAAGCCCGCAATTGCAGGCATAAAATGGGGAAAAGCCTCAAAACTGCGGGTTAACTACCTGTTAACAGGCAGTTAATTGGCTATAATCCCCTTCCCGCCTCGAGGAGATGGGTCTCTGCACAACTTGGGACCCGCCTCCCGGGAAGATGGCACGGAGATGGGTTGGGAGCGGGGTCGGTACCCGCTCCCAGTTTCTGCCATTTTCCCGGCAGTCCCGCCTCCATACCCGCCTCCCCAGGGCTGGGAAAAATCCCCCCAACGACACATACTCACCATGAGATTGACTCCTCCAGAGTGCTAAGCAACAGGTCAGTGTAGGCCAATGTCCTCCTTCCTTGCAACTATTTTTTTTTTAATGTTGTGCTTGTTAAAGTGGGGGATGTTAATAATAGGCAATGAAACTCCTCCCATTTCAGGCATCCAGCATCAGTGTTAGGTACAAGATGTTCATCTCTTTAGGATGGGCTGGTTTAGAACTCAAATCGCAGAGATGAAGGGCTGGATTTTGCTAGGGCCGGGGAGGCGGGATTGGAGGCGTGTGGGGGATGAAAATCGCAAAACTGGCGTGCGGGCCCAAACCCGCCTCCATCCCGCCTCCACGCAATTTTCCTAAATTTGTGTCTGCTGGTCCTGACTCCGTCCCGCCTCCAGGAGGCGGGATAGGCCCTTAAGGCCCTTAACAAGCCCTCAATTGGCTCTATAATCCCATTTTCCGAACCAGTTGCAAGTTTAATCGTTTTCCCACGTGAAACACGCCTGGTGGGAAACACACATCTGAAACGTGGCGGGAGCACAACTGGCTTGCGGAGTAGCAGCTGCAGCTCAACCATTAAATGGCAGATTTGAACAGGCTTTAATTGCAGGTGGCATAACTTTGCTCTCTCAGGTCTGGGGGATCTTTCAGAAGGCATACCCACAGCTCTGGAAGTTTGCAGCCTGACAACCATCTCCAGTGTGACCTCCTGGGAAACCCCTTTTGCCACCTTCACTGAGCGCTTCCTCAACTGAGGCATCTACCAGAAGCATGGGAGCCATTTTTGTCCTGCCCTTCTGGATATTACACGAGGCCGCCCAACAGCAGCAGCAACAACAGTTGCGCCAAGCTGCTGCTGCCCCACCTGAGGATGCACAGGCCAGAAGGGGCCAGCGCATGGAAGGCCGTCGGCGCAGGAGATACCCCCCAAACAGGGTCTACAGATGCAGGGTCAGCTACCTCAACATGTCTGAGCAGTAGTGCCAAAGGCGGCTCCGACTTTCGCGAGAGATAGTGGCTGACATCTGCGCAATGCTGCAGCAAGACCTGGAGCCCAGAGGAGCAGCTGGACACCCCTTATCAGTGGCCGTCAAAGTCACCATCGCACTCAACTTTTTTGCCTCAGGCTCATTCCAGGGATCAGCGGCAGACATCAGCGGCATCTCCCAGGCGGCCGCACACACCTGCATCAAGCGGGTAACCGATGCCCTCTTTGCCATCACGCACAATCACATCCATTTCACCAAGGATCGAGCAAGTGCCATGGCGAGAGCGGTTGGATTTGCTAATCTTGCAGGCTTTCCAAGGGTGCAGGGCATCGTTGATTGCACACATGTGGCCCTTAAGGCTCCCCATCACAATCCTGGTATTTTTGTCAACCGCAAGGGCTTCCACTCCCTCAACGTTCAGCTGGTGTGTGACCACAAGAAGGAAATTTTGCATGTTTGTGCCAAGTACCCTGGCAGTTGCCATGACTCCTTCATACTGCGCCAGTCTACTGTGTCTCCGCTATTCAGTCCGCCACACCAACTTAACGGATGGCTACTTGGAGACAAGGGCTATCCCTTGAGGACGTGGCTATTGACGCCGCTGAGGAGGCCAGCCAACGCAGCTGAGGAGAACTACAACTCCAGCCACCTTTCCACCAGAACCATGATCGAGCAGACCATTGGTCTGCTGAAGATGCGCTTCAGATGCCTGGATAGATCAGGTGGAGCCCTGCAATACTCAGCAGCCAGGGTGTCCAGAATCGTTGTGGTTTGCTGTGTGCTTCACAACATGGCACAGCGTCGTGGCTTGCAGATGGCCGAGGACCAAGTGGCTCCTGACATATCCTCCTCAGATGAGGAGGAGGAGGAGGGGGAGGAGGAGAGCGAAGACGAACATCTTGCAGAGGCTCATCAACCAGCGGCAGCAGTGCACGAGAACATTGGTGGCCGGCATGCAAGGAACGCGCTCATATTGGGCAGATTTGCTGAGCCTCGCCCATGAGGGACTATTGCCTCACATCCTTTTACCTGAGCACTGACAATATCCAGGAACCAGCTGACTTCTAGCGATGTGACCACCATACTGACCTCAAAGTGAAAGTCCCATTCGTGAAATGACACACGCCACAACTACAGCAGTAGCCAACAGATGATTTATTACCATTATTCTGATGGCTTTCAACCATAACACATTAAATTCCACCCAAGTGACTACCCTTGTGACTATTTGTGCAGTTTCTTTCTCTTACGCGTGCTCCTACGTAGTGGTTCCCCAGTGGCATCAGCAGATGTGGAGGCCCCTTGCTCACTTCCTTGCTGCTCCTGTCTGGACACCTTTGGCGGGCGTCCTCTGGGGTTGCGAGCCTGTAAGGGCTGCGCAACAGTCTGCTGCTCCTGCGGCTGTGCAGGGGTTGAGACGCCGATCTCACTTGGGTGCTGACTCAGGTGGGGCTCTGACCGAGGACTTGTCAGTGGCATGGAAGTTTGAGCGCTTGGAGAGGAGCCCCCCACTTCCTTGTTCTCTGCCACCATCAGCCACACAGCCTTGGTTTGCTGGGGTGGCTTCTTCCTCCCCGAGGAGGGGAAGAGCACCTCCCTGCTCTCTGTCGCTCCCTCCACCAATGCCTGGAGGGCTGCCTCGTCAAATCTGGGGGATGCCTTACTCCGATGTGTCGCTATGATTGATGATGGTAGCAGCAGCTGCCAGGGCCAGAAGCTTGGCAGTCTGCTGAAGTGAGCAAGGCTTGTGGAAGCCCTTAAATGAAGCAGCAGTGATGATGTCATCGGAGGCGAGCTTCCCACCTGAAAAGCTCTCCGGCTAGGGGTTCCCACACGTGGGGAATCAATTGGGCTATAAAATCAAAATTGCATCAGTTTCCCACATCGTTCAGGATTCGTGTGGGAAACACGAAATGTGGGGAACACGACCCCAACCCGCCCCCGTAGCAAAATCCAGCCTGAAAGGTTACTCTCTATGCCACTGTGCCACCTAATTTCCCCCTTTCCCTTTCTTTGTTATAAATCCACCTTCCACTTCAGAGCTTGGTCTTAGATCTTTCAAATAAGTCCTTCTGTTGCATGGATAGCAGTCCTGAAACATGAAGGTGAACTTTTGATACACAAACTTAATCTGTATTAGGTCTTTGATATCTTTGAAGAAAGAGCAGAATGACCAAAGTTCCCTTAACTGATTTTCAATGTCCAAAGAAATGTGTCTAAACTAAAGTTGACATCTATCACAACCCAAGGTACCAATATAAATCAACAATTGCAACAGATAACCTTTAGAAATATATACCATTGAGAGCCCCTCTTAGGCCATGCAAAGGCGTAATACCACATTTAAAACGACCATCACAAAAACTTGTTGGTTATCCTGTTGTTCAAGATGTTGTTCAAGCCCTAGGTTCCCCAATGAGTTCACCAACAATGCATCATCTATAAAAAGTGGCTGTAATTCTTTCAAGAACTTGGAACTGACGCTCTAAAACTTTCCTTTTCAATGCCATCCAACAAACCATTAGCGAAGACAATGAATAGGATGAGATGGTTTTGATTGTTCACTGGAACGTATTTGCACGGAATTCAGGTTATCCTTGTCTGGGGATGGGTACACTTTATTAAGCCTAGGCCTCATCATGTGGGTTCTGTGTATGTTCCTCAAAATTGATTGATGCAGAGCACTGGAGAGCAATCAAGACCATAGGTGAATCATAGAATCATAGAATGGTTACAGCACGGAAGATGGCCATTCGGCCTGTCGAGCCCGTGCCGACTCTCAGCTAGTCCCACTCCCCTGCCCTTTCCCCGTAGCCCTGCAATTTTCTTTCCTTCAGATACTTATCCAACTCCCTTTTGAAAGATAAGATTGAGTCTACCTCAACCGCCCTTTCAGGAAGTGCATTCCAGATCTTAACCACTCGCTGCATAAAAATGTTTTTTCTTACGTCGCTTTTGGTTCTTTTTCCAATCTGTGTCATCTGGTTCTCGACCCTTCTGCCAATGGGAACAGTTTCTCTCTATCTACTCTGTCCAGACCCCTATCAAATATCCTCTCAATCTTCTCTGCTCTAAGGAGAACATCCCCAGCTTCTCCAGTCTATCAATCCTCATTCCTGGAATTATTCTCATAAATCTTTTCTGCACCTTCTCTAAGGCCTTCACATCCTTCCTAAAGTGTGGTGCCCAGAATTGGACACAATACTCCAGTTGAGGCCGAACCAGTGTTTTATACAAGCTCATCATAATTTCCACACTTTTGTACTCTATGGGCTGGATTTTGTGAATGGAGGCAAGTTGGATATTCAAGAAAGAGTTAGATATATTTCTTAAGGCTAAAGGGATCAAGGGATATGGGGAGAAGGCAGGGGCAGGGTACTGAATTTGGATGATCAGCCATGATCTCATTGAATGGCGGAGCAGGCTCAAGGGGCCGAATGGCCTACTCCTGCTCCTATCTTCTATGTTTCTATGACTGCTGCTTGTCTTGTCAGTGTCCCACCACCATCCTCGCCTGACCATTCAGAAGGATTTTCCCCTGATTGAGCTTGTTAAGCCCGCCCTGCGGGCTCAGCAAGCCAATTAGGGAAGAAGTCACTGACAGATCATGTCAACGTCAGACATGCTATCTGTCAAGACTTCTTGAAAGAAGAAATGACAGCATTTGACAGCTCTGTGAAGCTGTCAAACACTGACATTCTCTTTAGCTTGATGCGTCTTTGTGGTGAGGACTCAACAAACATTGAAAATAAGTAAATTTCAGATGTCTGATGGATCGGAGGGTCCATCAGCCATTACCTGAAATTGACAAGGTGGATGTCCGCTCTCCCGATCCAGCGCGGCTAAAGGCTATAGAAGGAAAAAAAGGTAAGTGAACACATTTTTAAACTATTCACTCACCTTGCATACTTACCACTCCACACTTGCACCCATCACTCACCTCTACAGCTTACTTCCAGGTGCCTCCAACCACCGCAGACCTCCTCCATGTCTCCTCCAACACGATGGGGTTCTCTGACGTAGGGAAGCCTTCACCTGCGAAGGTAAAATGGCACTAATCCTTTTTTCTGCCTGTTAACTGTTGTGTATGTACCTTTAAGAAAATAACTGGTCTCAGACTGCAGTACCGGCAGTGACCACCCCTGTATAAAAGGCACTAGTGAGCCTCTGTGTTTTTAGTTTCACTATTGACTTCCACCAGTAAAGACTTATTTTGTTCCACTCCTGCAGTCCGTGTCTCAATTATTCACGGACGTAATACTGGTGACGAGTAAGAAACGAACTTACCTGCAACTCGGCAGCACCTCAGACGACGTTTTTGAAGGTCGAAGCCAGAAGAAAGAAAAAAATAGAATCCACAGAAACTCGAGAAACGGGTGTCGACCGTGGGCAACCGCCCTCCAAATCGTCGGATTGAAAACTTGCAGGAGAGACTGTCAAGAGCCAGGCTTGGTTCCCCAGTCTGTGGTTTCCCAGCTAATCGGGCTGGTGGCAGGTAGTGCACTGATCCTTCCTGGGCTGCGGCGGGCTAGAGCTCAATCGGGTGGCTCTGTAACAGGGCCGGGCAGCGAGTCGGGAAGCAAAGAGAGAGAGAGGGTGGAGCACACAGGGCGCGGCCGGTGCTTCGAAGCCGGGCAGCGTTCGGACCTAAGAAGAGGGAGGGAAGTGTCCCAGAGGGTCCGCTCCACGACGGGAAAATAATTTTAAAAAATATTAAACGCGCAAGAAACCGTGGAAAGCGGCGCTAACAACAGCGGGGAAGAAGGCAAAGCGCGGGAGGTGCCATTTTGTTAAATCGGGGAAGAAGGCAAAGCGCGGGAGGCGCCATTTTAGATTTGCAAGATGCCGAAGACTGGCTGTATCACTGCTTTTGATAATACAATAGAGGACTGGACCACGTATGTGGAAAGAGTCGAGCTATATTTCGAGGCAAACGAAATAGCGGAGGAGAAAAAGGCATCGATATTGCTAAACTTAATGGGCGCTAGAACATACGGCCTATTGCGGGACCTGATTACTCCAGCCAAACCGAAGGCGAAGAGTTTTAACGAAATTGTTGCTGTCCTACAGGAACACCTAAACCCTGCACCGCTGTTGATAGCAGAAAGATTTAAATTCCACAGGAGAACTCAGCACAAAGATGAGAGCAATGCTGAGTATCTTACGGAACTACGCAAGCTATCAAAGCACTGCCAGTTCGGAGCAGGACTGGCAGATACCCTACGGGACAAATTTGTCTGTGGACTCCTGAGTGAAGGAACACAGAAGAAGTTACTCGCAGAGAAAGAGCTGACGCTAGATAAGGCTTTCAGCGTGGCAGTATCGTATGAAGCAGCAGCCAGGGGAGCTGCAGAAATTCAACAAAAACCACAGGAATACGGCACCCACGAAATGACACAGGGATTTGCAAAATGTTATCGCTGCGGCAGAACTAATCATGACCAGAAGGACTGCTGGTCCAAAGACAAAATATGCAGGCAATGCGGGAAGATGGGACACATTGCACGAGTTTGCAGGTCTGGGAAGAAGACCAGCGACAACAAAAAGGCTACTAAGGAACCGTACAAGAAAGTACAAAAGATGACGGACAGTAGTTCCGAAGACCAGATGAGCGATAGTGAATCCGGGAACAGGAGACTAAGCTGTCTCAAACTTCACAATGTAATCGCAAAAGAGGATCACCGAACCATTTGGGTCACCCTCACGATAGCAGGGTCCCAAGTTAAAATGGAATTGGATACAGGATCAGTGCTAACCGTCATGAATCGACGAGACTACGAGCGGCTATTTTCACACATACCCTTGAGAGAGACATCCATCGTCTTGACGACGTATACGGGGCAAAAAGTATACCCCAGAGGAAAAATAAGGGTGCCTGTCGAATAAAACGGCAAGAAAATACGGAAATTGTATCTCTACCTACTGCCAAATGGTGGACCACCGTTATTGGGACGGGAATGGATCAGGAAGATAAACTTAGATTGGCACTCCATTCATGCAATGACGGTGGACGGTAAAAAAGATGAAGACGTCACTCCTGAACGATTGTCAACAATGTTAGCTAACGCCAAAGAGGTATTTCAACAAGAACTGGGCACGCTTAAAGGCGTAACCGCCTCGATAAAAATAGAAGAGAATGCAGTTCCCAAGTTTTTCAAAGCAAGACCGGTACCATATGCAATTCGCCCAGCCGTCGAGGCAGAGCTGGAGAATCTGGAGAAGGCGGGCGTGTTGTCTAAGGTCGACTGGAGCGAGTGGGCGACACCCATTGTTCCTGTCATGAAGAAAACGTTAAGCAATAAGTCCGGGGAGCCAAGGAAGATTCGCATCTGTGGGGATTTCAAGGTGACGGTGAACCCAGTCCTTCACACAGTACAATATCCTCTTCCAAGGATAGAAGACATCTTCGCCTCACTGTCTGGAGGGAAGCGTTTTACAAAAATTGACCTAGCACAAGCATATTTGCAGATGGAGGTTGAAGAGTCGTCTAGGAAGTATCTCACGATAAACACTCACAAAGGTCTTTACCAGTATCATCGATTGGTATTCGGAATAGCACCGGCTCCGGCGATATGGCAAAGAGCGATGGAACAAGTCCTGCAAGGGATTCCGGGGACTCAGTGTTACTTGGACGACATCCTTGTGACAGGTGAAGATGACAGTGAACACCTTAACAACCTAGAACAGGTGCTCACTAGACTACGGGAACATGGGCTGCGAGCCAACCGCCCCAAGTGCGAATTTTTTAAGAAACAGATATCGTATTGTGGCCACGTGATTGATGAAGAGGGGTTACATAAGTCCCCTGACAAAATTGAAGCGGTTGTTAAGGCCCCAGCACCTGAAAATGTGTCGCAACTGAGGTCATTCCTCGGATTGGTGAATTACTATCATAAGTTTTTGCCGAATTTGTCGACAATTCTGCACCCACTGAACGCCCTGCTACGAACGGGGGTAGCATGGAAATGGAGCGATGATTGTAAGCGTGCTTTTCAGAAGAGTAAGGACTTAATCACTTCAAGGGAAGTATTGGCTCACTACAATCCAGCACTGCCGATCAGACTGGCGTGTGATGCGTCTCCCTACGGCATTGGGGCGGTACTGTCACATAAATTCCTTGATGGTTTAGAGAGGCCGATAGCTTTTGCGTCACGCTCATTAACTTCTGCCGAGCGTAACTACGCCCAGATTGACAGAGAGGCCCTCAGCCTAGTGTGCGGGGTGAAGAAGTTCAATCACTACCTGCACGGTCAAAAATTTACTCTACTAACCGATCATCAACCTCTTGTCTCCATTTTCAACCCTCAGAAGGGCGTACCGATAATGACAGCACAACGGCTGCAGAGATGGTCCCTTTTCCTAGGGGCACACCAATATGACATCGAGTACAAAGGAACTAAACAGCATGGAAATGCTGATGGATTGTCACGTCTACCGTTGCCGACGGTGGAAGAAGAAGACCTTGCAGTGGATCCAATGGAATTATTCCACTCGACCATAGTCGAATGTCTCCCTGTGACGAATGGAAACATAGAAAAGGAAACACGGAATGACCCGACACTATCACGGGTCTATGATTTAACGGTGAAGGGATGGCCAGCACATGGCGAACCACTGCTGCCAGCATTCTCGCCGAGAAGAGAACAGTTGTCAGTGTGCAGAGGAACCTTGATGTGTGGATCCAGAGTAGTAATTCCACCTAAGTTGACGGATAGCGTGCTCAATGAGCTTCAGGAGGGTCATCTGGGTGGGGTAAAAATCAAGAACTTAGCCAGAGTGTTTGTGTGGTGGCCGGGAATCGATAGAGAAATCGAAGAGATGACCAAGAGCTGTGCAGGATGCCAGAAGGTCCAAAACGCCTCACCACAAGCTCCTCTGCATCCATGGGAGTGGCCCTCATCTCCATGGCAAAGGGTGCACATTGATTTTGCTGGTCCCTTCATGGACTTGATGTTTTTAATTGCATTGGATGCACATTCAAAGTGGCCAGAGGTAATAAAAATGTCCTCAATCACCACGGAAAAATCTATCACAGTTTTACGAACCATATTCGCCAGGAATGGGCTGCCTGAACAGATTTGCTCTGACAATGGACCACAGTTTGTATCTGAAGAGTTCCGGAGGTTCTTAAAGAACAATGGTGTTAAGCATTACACATCTGCCCCATATCATCCAGCCACTAATGGATTGGCCGAGAGGTTTGTCCAAACATTCAAGAAGGCTATCAAGGCAATGTGTAATGAAGATATACCCCTACAACACAAGGTGGACAACTTCTTGTTTGCCTACCGGAATGCAACACATGCGGTTACCAACCAAACTCCAGCCATGATGTTCTTCAATCGAAGACTACGATGCCGCTTGGATTTGGTTAAGCCAAACGTCCGAAGAGATGTGGAGAACAGGCAGTTTCAGAATATGAATGAAAGGCCGACCAGGAGTTTTAAGATAGGTGAACCAGTTTTGGCCCGGGACTACCGCACTGAGAAATGGCAGCCAGGAACGATTTGTACACGACAAGGACCTCTCATGTATACCGTGGACGTTGGGGAGAGCATTGTAAGACGCCATGTTGACCAGATTCTAGAGTCACTGGAAAACGTCAACTCCACACCACGATCTGATACACCTGGTAATGAAATCGACGTTCCAATTGCAGCTACCTCAGAACCGGTAATATTGGAAGCAGATGAACCAAACAACGACATTGATCCCGACTCAACATTGCCAGAAGAACCTGATACCCCAAAGAGGCATTATCCAGACAGAATCAGGAAGCCTCCTCAAAGACTGAACTTATAATTGCTTAAACTTAACCAATGTATCTAGCAACAGTAATTGTGATTGTAATTAGTTATCATTTAGTTGTTAAATGAATGTTATGTACTGTTTATCTAAAAGGGGAGGAATTGTTGTGTATGTACCTTTAAGAGAATAACTGGTCTCAGACTGCAGTACCAGCAGTGACCACCCCTGTATAAAAGGCGCTAGTGAGCCTCTGTGTTTTTAGTTTCACTATTGACTTCCACCAGTAAAGACTTATTTTGTTCCACTCCTGCAGTCCGTGTCTCAATTATTCACGGACGTAATATTAACTACCTGTTAACAGACAGTTAAAAGGATTAAAAGCCTCTCCCGCCTCCAGGATACGGGACCCGAAGCTGCACATCTTCCCGCCTCCTGGCAAGTGGGCACGGAGGCAGGATGCGGGCGGGTTTGCCATCCGCCCCCACTTTCTCCAATTTTACAGGCTGTCCTGCCTCCATGCCCGCCTCCTCGGGGCTTGGAAAATCCAGCCCTATACTTTTATTTATGAAGCCCAGGATCCCGTAAGCCTTTTTAACTGCTTTCTCAACCTGCCCTGCCACCTTCAATGATTTGTGCACACATACCCCCAAGTCTCTCTGTTCGTGCAACCCCTTTAGGATTGTACCATTTAGTTTATATGTCCTCTCCCCATTCTTTCTAACAAAATGTATCATTTCACACTTTTCTGCGTTAAATTTCATCTGCCACGTGTCCGCCCATTTCACCAACTATGACTTCCTGAAGTTTATCACTCTCCTCCTCACTGTTCACTATACTTCCAAGTTTTGTGTCGTCTGCAAATTTTGATATTGTGCCCTGTACACCCATGTCCAAGTCATTAATATATATAAAGAAAAGTAGTGGTCCTAGAACCGACCCCTGGGCAACACCACTGTATACCTTCCTCCAGTCTGAAAAACAACCATTCACCACTACACTCTGTTTCCTGTCACTTAGCCAATTTCATATCCATGCTGCCACTGTCCCTTTTATTCCATGGGCTTCAACTTTGCTGGCAAGCCTATTGTGTGGCACTTTGTCAAACGCCTTTTGGAAATTCATGTGCACCACGTCAACCGCATTACCCTCATCAACCTTTTCTGTTACCTCAAAAACTTGATTAAGTTGGTTAAACACGATTTGCCTTTATCAAATCCGTGCTGGCTTTCCTTAATTAATCCACACCTATCCAAGTGACTGTTAATTTTGTCCCTGATTGCTGTTTCTAAAAGCTTCCCCACTACCGAGGTTAAACTGACTGGCCTATAGTTGCTGGGTTTATCTGTACTCCCTTTTAGGAACAATGGTGTAGCATTTGCAATTCTCCAGTCCTCTGGCACCACACCTGTATCCATGGAGGATTGGAATATTATGGCCAGTACCTCCACGATTTCCTCCCTCAATTCCCTCAGCATCCTAGGATGCATCCCATCCAGTCCTGGTGATTTATCTACTTTAAGTACTGCCAGCCTTTCTAATACCACTTCTTTATCAATTTTTACCCTAGCAAATGTCTCCACTACCTCCTCCTTCACTGTCTATGGCAGCATCCTCTTCCTTGGTGAAGACAGATGCAAAGTACTCGTTTAGTACCTTAGCCATACTCTCTGCCTCCATGCATAGGTCGCCTTTTTGGTCCCTAATCAGCCCCACCCCTCCTTTTACTACCCTTTTACTATTTATATGCCTAAGGAAGATTTTTGGATTACCTTTTATGTTGGCTGCCATTCTATTCTCATACCCTCTCTTTGCCCCTCTTACTTTCTTTGTCACTTCTCCTCTGACCTTTCTATATATAGCCTGATTCTCAGATGTATTTGCAACCTGACATCTGTCATCTGCGCTCTTTTTCTGCTTCATCATATTCTCTATCACTTTCGTCATCCAGGGAGCCCTGACTTTAGTTGCCCTTCCTTTCCCCCTAGTGGGAATGTACCTCAACTGTACCTGAACTATTTCTTCTTTAAGGGCAGCCCATTTTTCCATTACAGTTTTGCCTGCCAATCTTTGATTCCAGTTTACCTGGGTCAGATCCGTTCTCATCCCACTGAAATTGGCCTTCCCCCAGTTAAACATTTTGGGGGCAAAATTCTCATCATTAGCACCACTGGTGGGAGGCTCTAACGTGGCACAAATGGCTTCCCCCCCCCCACCCCGAGGCGCTGCGCCTCCCGCGGAATTCCACAGGAGGTTAGCGGTGGCGCTACCGGGTATCGCTCTGATCTTCTGTGCCTGGAGATCATGACGTCATCTCCAGACGCAGCACCCCAGTAGCGCCTCGGGAGAAGAATTCCTCCTCACGCCCCGCAGCAGCGCGGGCCAATGTTACCGACTGCTGCAGGGGTTGCGAACAGTGAGGCTGGCCGCTCGCGGCACTCCTGCACCCCAGTGCTCCAGCAGATGCCAAAAAAAGTGCAGAACTCGCAACAGGGAGGATTTCCCTTTAATTGAGGATAGAGCCCCTGCAACGCAGTCACGCCACACGTGGCCACGTGTGGCGCTGCTGAGCATAGCGCCCCGGATTGGGACATCCCCCGCCTCTTGCACTACAAGAGGCAAGTGGAGTGCTTGATTTAGTGCTCCAGTTCCCTCTTGGAACAAAAAATGGGAATTTCTCAAATGTATGAAAAGGTTAGTGCCTGGCGCTAACTTTTCAAACATTTTTGACTTAGCGCCCCAAATGGCTCTCTAGGGGAATTTCTTCCCCTTTTACTCTAGATTGCTCCCTGTCCTTTTCCATAGCTAATCTAAACCTTATGATACTATGATCACTGTTCCCTAAATGTTCACCTACTAACACTTACTCCACTTGACCTACCTCATTCCCTAAAACCAGATCCAGCAATCGAAGTCCTTGCAAAAAGGTTTTCTATCTGTCCATCGCTCCTTATGGGTGATTGCAGTATATCAGAACTAGAACTGCAAAGGTTGTTGAAATTGCTTTGGCAGCATTGCTCTCTGAGGTTCATTAATTACATGGCATCAACACAGGGATCAGAGTGACACAGCAATTGCTTGTGCAGTTGTGAATAGCGAGGCACATTCTTTGCTTTCTAATTGTGTTGTTCAATATTGATGACAATCTTTGGATCACTAGTTGGTTGCATTTTCATCAAGAGGCTAGCTCCTAGCAGTCTTGGGCTAGATACTCGTCTTGTGACTTAGCTTGCTAGGCCACTTCAGAATCAACCACAATGGTGTAGGACCAGAGTCACATATAGGCTTGACCGGGTAAAGTCAGCAGGTTTCCTTCTCTAAAGGACACGAGTGAACCAATTGGATTTTTACAACAATCTGATAGCTTCATGGTAATTTTTCCTGATGCCAGCTTTTTATTTCCAGGTATTGAAAAAAAACTGAATTCAAATTCTCACACTGCCACTGTTCGATTTGAACTCAAATCCTCTGGATTACTTGTCGAGTAACGCTCTGACAGTGTAGCACTCCCTCAGAACTGCACTGAAGTGTCAGCCTTGATTATGATCTTGAGTGTGATAGGTCAGAGTTCTGGAGAGTAAGGAGGAAGCTGATGGAAAAGTTGAGTTTGGAGTGATGAAGGTCTGACAATAAAAAATTATGGGGCTTACTAAATCTCTGGGAACCCCCCACTGCTTTAATTGAATTTCATAAGGCTTTTGACTACTGGCTCATGTGGCTATCATGAAGAAGCTGCAATCATTATAAAACACTGGTCCGACCTCAACTGGAGTATTGTGTCCAATTCTGGGCACCGCACTTTAGGAAGGATGTGAAGGCCTTAGAGAGGATGCAAAAAAGATTTACAAGAATGGTTCCAGGGATGAGGGACTTCAGTCATGTGGATAGACTGGAGAAGCTGGGGTTGTTCGCCTTAGAGCAGAGAAGGTTGCGAGGAGATTTGATAGAGGTGTTCAAAATCATGAGGGGTCGGGACAGAGTAGATAGAGCAAAACTGTTCCCATTGGCGGAAGGGTCGAGAACCAGAGGAAACAGATTTAAGGTGGTTGGCAGAAGAACCAAAGACGACATGAGGAAAAACATTTTTACCAGTGAATGGTTAGGATCTGGAATGCACTGCCTGAGAGGGTGGTGGAGGCAGATTCAATGGTGGCTTTCAAAAGGGAATTGGATAAGTGCCTAAAGAAAAAACATTTGCAGGACTACGGGAAAGATCCGGGGAGTGGGACGAGCTGAAGTACTCTTGCAGAGAGCTGACACAGGCTTGAAGGGCCGAATGGCCTCCTTCTGTGCTGTAACCATTCTATGATTCTATATGGAAGTAGTAGTACATGCTTAAATCCGAGATGTTAGCTGGAAAATGAACTCAGCTGACGATCTATGTTCAAGACATTTCACTGGGCCAACCAGAGCATCCAATGTTTAACAAATCAGATGCCTAGATACACTGCGCTCTGTAGACTGGATTCACCAATGAGGACAGGCCAGGCAGCGGATCGAGCCAATAATTTTATTCAGTCTAAAGGCAGCAGCCAATCGGGTCAGCCAATGAGCAGCGCTGGCTCTGAGTAGACAGCGCCGGTCCGGAGCCGCTTCTCGCTAGCGGTTGGAGGCTGCGGGTGCTTGGCGAGTGCTCAGTACTTTTCCTCAGTTGTTCGTGTGAACATGTCCTACCGCCGTTTGAATGACGCGTTACATTAATTAAGTGGCAGTCGAAGAGGAAAGTTTTTATTGTCGTTGTCTCTTTGTACCTGGGGCACTTTTATCAGGTGCAACCAAGTGTGGTGACGAGCTGTCATCGGCAGTCGACAGCCTGCCCGCAAAACAAGAAGTTGCGAGGAAAACTCCCTGACAACGGAGCCTGTGGCGTTTGGCTGAAGCCGGTGTTATTTGCTCACTTGCATTCAGTTTTTAAACGTTCAGTAATAGTCGGTGACGTGTGCAGCCTGCATGTCTCCAAGTTGTGTCCACCTTCTGGGAGATGCCAAGAAGCCATCAATGTAATTTCGGAAACATGGATGACATGTTGGAGCTCTCCTGAGTCAAGACGTGGAGCAATTGCTGTCGGAGGTTCTGAGTGCTCCAAGGGTGCAGACGGAATCGTTAGACTTTCGGAAAATCGCGACTAATTTCAGGTATGTAACCGGGAGCTCTTTCACTGAGTGAAGGCTGGAAGTGCAGCATCTTTAATCTGGAGCAAAGCTGCTTTAAGGATTCTCGCGCAGCTCCAGTTGTGTTCCGCAAGCAAACGTTTGGTGTGAAAAGCGAAGTTTACTTGTTGAAGCTAAACGGCTTGGGATATTGGCGTCTGGCGCTGGGTTTTCTGATGTTGATGTTCGTGAATTTTTCTTTAACGAAGCATGGATTAGTCCTCGTCCCGGGGAGCCCGGGCGCTGCGAGCAGTGTGGCAAGGTCATCGACCTGAAACGCTAACTCTGTTTCTCCCTCCACAGATGCTGCCTGACCTGAGTATTTCCAGCATTTTCTGTTTTTCTTTCACTTTGGAGGAGGCTTATCAGCGCTAAGTATTAATATTATGATAACTCTTGATTTTCGAAATTAATTTAAATATAGTACATACTCCGTTTGGTCTGTCCAATTAGCTTTTATCAAAGTTCACTTATTTTCAATCTTTTTCTTTTGTTTTCTTCGTTCAATTCCTCCAGTGTACCCTGAATAAGAAATTGTGGTTGCGATTGAACATGGCATCAAGTTGTGTACCAGCAGTCCCTATCACACATGATGTCAAGGGCAGCCACTCTCTCCTCATCTCTGGGATTCAGCTCTTGTGCCCATGTTTGGGCCAAGGCTGTAATGAGGTCTGGAGCAGACTGGTCCTGGCAGAACCCAAACTGAGTGTTGACAAGAAGACTATTGGTGAGTAAGTGCCGCTTGATAGCACTGTTGATAACTTGTTGCATCACTTTGTTGATGATTAGGAGTAGGCTGATGGGCCGGTAATTGCCTGGACAATTTCCCACATTGTTGGGTAGATGCTAGTGTTGTAGCTCTACTGGAACAGCTTAGCTAGGAGGGTCGGCTAGTTCTGAGGCATAGGTCTTCAGCACTACAGCCAGGTTGTTGTCAGGGCCCATAGTCTTTCCTGTGTCCTGTGAACCTCAGTCGTTTCTTGACTTCATGTGGAGTGAATTGAATTTGCTGCACATAAATCTAATCCCACTCGCTTGCTCACTCTCCATAACCTTCTAATGTTCTACTTTTCTTCAAGCAGCTATCGAATTCCTGTTTAAAAGAACTTATGGCGTCTGCTTCAACAACAGTCGGTAGCGGTGGATTGCATATTTTAACTAGCCTGTGTAAGCAAATTTTCTAACATCCCAATAATTTTTTTCGGAATGATCTTGAATAGAGTTATCTCATTACCATCTTGCCAAACAGTGGAAACAATCTATCACTCCTAAATTGTTGATAGCGAAAGTGATAACTTAATTGAAAGATGCATTAAGCAAGAAGACGGCTACTTAGATTCAATCCCAAGCTTTTAAAGAATAAATACAGGCCAAGGGTTTATAGTAGTGGGGGGCAACGCGGCCTCTACTGTAATGAAAACCTTATCTCATTATGTTCATGCTTGATGGAACTATTTTTGTTATGTACACCAGCTTATGTATTTAAAGTAGGAACATCTTAAACATTGTAAAGAATGTTTGAGTGAGAGTCAGAGTGTATAGTTTCTTCCCCCCCCCCAAAGTCTTGCCAAAATTGTCTCTTTGGTTTTGTCCTGCATCATCTCCGTTGTGGCTCTCTTGTCCCAGCATTATTGTTCCCATTGTTGTTCCTCTTTTTCCTCTCTGTTTTGTCCTGTTTCTAAATCTCTTGTCTCATCCCCTGGGATTTTCTCATCAGATTTATTAGCTCTTTTTTTCGTGCTGATCTCTATTCTGTTCCCTTACTTGTGGCAATGGCCTCGTCTCATCTGGCCTCTTTGCTCGTTTTGTTACACTTTTTGGCTCTGTGCCATTACCATTTTGTTGGCTGCTTTCTGCTAGGTCTCTGTGAAACCTGCTTTTCGAGCCATTAGGAGGTGCACTCCTATCAATAACCCTTGAAAGCTACCCATATTAGCATTGACACCCCCCTCCCCTACCCCTTGATGAGTTTTAATTCATGGCATGACTGAAATCAGAATCATTTTACAGAGCAATGCAAAGGAGCATCAATGAAGTGTACTACCACATCACAAAATACTCTGATCATTTTGGTGTAAAAGTGCTGCTATCGGTCTTGAGGGATTAAGCAGTAAAAAGATGGTAATTGTAACAATGTGAAAATAACAAAAGTAAAGGATTAATGAAACATAAAAGGGACAAAATAAAGGTTAAAAGATACAATATTGTATTTGGAAAAAAGTAAGAGAGGCATCTTTTTAATTCTTAATGTTCAGCTTTTTATCAATTTGATCATTTTGATCCTAATGTGGTAAGAAAAAGGGGAAAGATTGTTGGCAAATGTAGCCATTTGCAATGTAGTACCAATGGAATTAAGGCAGTTTTTTCTATCATTTTTTAAAAAACCTTTTTAAAGATTTGGATAGGATCAGCCCAAAAATAAACTGAGATTTAAAAATGAGAGAAATGGAACAGAAACTAAGGAGGAAAAAGATTGAAATGAAAAAAGATGTAGGTGATGGAAGTGATCTGCATGAGATGGGGGGACGCAAGTCTTGAAAAGAGAGTGGGAAATATTGGTGGTTGGCACTTTTGGTTGCATTTGTACTCCTGGAGAACTTAATTAATTTTTTTCAGATTTTTAAGTCTTGTTACTTTTTCTTCTTAGTTATATAATAGGATCCCAGAATAAAATTTTTCTGTATGGAGTGAATTTTGTATTTACCTGAAGATGAACGACAGTTGAAGGAAAGTATCACTGCCCTTGTTCAATTTCTCCCCTCTGCTCCTGTAGATATCAATTTCTGAAAGAGCAGCTAATTCCCCCCATCTACTTGGTACATCTGAAAATATTACCGTCTGGTTTTGCTAAGATTGACTGTACCTTTCTGCTTGTTTGTATATATTGTATGATTTGAAAATGTGGAGACACTGAAAACTGTAAAAAGGATCCAGCACCAAGAGGGTTAAAGGTGTAGCTCAGGCAATGCTTCAAAAGGAAAACAGAGGGCTAATGCATAACATAACATGAGGCAAAACAAAACAAGGACAGGCTCAAAGGATTCCTAAAGTGTTGCCAAACTGCAAATGTATTCATTATTAACTTGAAGGCACAGGAAAGTTCTAAAGTCAGAAGTACACTCTCTAGAATTCTCATGCTTGCATTACTTTCACAATTCTTCACAAGTCACAGTGGGAGTGAACTGTACATGCAATTGTTCATTAGTGACAAAATTGCTTGGTGCACCCTATGGATTTGTTCATTAAGTATAGGCAACATCGCATGGTTTTGTTGTAGCTAGCTACTGGCATAAAGTAATGGTGGTTAGCTCGGAGAAGAGAGCAAGGCAGTAACGCAATCAAATGGTTTCAGGCAAAACCAGAAAACAGGTACTCTTGTCTGAATCCCAGTGTTGTGTTGCTGCCCCCTGTCCATCTCTTATAACATGCAGTTTAATTTTTTTTTGTTCATTTGCAGTTACAAATTCTACTAATTTCCTGGTATTTAGAGTTCCCACGGATTTGATCAAGGTTTATAAAATAATGAAGGGACTAGGTTGTGTTTATGTCAACCAATTATTTCAGCTGAATAGGTTAGGGAAGAATCGGGGTCACGCTTACAAGTTGTCTAGGAGCAGAACTAGGCAGGATGATAGGCGGTTGTTCTTCCAGAGAATAGTAGACCTGTGGAACAGGTTACTGGCTCATGCAATGAATGCTGATACCCTGTATTCCTTCAAGCGAGAGCAGGACCTTTTTCTATTTGGGGCGGAGATCACCTCATACAAGAGGTAGGTGTCCTGTAATATGAATCATGGCCAGTGTTATTTCCTGAACTAGTTTTGATTGCCTAAGGGGGTCGGAGAGGAATTTTCCACTTTTAACCCCTTCTAATTGGCCCGGGTTTTTCATCTGTTTTTTGCCTCTCCCAAGAGATGGGTTGGGAATGTATATTGTGATACAGAAGGCATCACAAGGTGGACCAGTAGGTCTTTTCCTGTCAGTTATTTTCCATTTGTATCCTTGGAGTTGCACTGGTGAGTGCCATTTCTAAGTCTTTGATGGTTAATAGCATTTATTTTTATTATTACATTGTGGGAGAAGTGTTATAGTATTTTTTGGGAGACATGTAGTAGAGAATAGCCAAAGGAATTCAATTATCAAATACTCACTCTGTTACATGACTTCCAAAGATGTTCTAACTCACAAGCAACATTTTTCTTCTGAAAGCTAGACGTCTAATCCTTTAGTCCTCATTGTATATCCTAACTATGCAAGCTGTTTTTATAAAAAAAAAAAAAAAAAAAAAAATTTGCATGTATAAGTAGCTTTTTTCCCTGTGGGAATTGTTCCTTATGGTGGGTGTTTTAATAATACTTATCCAAAAACAGCTGCTACAGACCCTGAAATGCTGATTTAGGCCAGACCATGCTTCATGTCTGTTTGGTTCAGTACAAAATGACATTATAGTCAATCATTATTACAAGCGGAAGGATTTCCTGCTGATTCGGGCCACAGCAAATCTCATCCATTGAACACATACAGCAGTCTTGGCAAAGAAATGATAAAGCTTCTCAATTTACTCTACATTTTAATAAAGACAGACCAAAAGATTTTTTTAAGTAATCTTCTGTAAGCTGTAGAATTGGTGAACCATTAAAAAAAAATTATAAATGACATTTGCATGATCTCTCAGTGACATTTCATATGGTTCATTTAAAAAAAAAGT
Organism: Somniosus microcephalus; assembly: GCF_052327205.1. Lineage (NCBI taxonomy): Eukaryota > Metazoa > Chordata > Chondrichthyes > Squaliformes > Somniosidae > Somniosus > Somniosus microcephalus. Next base: position 218,224,625 of record NC_140987.1, read on the forward strand.
CAAACACTTACAGGCAAAATAATTAACTTTGTGGGCTGCTGCAGTACATTTTTTAAACAGAGGAATCGGCTGATTCTATTGACTGGGAGGCAGCTCGGTTAAGATGGGCACATGAGTAATTTCAGCAACAGGATTTTATTAGGGTTTACATAATGATACAGAGGACTCCGTACAGCTGTTAGAGATTTGTGTTAAGCTATATGAAACTCTTATTTGATGTGCACAAAGTGGGTAGTGAGCATAATTTTAGCACAGCATCATGATCTTCAATGCAAGGTCAGTTTTTAATTAATATATTTCTCATAATCATCCAGAATGTCAAGGTGTGCTATTAGGCTAATGTAAGCTTTAGTCATTTTCTCAGAGATAAAAATGAGGAAAACTTCTACCTAATACAAAAATGCCTTAACATTGACTGGTCCGGAGTTGAATTGTTGGCTTGCAACGTGATGTGCAATTTGTTCAGATGGAAAGTATCCCTTTGACAGTATTGATGTAGCTGATGCTACAGCAGTGATTCATGTTGAGCTTTATGCAAACGGGTTGGCGGTACAAAATTAAGACGTATCCCTTGGTTTAAGTCTCAATCTGACCATTTGAAACTACTGTAGCAGTGTGTTGGATAATATTTAGCTTTCAATTTGCACCACCAACTTCTGTACACAGTTAAATTTGACAGCATTCACCATAGATTATGTACACCAGTACAAGAAGTACTGTGGTGCCACATTCCTAAAATAAGACAATTTTTCACATCAACCTTCCAAGTCCTTGGGTGGTTTTTTTGTGTGTGGAAACTATAATTTATGGCACAGTGCCCTGGTTATACTGCAAACTCTCTCAAGTCTAAATGTGTAATTTTTTTTCAATCCAGAAATCATTTAAAGAAAATTCAAGCCTGTGTTGCCAAGTTCCCCTGAATAAAGTTGACATGCCCCCTTAAGTTCTAGTGCAAGGGGTATGTAGAAAGTTATGATAGTACTTCATTATTTGTTGGCACAAATTCCTTCTTTGCATCTGCACTAAATTTTAAAAAAAGCACTTTGGACTTGGGCTGGCGAGAGACTTTAATGTTTAGTGGCATGATTTTGACATGATAGAAAAACATGTTTATATAAAGAACACCATTTTGTAAGAACTATTAACTCTGCTGGCATGACAGGTATTTTCTACAATTTATTTTAGTTATCACAAAAAAGTTAGCAAACTTAATATCTAAAAAGTATATTTCTGCTTCTATATCCGGCAGATTTCTTTTGGGCGAAGTATCTATTGACATCACTGTCAGCCAATGAGTTGGAAACAGGGCGGGATTCACGGCAGGACTTGCAGCTAACAAGTGTATTTTACAGCAAGCAAACCAAACAGCAAAACAAATAAAGTTTATTTGCTGAGCCTATATAAAGAGTCTCCATGTACTGCAGCAAACAGCAATTATGCATGACTGAAACTGCAGCAACTTCTCTCAAAAGCACTGTGATTTCTCCAGCAAAAAGCAGTGAGTGGAGGATAGTAGTGTACAAATTATGTGCGTTAAAACAATCCCAATCACTTGCAGTGGTGTGGTCTCCAGATGTGATTGACGGGGTAATTACCTAATCATCAGTATATGCAGCCATTTTTGGGGGGCAAGGAAGTGGGGTCTTTTTAGAGTTGAGATGGCTGCAATATGACAAGCCTGATGGTGGAAGTTCCGAATCAAGTCAGTCCTTTCTGGCAGACTCAATAGCCCAATAGCTGAACCAGGAATTCTTCCCACTCCACTCTGGATAACCTGCAAGCTGATGCCTTAAAGGTAGGTGGGATCCTATCTGGACAAGTTGCATGAAGAATACCAGTATTCTGTGCTGTTCGACAGCACCACATTAGTTGCTTAAGTCCCTTGTATACATTTGTGGGTTCTCTGAGACTTGGCTTTGTTAATCTGTACCTTAGGCCTCTGGACTGAGGAAAGTCAACTTCTTGCCTAGAGGGAGAGACTGTGGGCTGGATTTTCATTCAGAAGTCGGGAAGGAGGCGGGACTACAACTTTCGGGTTGTAGTCCCGCCTCCATCGAGATGCGGCCAGTCCACGCGATTTTCACTTGATTGACCTTGTTGAGCCCGCCCAGCGGGCTCAGCAGGCCAATTAAGGGCCACCCGGCAACAGGTGACGTAGCAGACTGAAATTTCATCTGTCAAGACGGGGATCGGGTGGGATATGTGTCGGTGCAGGCTCGATGGGCCGAAATGGCCTCTATCTGCACTGTGGGGTTCTGTGAAGACGCTTTGACAGATGAAATATCAGTGTTTCACAGCCGTTTGAAGCTGTCAAACACTGACAATCTTACTTCTAACCTGAGTCCTTCTACGCAGACTCAGTTAGAAATCTCGCCGGCACTGCAGGCTGTCACTTTTGACAGATCGCAGCCATTCTGCTTCCTGTGCCGGCTGAATGATGGACTCCCGAAGCCTAGAGGAAGGTAGGCTGTAAAGGTAAGTACAGGTAATTTAAACTTCTTTAGACACACCAAACACACTTACCTTTGCACTCATGCACCCATCACTCACCTGAACACCGACATCTCGACCCCTCCAAGTCCTTCAACCCGATGGCCCGACGACTCTAACCTGGCGTGGTTTGGAGCCGTCGGGAATCCCACACGACACCCTTCAAAATAGGGATTAGGCTAAAAACTGCCTGTTAACAGGCAGTTAATTGGCACTAATCCCTTCCCTCGGCGGGTCCCAGTGCGGGGCGGGTACCCGCCTCCTTTGAAACTGACACGGAGGCGGGTTTTGGGCGGGATGGTGTCGGGACCCTCTAATTCGGGATTTTAGCCCCCCGCACGCCTAAAAGCCCGCCTCACTGCACACTGAAAATCAACCCCTGTGTGTGCACTCCATTTTCATCTAACAGAAACTCTACCTGTGTGAATTTTTCAGTAACTTGGTTTGGAGACTGTTAGTAGGGCCTACAAATTCAATGGGACCTATACTGAGCATGTGTGCCTTTAATTTGTGGGTAAACATACTCTACAATTTTATTGAAAACATTTTTCAGCCTGGTCCTGTTGCTGCAGTAATATAGCAACATAAGCTTTTATTTCCCCAGGAAGACAAATGACTCCTGTTCTTTCTCCTTTCTACCACTGCAAACCCCACAATTACCACATAAACAGCCCATTGGAAGGATTGAGCTGTACCCTTTATTGAAGCAAATTGCCTCAAATCTACTTGTTGATGAAAATTTCAATAAATTTTGCAGGAGAATATTAATTTGCCAATAACAATGGTTGTGCAACAGAAGAGGGAAAGCATATTTCTTGTGTATTGTCCAACCAACAAGAAGCTTCTTATTGAATGGCGGAGCAGACATGAGGGGCCAAATGGCCTACTCCTGCTCCTATGTTCTTCTGTTCTTGTACCATGGAGGGGAAATTGGGAAAATTAAAGTTAAAATTTAATGGCCTGGAATTTGTGGTCAGCGGCAAAGCGACGTCGATCGCCGCTGACCTCGAAGAAAGCTGCCCACAAAGATCTTGCGATCTCTGTGAGGAAAACTTTAGCTTTCTTAAACTTAATTTGATTGTAGTGTTGTCAGAAGGGGATCTCCAGCATATAGCGGTAGAGATGTCATCAAGCTGGCTAAGCAGCCAATCACATTGAAGAATTCTTAGACAACAAACCAGGAAATATAAAGCAGCTTTTATCTTTCACTTTTTAAAAATTTTACAGAGAGCGAATTATAGATTGGGACATACACATGGGGTAAAAGTAGAAGCTGAAATATCATAAACTTTAAAAAAGTGTTTTTATTATTTAAAATTTCTAGTAATTTTTATCATAATGGAGAAATTTGACATTCCACAAATATAAAGTTAGTTTTTCAGAGCCAGAACGGTTATTCAGCAATGGTTATTACTCGGACCACCATTAAAAACCCAGTTACACCTCATTGAACAAGGCTTAACCTTTTTAATGGGTTTTTTAACAGTGATAGCACTGTGGAAAAGGGGAGTTCTACAGTGCAACCTGTGGAGGAGCAGGGAATGACTGATGGCAACTTCAGGATTTCTGCGTTTATCTGTGCATGCGCTAAATCCTGAAGTTACGGTCAGTTTCGGAGGAGCAATGACGGCGTCATTACCACTGCAAAATCTGGGCCATTATTTATACAGCAAGTTTCATGGAAAGGTGATTATAAATGTTAGAGGTTAGGACAAAGGTTTGGCTTTATATTTTGGCATAACTTACATCCTGCCAAAGGAAGATTATGTCTTGGGCTCAGATTTTCTGTTTACTCTTATTTAGTCTCCTCTCTCTCCCCTCTGTTTCTCATATTGTCTCTCATATATTTTATTACAATTGTTCCAGCACTAAATAGCATTTTGATGCTAACATCTTTACAATGTGCAAACCTGATACTAATTTGCATTATTAGTGTTGGTTCAGAATTTCGACTCTGTTTGTGGACAGGCAAATTGTCATTAATATGGTGTGGCAAGCTTGTCAACATTATTTTTTCCGGCAGCTAATGTGTCTTGGCCCATTAGCATATGGAAGAGCGGCTCCAAATGCCTGATTGTCAAATGTTTGTTTCAGTAATTTTCTAAATAATGCAACCTTAAGTCATGCTATACCAGTTAATTACTCTTGCATATAAATGATGAATAATAATATATTGTTTCAAATACATCCCTGTTGTAATGTTTGTGGTGAAACAGAATATAATACGAGAGTCAAGACACGCACATTCCTTTGCATGTATGTAAACAAAACAAATAGCAAAGCAAAGAAAGGGGAAAAGGTCATTATCCCTGACTGGTCTAATGAGGTGCCTTGGCATGTCTAGCTAATTTCCTGCATTTAATCAGAACTTTGTACCTTTGCAGCTACATTGGCCAGAAACTGATTTCCTGAGAAGGGAAATGTACTTTGTCAATCAGAACTTGATTGTTATAACTACCATAGTGAGCTGCTGGACCTATGCAAATAACTTGGCCTAGAAATTCGGCCGTGCCCATATTTGGTGGGCAATTGGACCTTGGTCCAGGGGGAGCAATCTGTTGGGAGTGGGAGGGAAGGAACAATCTGTTGGGAGTGGTAGGGGAGGAATCGATCGGCAGCTGTGGTGGATGGGGTGTGGAGGGATCAGTAGTGGGGTCATGGCAATTGGTGGCTCGGTCTGCGGGATCAGTGGCAGGGGAACGGTCTGTTTTCTTTTAATGTGGGGTCGGGAGTGTTACGTCCGTGTAATAAGAAAAGGACTGCAGAGAACGGTACAACAGGTGTTTACTCAACGTGGTTCAAACTGCAACTGAAACAACAGATTACTACTCAGCGTTATATACAGGTGTGGTCACTGCCAGTACTTACTGCAGTATACATGAGATGTAGAAAGTAGTTCCCCCCCTTAAAGGTACATACCTTACAATTCCTCCCCTTTTAGAATAACAGTACCATAACACTCATTTAACAATTAAATATCAAACTAATTACAATTAACACTTTTAACATGCAACATTAGCTGAAAATAGTCTATTTATAAATTCAGTCTTTGGGGAGGCTTCCTGATCCTTTCTGGATAGCGCCTTTCCCGAGTGTCTTGCTCTTGGTGCGGAGGCGATTCTGGCCCCCTGTCGTCGGTTGGTTCATCAGCTTCCGATGCTACTGTTTCTGGGGTAGATGCTACCTGTACGTCGGGTTCATCACCAGGTACGTATGGGCGAGGCATGGGGTTGACTCGTTCCTGTGACTCTAGGATCTGGTCAGCATGGCGTCTCACGATGCTCTCCCCAACGTCCACTGTGTACATTAGTGGCCCCTGCCGTGTGCATATCGTTCCTGGTTGCCATTTCTCTGTTCGGTAGTCGCGGGCCAAGACTGGTTGCCCTACATTGAAGCTCCTTGATGTGCTGGAATTGCTTACTCTCAACATCTCTTCGTACGTTTGGTCTGAGCAAATGCAGACGAGATCTCAACCTTCGGTTAAAGAACATCATGGCCGGGGCCTGGTTGGTGACTGCATGTGTCGCATTTCTGTAGGCTAACAGGAAATTGTCCACCTTATGCTGCAGTGGAATGTCGTCATCGCACATGACCTTTACTGCTTTTATAAAGGTTTGTACGAACCTCTCAGCCAATCCATTTGTGGCTGGATGATACGGGGCGGATGTGTAATGCCTTACCCCATTCCTTCTCATAAATCTTCGAAACTCTTTGGACACAAACTGTGGTCCGTTATCAGAGCAAATCTGCTCTGGCAAGCCGTTCCTGGCAAAAATGGTCCGTAGGACTGCAATAGTTTTCTCCGTGGTGGTGGAGGACATTTTGATCACCTCAGGCCATTTCGAGTGCGCATCCACGGCTATTAAAAACATTGAGTCCATGAATGGACCAGCAAAATCAATATGCACCCGTTGCCATGGAGATGAGGGCCACTCCCATGGGTGTAGAGGGGCATGTGGTGGTGCATTTTGGACCTTCTGGCATCCTGAGCAGCTCTTTGTCAGGCCCTCGATTTGCTGATCGATCCCCAGCCACCACACAAGCCCTGGCTAGGCTTTTCATTTTCACCCCTCCCAGATGACCTTCGTGAAGCTCATTGAGCACTCTCTCCCTTAACTTGGGTGGAATTACCACTCGGGATCCACACATCAAGGGCCCCTGGCATACTGACAGCTGTTCTCTTCTGGATGAGAATGCTGGCAACAGTGAGTCGCCATGTGCTGGCCATCCCTTCACCGTCAAATCATATACCCGAGACAGTGTCGGGTCATTTTGGGTCTCCTTCTCTATACCAGCGTTAGTTACTGGCAAGCATTCAATTATAGTCGAATGAAATATTTCCACAGGATCCACTGCTGGTGCTTCCTCCGCAGTAGGCAGTGGCAGGCATGATAGCCCATCAGCGTTTCCATGCTGTTTCGTGCCCTTCTACTCGATTTCATATTGGTGCGCCCCTAGAAAAAGGGACCATCTTTGTAGCCGTTGCGCAGTCATCACCGGAACGCCCTTCTTTGGATTAAAGATGGAGACAAGAGGCTGGTGATCAGTCAGCAAGGTGAACTTCTGCCTGTGCAGATAGTGATTGAACTTTTTCACTCCCCACACTAGGCTGAGGGCCTCCCTGTCAATCTGGGCGTAGTTACGCTCGGCTGAGGTTAGTGACCGAGACGCAAAGGCTACTGGCCTCTCCGAGCCGTCCGGGAATTTGTGCGACAGCACCGCTCCAATACCATAGGGTGATGCATCACACGCCAACCGAATTGGTAGTGCTGGGTTGAAATGAGCCAACACCTCTTTTGATGTGATCAATGCTTTGCTCTTCTGGAAAGCTCGTTTACATTCGTCACTCCACTTCCATGGTACCCCCATTTGTAGTAGGGTGTTCAGTGGGTGTAGTACGGTAGACAAATTCGGCAAGAACTTATGGTAGTAGTTCACCAGCCCGAGGAACGACCTCATTTGTGACACATATTTTCTGGTGCTGGAGCCTTGACTACTGCCTCAATCTTTTCAGGGGACTTATGTAACCCCTCTATCAATAACGTGGCCACAATACGAGATCTGCTTCTGGAAAAACTCGCATTTGTGGCGATTAGCTCGGAGCCCATTGTGGTAAACCACTTTTGCCGTTCACTATCGTTACACTATAGTTATCACTGTTATATCGTTATCACTGTTCACACTGTTTTATCACTATACGAGGTCGCCTCTTGTCACGCTGTTATACCTGGGCTGAACACTGCTGACTCCGCCCATGGCTCCACCTACCTGCCCAGGTATAAAGGTGGTCGACTGGCTGGTATTCCTCCTTGTTGGATCCGATCACCCACGAGGGTGGGCTCTGTTATTTAGCCAATAAAAACCTATAGTTACTTTCTTAACTCGTCGCTTTTCATTGGATGAATTGATAGGTATATCACCCATATTCCTTCAATCTAGTGAGCACCTGCTCCAGGTTGGCGAGGTGATCACTGTCATTTTCGCCCGTGACCAGGATGTCGTCCAAATAACACTGGGTCCCTGGAATCCCTTGCAGGACTTGTTCCATTGCCCTTTGCCAAATAGCCGGAGCTGATGCTACCCCGAACACCAGCCAGTTGTATTGGTAGAGACCTTTTGTGAGTGTTGATCGTGAGGTACTGTTTCGAGGCTTCTTCTACCTCCATTTGCAGGTACGCCTGGGCCAGATCAATCTTAGTGAAGCGTTTCCCTCCAGATAGTGAGGCGAAAATATCTTCAATCCGCGGAAGCGGATATTGTACAGTGTGAAGGACTGGGTTCACTGTCACCTTAAAGTCCCCACAGATGCGAATCTTCTTTGGTTCCCCAGGCATATTACTCAGTGACCTCTTCATTACAGGAACGATGGGTGTAACCCACTCGCTCCAGTCCACTTTGGACAGTACTCCTGAACGTTCCAAACCTTCCAGCTCTGCTTCGACGGCTGGGCGGACCGCATAAGGTACCGGTCTGGCCTTAAAAAAAAACTTTGGGCTTGCATTTTCCTCTATTTTGATCGTCGCTGTTATGCCTTTTAGTGTTCCGAGTCCCTGCTGGAACACTTCTTGTGCGTCAGTTAGCATTTTTGACAGTCGTCCAGGTGTGACGCCGTCATCCTTTTTGGCATCTACAGTCAGTGCTTGTATGGAATGCCAATCTAGCTGTATCTTCCGGATCCATTCACGTCCTAGTAGTGGTGGTCCTCCATCTGGCAATACATATAGGTCCATTTTTGGTGTTTCCTTGCCGTTATCTATAATGTTCACCCTTATTTTTCCTTTGGGGTAGACTTTTTGCCCCGTGTAAGTCTTCAAGACAATCTTTGTATCTCTCAAGGGTATATGTGAGAATAGCTGCTTGTAGTCCCTTCGGTTTATGACTGTTAGGGCTGATCCTGTGTCCAATTCCATTTTCACTTGGACTCCTGCTATCTTGAGCATGACCCAGATAGTTTGGTGATCTTCCGTTTTGATCACATTATGTAGTTTCAGACAACCCAGCTCCTTGCTTCCGGAGTCTGTATCACTCTTCTGTTCATCTGAACTACTCTCCGTCACCTTATGTACCTTCTTGTACTTCTCCTGTGGAGATTTCTTGCTGCTGGTTTTCTTTTCCGACCTGCAGACTCTTGCTATGTGTCCTACTTTTCCACACTGTCTGCACACTTTGTCCTTGAACCAGCAATCATTATGGTTGTGTGTTGTTCTGCCGCAGCGATAGCGCTTCACTGTTCCGTATGACATTTCATTTGTGCCATATTCTTGCGGTCTCCGTTGTATCTCTGCAGCACCCCGTGCTGCTGCTTCGTCTGATACTGCCATGCTGAAAGCCTTGTCCAGCGTAAGATCCTTTTCTGATAGAAGCCGTTTCTGGGTTCCTTCACTTTGAAGCCCACACACAAACTTGTCCCTTAAAGTATCTGCTAGTCCCGTTCCAAACTGGCAGTGTTTCAATAGCTTGTGCAGTTCTGTTAAATACTCAGCATTACTTTCATCTTTATGCTGGTTCCTTTTGTGAAACTTAAATCTTTCTGCTATCAGCAGCGGTGTGGGGTTTAAGTGGTCCTGTAGGATTGACACTATGTTTTCAAAATCCTTTTCTACTGGCTTCTCTGGGGTTACTAGGTTTCGTAGTAAGCCATACGTTTTTGCACCCATTGAATTCAACAATACCAGCGCTTTCTTGTCATCTGGCACTTCATTCGCCTTGCAGTATACTTCTATGCGTTCGACATATGTCGTCCAATCTTCGACTTCATTGTCGAACGCTGTGATACTGCCACTCTTCGGCATTTTTGGGTGTGGTTAGACTGGCTTAAAATGGCGTCTCCCGCGCTTTCCTTTCTTCCCCGCTGCGGCTTAAAATGGCGTCTCCCGCACTGCTGCCAACGCCGCTCTCGGCGGTCCTCGTGGCAAATGGCGACGCCCTGTGGGTTTCGTGCGCTGCTCCTGCGCTGCTGCCAACGCCGCTCTCTGCGGTCCTCGTGGCAATGACAGCGCCTCGCGTTTTCCTGCGCGCCTCTCTTCCCCCGTTGACGCTGTTCGGCCCTTGACCGGCTGCGCTCTGCTCTCTCTCGCCTCTCTCCCCCGTTGACGCCGCTCGGTCCTGAACACCGGCTGCGCCCTGTGCGCTCTGCCCTCTCACTGTCTTCCCCCCCGCCCCCCCCGTCGACGCTGCTCGGCCTTTTTCTGTGCCGCCCGGTCGGGCTCTTGCCCGTCGCTGTCCGGGAAGGGTCTGCGCAGTACCTGTTGCCAGCCCGTTTCGCTGGACCACCGTGACTGGAAAGCCAAGCCTGGCTCTCGACAGCCTCCCCTGCGATGCTCAAATCTCCACTGGATGACTGGGTGGTTGCCCGTGGTCTAGGCCCGTGCTTCTGGACTCGACCTTCTTCCACTGTTCTCCAGGAGCGAATCCCTGGGAGGTGATGCAGAATTGCGGGTAGGTTCGAACTTGCTTGTCGCCACTGTTACGTCCGTGTAATAATAAGAAAAGGACTGCAGAGAACGGTACAACAGGTGTTTACTCAACGTGGTTCAAACTGCAACTGAAACAACAGATTACTACTCAGCGTTTATATACAGGTTTGGTCACTGCCGGTACTACAGTATACATGAGCTGTAGAAAGTAGTTCCCCCCCCTTAAAGGTACATACATTACAGGGAGGAGCACTCTTGCATGTTGCGAGTGAAGCGGTGGGATGTTTGGAAATCGAAAAACGGGTCTTGCGGGATGCGCAAGGGCCTAATTGGAAAAAATTAATCCCCCCTTTAAATGTTCCCGCCAGGTGCTCCTGACACTAGCGCACCCATCTTATTCAATATGGCGGGCGACGCCTTTCCGGTTGGCAATGTGCGCATGCTTCCTGCTTGCTATTGGGAGCATAGACTATTTAGTGCCCGAATTTCTAGGCCCTTGTTTTTCCATTCTGGTTAGCCGTGAAAAGAGTATAAAGTGTATTGAATGCAGACTGTGGTGGAAATCAACTGTGCCACTCAACATATTTGTTGCAGTTTACAAGATTACAAAATTATTCATGAATCATGTATGTTGCCTGTTTTCCATCCTATGTGCAATACTTTATACATCTCTGTATTAAATTTCATCTATTGTTGTTTGGCCCACTCACATTTTGTTTAGCTTTTTTAGTTTCTGGGCTGCCTCCTTCAATTCTACTGCCCTTCCTAGTTTGGTATCATCTACAAATTTGATCAATTTTCATTTGAGTTTCAGAATCCAAGTCATTGATGTAAATTAGAAATGGCAGTGGTCCCAATATTGAGTCCTGGGGCTTCTGACTCCATACTACTGTCCCCCACTATGACTTTATCACTCTAACTGGAAGATTGAATTTTGCCTTTGCAGCTGTGCATTTTTTTTCCAAGGTTTCACTCAGCCCCTTGTATCACCTTTTTAACTTCTTCCTGTGTCTTCCTATATTAATCACTGCGTGCCTCTTTTCCTTTCTCCCTGCAGGATTTTAAAAGGTTATTTTTCCTCTTTATTTTAAGTTTGTTAATCCATTTAGGATCACTCTTGTTTAGTCTAAACGTCCTACTCTTGGGTATGTACTTGTTCTGCATGTCCAACATTATTCTTTTAAAGGTGTTCCATTTGTGTTTGACTTTGTGTAACTACTTTGGCCTAGAAATTGGGTGATTTATTGCCACCCATTAACATCATAATTGAGTGGAAAAATGGCGGCCGCCGCTCTTCCGCCAGCTGATGGTGGGTCCCTCGGTGGCTGCCATTTTGGGGTGGCTGGCAGCGCTGCCAATAGCAGTGATCTCGAAAATCATTGAAATGAAGCAGATCGTGACGTCAGTGAGTGTGCCATGCTTACTTGACGCCCAATCTTCTAGTTTGGACTTAGTCGCTCCACTTACCGGCATGCCTTAACTACAATGAACTGAGCAAGCATTGACAAGCAGGAAGGAGGCTCCAGCAGCAGTATTTAAAGTGATCATCAGCAATCACTTGCACCTGACATGTTTCTGTAGATTGACTATCTCTGTCTCTTTGCAACTTTCTGCAAATCCACCAGCTTTATTAACTTCTTTCAAGGTTCTAAGGTAACGGAGTATTGTTGCAAGTGGAGAACGCCTTCATTCTTATTTAAAGACTTCTCACATCACTTGGTCACAGTCATGGGGGCTCTACTGGCAGTTGACCTCGTGCTCGAGGATCTTTGGCAGAGAGAGCGGAGGCAGTGACGAAGACGAGAAGATGCTTGCAGAGGAAGGAGGAGGAAGGACAGGAGGGCTCTCTACAGGAGGCCTTACCCAACTACGGTCATCCGAGAGCGCTTCTCTTGTATCCATTTAAGCGAGGATCAGTGTATTGGGAGGCTTCGCTTCACCAAGGGGGTGATCACAGAACTCTGCCACCTCCTGCAACCAGACCTGCAGCCTGAGAGCAGGGCGACCACTGCTCTCTCTCTGGCAGTCAAGGCCACCGTGGCCCTCAATTTCTACGTCACTGGATCCTTCCAGTCTGTAGTAGGTAACATCTCGTAGTTCGCCATTCAACGCTGCCTCCGGGAGGTCACAGAGGCTTTCGATACCAGGAGAAGGGACTATGTTGTCTTTTCTCTCTGAGCAGAGAGCATACATGTGGCTTTGCCAGGATAGCAGGCTTCCCCATGGTGTAGGGTGACATCAACTGCATCCACGTGGCTATGCGGGCACCGTATAACAGTCCTGAGATCATCCGTAACCGCAAAGGCTACCACTTACTTAACGTGCAGTTGGTGTGCGAACACGCCTAGTGATTCCTGATAGTCAATGCTCGCTGTCCTGGCAGCAGCTGTGATTCCTTCATCCTGCGTCAGTCCAGTGTGCCAGCAATCTTCCAGCCAGCACAGCAAACTCAAGGGTGGCTGCTTGGACGCTAGAGCTATCCGCTCTCCATCTGGCTCATGACTCCCCTCCCCAGCACTCCTATAATGAGAGCCATACTACCACCAGCAACATCATCGAGCATAGCATCCGGCTACTGAAGCAATGGTTGTGTTGTCTTGATCGCTTGGGAGGAGGCTTCCAGTACACGCCGGGTGTCCCATTTTGTGGTGTTCTGCTGCATGCTTCACAACTTGGCCATCATGAGGGAACACAGGAGGAGGAAAAGGATGAGGAGCAAGAGGACGAGGAGGGAGGAGGCAGGCAGCCAATCCCCCTTCCGGACAGGCTGTCCGTGAACGGCTCATCAGACGCCGATTCCAATGAATGAAATCCCAGATCCCCATCATACCATACCTCTGTCATGGAATATCACAGCATCTTCCTGGGCACAAAGCTGAAATGAGGGACACCGCAAAAGATTCTAAACAAAATTAATAAATTTATCAAAAACCACAACACATTTACAGCAAAAATATGAGCTAATCATGGTTGTGCAATCCCTTCGTGCTTGTTGGTCCTATGCCAGTTTTAGTGCTGAAATGATGACTATAATCATGTTAATAAGCAGTGAGCGTGAATTTTGCATACTACTTAGACAATTTTGAGCTGGCACAGCTTAACATAGTTAGGCCTTAACACTGCCCATTTCGTGACTATATCCAATTTCTAGGTCTCCAAACTCAAAGTGCAAAATATCAATACTAACAAGAAGAGTTGCTAGTTGCCTTTGTATTGATTCCTGTACATTTTATTTGAGTAGTATCTTGGTGCAATACATTAAAAAAAATTGTTAGTGTGAAGGGAGTGCTGCTGGACATTCGCAAGGCTTTGGCTCTTAAAGGACGGCCTCTGAGAACACCACTTGCTCCCAGTCCTGGGGTCTCTTGTTGCAGTCCCCCTTGGGCTGCAGCATGACATGGAGATGGAGCAGAGGCAGCAAAGCGGATCAGCTGCTTGCAGAAGGAGAAGGAAGCGGGAGTAGGTGGAAGCAGAAGAGGAGGAAACGGAAGGATGGAGGCGACCAAGACAGCCCCTTTCTGGCTGGGATATCTGGGATCGAATCATCCGCCTGTGGTATCCGTGAACACAACCCCAATTCCCCTTTCAACATTTGTCCCACACCTTACCTTCCCTCTGTTACTGACCATCATTGCGTCCTCTTGGCTACAATGCTGAAATAAAAGCCACCACAAAGCAAACTTTCCAATCCAACTTTATCAAGATATGCATCCGATATTACATCCAAAAAATCAAGTAATCACCCTTGTGCTTTCCCTTAGTGACTGTCTTGCATGTGCCTTTGCCTATCCTAGTGCTCTTATGCAGTGCTACCCAAGTGGCTGCAGCATAGCTGGTGGAAGGCTTCTGACTTTTAGTGGGGGAGACAGCAGATGGCCTTGCAGAATGATCTCGAGGAGCAGGTGGCTGGGAGTGTGAAATTGAGTGACGGTGTTTTGTTTTCTTCTTCACTCTCTTCTCTCCTCTTGATCAACCACTGGCTGGGCAGGCTAGATTTCTTTGGTGTCTGAAATGAGGAAGGCACAAGGGTAGGGTTGTGATGAGGGGAGGGTGGTAAAGCAAGAGGTTCATGCTTACACCATGTGCAGCTTGTAAATCAGAAGAGATTGTGGGATGAGGGGAGCAGTGGGATGTGAGAAGGAGGATAATGTATGAGGATACCAGCATCTTGTATTCTTTCAGCCCCACCACTGGCCAAGGGCTCAGCCATGCCCCTGCCAAGAATGGCCAGCACTGTCCCCTCCAAGTGGGTAAAGTGAAGCTAGGAATGTGAGGTGTGCCTCCTGTTTGGTAGAGATTGTTGGTAGGTGAGTGATGGCGGGCGGGGTCGTGCATTGAGCAGTGTGTGAGGCTAGTGATGTAGTTGGTAGGAGACGGCTTTTGAAGATGCATTCACTGACCTTGACCACTGGTCTGAAGTCATGAAGCTTCTTTGGGCACTGGAGCCAGGTGGTGGGGGTGACACTGCTGGCAGTAATGGCCTCGGCGATCTGGTGCCACATTCTTCTTTCTGGAGGGCCTTCAGGCCCCCTGTGGGTAGAGATCCTCTCTTTCAGTGTTCACCCTCTGCACAAAGGCATAGCGTGCTGCGTCCGAGACCCTGCGTGGCCTTTCCCAGGCCTGTTGAGCCATTTGTGTTTGTGCTGAAGCAGTTTTAACATTTTTCATCAGCAGAAGGTAGTTCACCTTTTAACAGGTCAAGAGTGCCTTAAGAGGTATAGGCTAGCCTTGCGCGAACGTCGAGAACTTCGGCCCCTTGCTGAGCGCACAACCTGTCAGCAGCATGTTCAGTGCTGGGCCGTGTGTTACGATCATGTAAAGTAGCAGGCAGCACGAATTTGACGTGCTGTCTGAACTGCTTTCAACGGGTGAGGGCAGATCACGCATCGAGGTGCCAGCGCCCGTTTTTGAGCTTTATCCAATTTCACCCATGCACTGTATCTGTTACCAAAAGAACATTGAAACACTGCAGGAAACATACAAATTACTTCTGTCAAATGGCTGGACAAAAAATTAAACTACAAGAGCCAGGAGACTCAAGTGGAAAACAAATCTGATACAGGCAGAAGTAAGGTTGGCCCAGATATTTCACCATGAATAAGAAGCTGATCCATCATCTGACTCCATTCATTTTGGGTAAGGTTTTCATTATGTTATGAAACAACTTCTAATACGCCACAAAAGCAATCTCAGCAATTGTGATTGAATGTTTTATAAGCATAGCAAAAAATCTATAGCAGCTTTAAAAAAAAAAATGAAGTTCACAGCTGTTTTTTGGTTAGCTTTTTGCAGTTTTTTGTTTAATAGTGTTTCATATTACACATGGTTGATTATGAATTATGTAAAACCTTGTTATGCTTGTATCTTTATAGATGATTCTTTCATATATCTATCCTTGGGGCTGAAATGATAGTAAGCCATTGTGACCTCAGGAGGAGGAGAAGGCCATTTTTGCTTAGCAAGAGGGATCCAATCTGACGGACAAAAGTGTAGAAACAAGAATTTTTTTTAAAGCAAATCCAAATCTTTTAAAGTTTATTCAGGAGCTGAAAGGCAGATGAGACAAACTTCCCTGAATCAGACCAGTACTAATGTCCTTGAAGAAGGAGAGAGTAAATAAATTAATGGGGGAGGTTTTAAACAAGACAGGAAGAGGGGTAAACAGAGCAGATCCTGGAAGAGGGGAAAATGATGGATGGAAAGAAAGACTTGCATTTATACAGTGTCTTTCACGACCCCAGGATATCCCAAAGCACTTTACAGCCAATGAAGTATTTTGAAATGCAGTCACTGTTGTAATGTAGGAAATACAGCAGCGGGTGGAGGCGGAGCAGCGCGGCAGAGCGACTACAAGAGGCCCCAGAGGCTCAGGTAGGCCTCGCCAATCTCCAGTCTCAGGCAAGGAGAGAGGTAAAAAGTATTCAAGGTGTGACGTCACCACAAAACAGGTAGGTGATTGGTTGGAGTATTTCTCTCGTTTTAAAACTTTAAGTCTGTGGTTTATAGTTTTTAAGGTTGCTGTGGTGTACCAAGGCCTTTCTGGTGTAGAGTGACTGTTGGTAAACCATTTAACTGGTGTAACTAGAGGGGTTGATTTAATTTAAATCCAATTAATTAAAGGGGATACCAGCATCTAAAATCGGGCAGAGGGTGTCCATAACTAACAATAAAAAATTTAATTAATTACATAGAATGGAGCAGGTGATGTGTTACTGTTGCGAGATGTGGGAGCCAGTGAACCCCATTGAGGCTCACGGTGATTACGTCTGTGACAAGTGTCTGCTGCTACAGGAACTCCAGCTCCGTGTTGATGAGCTGGAGTCTGAGCTTCAGACACTGCGACACATCAGGGAGGGGGAGAAGTACCTGGACTCTGTATCAGGAGGTGGTCACACCTATGAAGTTAATTAATTCAGGTGTAGCCCATCGTCAGGGACAGGACGGTGTGACTACGTGTGAGGCAGGTACGGGGATCCAGGAGGTAGAGCTGGAGGAGCCGCAGCCCTTGCTCTTGACCAACAGGTTCGAGGTTCTTACTCCCTGTGGGGACAGGAGCAGGGACTGCAGGGAGGATGAGTAACCTGGCCACAGCACCGTGGAACGGGGGGCCATTCAAGAGGGTGGAGTAAATAGAAATGTTGTAGTGGTAGGGGATAGTATTATTAGGGGGATAGATAGAGTTCTCTGCAGCCGAGAGCGAGAGTCCCGAAGGCTGTGTTGCCTACCCGGTGCCAGGGTTAAGGACAGCTCCTCTGGGCTGGAAAGAAACTTGCAGTGGGAGGGGGTGGATCCAGTTGTCGTGGTCATAGTGATAGAGTCATAGAGTTATACAGCACAGAAAGAGGCCCTTCGGCCCATCGTGTCTGCGCCAACCATCAATCCCTGTCCAGTCTAATCCCATTTTTCAGCATTTGGTCCATAGCCTTGTATGCAGTGGCATTTCAAGTGCTCATCCAAATGCTTCTTGAATGTTATGAGGGTTCCTGCCTCTACCACCCTTTCAGGCAGTGAGTTCCAGATTCCAACCACCCTCTGGGTGAAAAAGTTCCTCCTCAAATCCCCTCCAAACCTCCTGCCCCTTACCTTGAATCTATGCCCCCTTGTTATTGACCCCCCTACTAAGGGGAAAAGTTCCTCTTTATCTACCCTATCTATGCCCCTCATCATTTTGTACACCTCAATCAGGTCCCCCCTCAGCCGCCTTTGCTCCAAGGAAAACAACCCCAGCCTGTTTAGTCTTTCTTCATAGCTGAGGCACTCCATCCCAGGTAACATCCTGGTGAATCTTCTCTGCACCCTCTCCAAAGCAATCACATCCTTCCTATAGTGAGGCGACCAGAACTGCACACAGTACTCCAGCTGTGGCCTCACCAGCGTTTTGTACAGCTCCATCATAACCTCCCTGCTCTTATATTCTATGCCTCGGCTAATGAAGGCAAGTATCCCATATGCCTTTTTAACCACCTTATCTACCTGTTCCGCTGCCTTCAGGGATCTATGTACATGTACACCAAGGTCCCTCTGACCCTCTGTACTTCCTAGGGTCCTACCACTCATTGTGTATTCCCTTGCCTTATTTGTCCGTCCAAAATGCATCACCTCGCACTTTTCAGGGTTAAATTCCATTTGCCACTTTTCCGCCCATCTGACCAACCCGTTTATATTGTCCTGTAGCCTGAGGCTTTCCTCCTCGCAATTTACCACCCCACCAATTTTCGTGTCATCTGCAAACTTACTGATCATACCTTTTACATTCTCATCCAAATCATTTATGTAGATCACAAACAGCAAGGGTCCCAGCACCGATCCTTGAGGTACCCCACTGGACACAGGCTTCCAGTCACAAAAGCAACCTTCGACCATCACCCTCTGCCTCCTGCCACTCAGCCAGTTTAGGATCCAACGCGCCAAGGCACCCTGGATCCCATGGGCTCTTACCTCTCTTACCTTCTTGACCAGTCTCCTATGCGGGACTTTGTCAAAAGCTTTACTGAAGTCCATGTAAACCACATCCACAGCATTTCCCTCATCCACACACCTAGTCACCCCCTCTCAAAATTCAATCAGATTGGTCAGACATGATTTACCCTTGACAAAGCCATGCTGACTATCCCCAATTAATCCTTGCCTCTCCAAGTGGAGACTAATTTTGTCCCTCAGAATTTTTTCCAATAATTTCCCTACCACAGATGTTAGGCTCACTGGCCTGTAATTCCCTGGTTTATCCCTGCTACCCTTCTCGAATAATGGTACTACGTTAGCTGTTCTCCAGTCCTCTGGTACATCCCCTGTGGCCAGTGAGGTTCTGAAAATTTGTGTCAGAGCCCCTGCAATCTCCTCCTTTGCCTCACACAACAGCCTGGGATACATCTCGTCCGGGCTTGGGGATTTCTCCACTTTTTGGCCTGCTAAAATCGCTAGTACCTCCTCCCTCTCAATGCTAATATGTTCAAGTATGTTACAGTCCCCTTGCCCGATTTCTATGTCTACGTCATCTTTCTCCATAGTGAACACAGATGCAAAAAATTCATTTAAAAACCCCACCTACATCATCTGGCTCTACACACAGATTGCCACTTTTGTCCCTAATGGGCCCTACCCTTTCCCTGGTTATCCTCTTGCCCTTAATATGCTTATAAAACATCTTAGGATTTTCCTTTATTTTGCTCGCCAGTGTTATATCATGGCCCCTCCTCGCCCTCCTAATTTCTTTTTAAGTATACTCCTCTAGGGCTTCCTCCGTCTTTAGTCTTTTGTAACTGCCAAAAGCCCCCCTTTTTTTCCTAATGCATTTTTGTATATCCCTTGTCATCCAAGGTTCCCTTTGCTTGTTGGTCCCACCCTTGACCTTTACAGGAACATGTTGGCGTTGTACTCTCTCTATTTCCCTTCTGAAAGTCTCCCACTGCTTTGATGTGGATTTTCCTATAAGTAGCTGCTCCCAGTCCACTTTGGCCAGATCCTGCCTTATCATATTAAAATCGGCCTTTCCCCAATTTAGAACCCTTATTTCCGGGCCGTCTTTGTCTTTTTCCATGACCACCTTAAATCTCACCGAATTATGGTCACTGTCGCCAAAATGCTCTCCTACTGACACTTCCACCACTTGCCCGGCTACATTCCCTAGAATTAGGTCCAGTACTGCCCCCTCTCTTGTAGGACTTTCTACATGTTGGCTCAAAAAGCTCTCCTGGATGCACTTTAAGAATTCTGCACCCTCTAAGTCTTTCACATTCTGACTATCCCAATTAATATTGGGATATTGGTACAAACGACGTAGATAGGACTAGGAAGCCGGTTCTGTTAAAGGAGTATGAGCAGCTAGGGGTCAAATAAAAAAACAGAACCTCAAGGGTAATATCTGGATTATTACCTGAGCTACGAGTGAATTTGGCTAGGACAAATAAAATTAGAGAGTTAAATGCGTGGCTCAAAGACTGGTGTGGGAGAAATGTGTTTTGCTTCCTGGGACACTGGCACCAGTACTGGGGCAGGAGGGAGCTGTTCCGTTGGGACGGGCTTCACTTGGTCAGTGCTGGGACTAGAGTCCTGGCGGATCATATAACTAGGGCTGTAGAGAGGGCTTTAAACTAACTAGTGGGGGGAGGGAGGTTCCTAGAGAGCAAATAATAAAAATGACAACAGAGAAGGTCATAGACTTAGGTAGCACTGTGGAAATTAAAAACCAGAGCGTGTCAGGAAGGGGCAGAAGGTATGGAGTAAAAGGTAAAGTAATAAAAAGGGCAAAAGCAGGAACTAAGTGTCACAAAACATATTTGAAAGTTCTCTATCTGAATGCACGTAGCATTCGTAACAAAATAGACGAGTTAATGGCACAAATAACTACATATGGGTATGATCTTGTGGCCATTACAGAAACATGGCTGCAGGGTGACAATGCCTGGGAATTAAACATACCAGGTTATTTAACGATCAGGAAGGATAGGCAGGAAGGAAGGGGAGGTGGGGTGGCTATGTTAATAAAGGAAGGAATCACTGTAATACAGAGAAATGATATTGGGTCAAAAGATCAGGATAATGAAACAGTTTGGGTGGAGGTAAGGAATAATAAGGGGAAAAAAACACTAGTGGGCATAGTCTATAGGCCTCCGAACAGTGGCAACTCTGTTGGGCAGAGTATCAATCAGGAAATAGTTGAGGCTTGTAATAAGGGAGCATCTATAATTATGGGGGATTTTAACTATCATATTAATTGGACAAATCAAATTGGGCAGGGCTGCCTTGAGGATGAGTTCATTGAGTGTATTAGGGATGGGTTTCTTGAGCAGTATGTAACTGAACCGACCAGGGGGCAAGCAACCTTAGATCTGGTCCTGTGTAACGAGACAGGATTAATTAAAAATGTCCTAGTAAAGGATCCCCTTGGAATGAGTGACCATAACTTGGTTGAATTCCATATTCAAGTAGAGGGTGAGAAGGTTGGATCTCAAACAAGCGTGCTGAGCTTGAATAAAGGAGACTATGAAGGTATGAGAGTGGAATTGAGTAGAGTGGATTGGGAAAATAGATTAAAGGGTAAGACGATACATGATCAGTGGTGTACATTTAAGGAGTTATTTTACAACTTCCAAAAAATATGTATTCCACTGAGAAGAAAAGGGTGTAAAAGAAAAGACAGCCATCCGTGGCTAAGTAAAGAAATTAAGGATAGTATTCGACTAAAAACAAGGGCATATAAGGTAGCCAAATCTAGTGGGAGGATCGAGGATTGGGAAAACTTTAAAAGACAGCAAAAAATAACAAAAAGATTGATTAAGAAAGGGAAGATAGATTATGAAAGTAAATTAGCAAAAAATATAAAAACAGATAGTAAGAGTTTTTATAGTTATATAAAAAGAAAAAGGGTGGCTAAAGTAAATGTTGGTCCCTTAGAGGATGAGACCGGGAAATTAATGGTGGGAAATATGGAGATGGCAAAAACACTGAATGAATATTTTATATCAGTCTTTACAGTAGAAGACACTAAGAATATCCCAACACTGGACAAACAGGGGGCTAAAGGGGGGGAGGAGCTAAACACGATCAAAATCACTAAGGAAGTGGTACTCGGTATAATAATGGGACTCAAGGCGGATAAATCACCTGGACCTGATGGCTTACATCCTAGGGTCTTGAGGGAAGTGGCGGTAGGGATTGTGGATGCATTGGTAATAATTTTCCAAAACTCCCTGGACTCGGCAAAGGTCCCGGCAGACTGGAAAACTGCTAATGTAACGCCCTTATTTAAAAAGGGCAGTAGACAGAAGGCTGGAAACTATAGACCGGTTAGCCTAACATCTGTGGTAGGTAAAATATTGGAGTCCATTATTAAGGAGACAGTAACAGGACATTTGGATAATCATAATTTAATAGGACAAAGTCAGCATGGTTTTATGAAGGGGAAGTCATGTTTGACAAATTTGCTGGAGTTCTTTGAGGAAGTAACATATAGGGTGGATAAAGGGGAACCAGTGGACGTAGTGCATTTAGACTTCCAAAAGGCATTTGACAAGGTGCCACACAAAAGATTATTGCTTAAGATAAAAAATCACAGGATTGGGGGTAATATTCTGGCATGGATAGAGGATTGGCTATCTAACAGAAGGCAGGGAGTTGGGATAAATGGTTCGTTCTCAGACTGGCAATCAGTAACTAGTGGTGTTCCGCAGGGGTCAGTGCTGGGTCCCCAACTCTTTACAATCTAGATTAATGATTTGGAGGAGGGGACCGAGTGCAACATATCAAAGTTTGCAGATGATACTAAGATGGGAGGGAAAGTAGTGAGTGAGGAGGACATAAAAAACCTGCAAGGGGACATAGACAGGCTAAGTAAGTGGGCAGAGATTTGGCAGATGGAATACAATACTGGAAAGTGTGAGGTTATGCACTTTCGCAGGAAAAATCATAGAGCAAGTTATTATCTTAATGGCAAGAAACTGGAAAGTACTGAAGTACAAAGGGTTCTGGGGGTCCTGGTGCACAAAACTTAAAAGGTTAGTATGCAGTGTGGTGTATGTGCCTTTAAGAGCCCCTGTGTACTGTAATGCCGGTAATGGCCACTCGGGTTATATAAGCCTGTATAGTGTCTTGTATCTGTTAGTTCACCTCCAGACTTTGTTCAGTAAATACCTGTGAAACTAACTCCTGCATTCCGTGTCTCCATTAACACACGGATACAACAGTGGCGACGAATTGGAAATGGAGTTACCTGCAATTCGGCAGCACCTCAAGGAGATCGATTCCTCAGACGAAAGTCGAAGAAAATCAAGAAAGAAAAAAAAAAAACTTAGTTTCACCAGCTAGCCGAGCTGGTGGCAGGTACTGCAATAATCCTTCCTGGGCGGCGGGCTGGGGCTCCATCGGCTGGCTCTGCAGCGGGGCCGAGCAGCGAAGGCGGAGGCAAACAGAGACAGAGGGGGGGAGCACTCGGGAGACGGCCGGCGCTGCAAAGCAGGTCGGCGTTCGGACCAAGCAGAGGGAGGGAAAAGTCCCAGAGAGTCCAGCGGGAACGAGTCTCCACCTATTGAAAAAAAAAACCTATGTAAATAAAAACCGCGGAGAACAGCGCTGTCAGCAGCAGCAGTGGCGGGAAAGCGTGGGAAGCGCCATTTTTTCTGCAGGGAAGAAAGGAAAGCGTGGGAGGCGCCATTTTTTTTTCAGGATGCCTAGGGCTGGCAATATTAATGCTTTCGATAGCGATAGAGAGGATTGGACCACATGTGGAAAGAGTGGAGGTATATTGCACAGCAAATGAAATAGAAGATGATAAAAAGGCATCAGTACTTTTAAATCTAATGGGCGCAAGGACATACGGGCAGTTACGAAACTTAATCACTCCAGCCAAAGGACAAGAATTTTAAGGAGATTGTTGATACCCTACAGGAGCACTTAAACCGAACACCGCTGCTGATAGCGGAACGATTCAAATTCTTCAGGAGGAATCAGCACAAGAATGAAAGTAACGCTGATTACCTCACCGAATTAAGGAAGCTGTCAAAGCACTGCCAATTCGGGGCAGGACTGGCAGATTCTCTTCGAGACAAATTCGTCTGCGGTCTCCTAAGTGAAGGAACACAGAAAAGGCTACTTTCTGAGAAAGATTTGACACTGGACAAGGCTTTCAGTATGGCTGTATCATACGAAGCAGCCGCAAGAGGAGCTGCAGAGATACAGCAAAAGCCACAGGACTTCGGCACCCATGAAATGACACAGGGTTTCGAGAGATGTTATCGCTGCGGCAGATCCACCCATGACCAGAGGGACTGCTGGTTCAAGGACAAAGCATGCAGGAAATGCGGAAAGATTGGACACATTGCACGTGTATGTGGATCTGGATACAAAAAATCCACGGACAGGAAAAAAATCAATAAGAAAAGTACAGAAAGGTACAAATGATGACGGACAGTAGCTCCGAAGACCAGAAGAGCGATAGCGACTCCGGAAACAAGAAACTAAGCTGTCTCAAATTACATAATATAATTGCCAAAGAAGATTACCAGACCATTTGGGTTACCCTCACGATAGCGGGGTCCCCAGTTAAAATGGAGCTAGATACAGGATCAGCTCTGACCGTCATAAGTCGACGGGATTACGAGCGGTTATTTCCGCATATACCTTTGAAAGACACATCCATTATCTTGAAAACATATACGGGGCAGAAAGTATACCCCAAAGGGAAAATAAAGGTGCCTGTTGTATACAACGGCAAGGAAATACAGAAGTTGTATTTATACGTTCTGCAAGATGGTGGTCCACCGCTGTTGGGACGTGAATGGATCAGGAAGATACGTTTGGACTGGCACTCCATTCAGGCACTGACGGTGACCAGTAAGAAAAAAAATGATGATGACGTCATACCTGAACAATTAAAAGACATCTTGGCCAACGCCAAGGAAGTGTTTCAACAGGAACTAGGAACCTTGAAAGGTGTCACCGCCTCAATAAAGGTGGAAGATGCGGCAATTCCCAAGTTTTTTAAGGCAAGGCCGGTGCCATACGCAATTCGTCCAGCATTCGAGGCAGAGCTGGAGAATTTGGAAAAGGCAGGCGTATTATCCAAGATAGATTGGAGCGAGTGGGCAACACTCATCGTCCCGGTCATGAAGAAAACGTTGAATAATAAACCTGAAGAACAGAGAAAAATTCGCATCTGTGGAGACTTCAAGGTGACTGTAAACCCGGTCCTTCACACGGTACAGTATCCTCTTCCGAGGATAGAAGATAGTTTCGCCTCACTATCCGGAGGGAAACGTTTCACCAAAATTGACTTGGCACAGGCATATCTACAGATGGAGGTTGAAGAGGCCTCTAAAAAGTATCTCACGATAAATACACACAAAGGCCTGTACCTGTACAATCGACTGGTTTTCGGAGTAGCATCAGCTCCAGCTATCTGGCAAAGAGCTATGGAGCAAGTCCTGCAAGCGATTCCGGGGACTCGATGCTACCTAGACGACATCCTTGTAACAGGAGAAAACGACAACGAGCACCTTGCCAATTTGGAGCAGGTGCTCACTAGGCTGAGAGAACGGGGCCTACGAGCAAATCGCCCCAAGTGTGAAATTTTCCAGAAACAAATATCATATTGTGGCCACGTAATTAACGAGGAAGGGTTGCATAAGTCACCTGAAAAAATTGAAGCGGTCATAAAAGCCCCAGCACCTGAAAATGTCTCACAATTAAGGTCGTTCCTGGGATTGATTAAATTACTATCATAAATTTTTACCGAACTTGTCAACTCTTCTGCATCCTCTTAACGAACTGCTACAAATGGGAGTAATTTGGAAATGGAGCGAAGACTGTAAACGTGCCTTCCATAAATGCAAAGGCTTGATCACTTCCAAGGAAGTGTTGGCTCATTACAACCCATCACTGCCAATCAGACTGGATTGCGATGCATCCCCTTACGGCGTAGGAGCGGTATTTTCGCATAGATTCCTTGATGGCTCGGAGCGGACTATAGCTTTTGCGTCACGCTCGTTGAACTCAGCTGAGCGTAACTATGCCCAGATCGACAGGGAAGCACTCAGCCTGGTATGGGGAGTGAAGAAATTCAACCATTACCTACACGGACAAAAATTTACCTTGTTGACTGACCATCAACCCCTCGTCTCCATATTCAACCCTAAAAAGGGTGTTCCCATTATGACAGCGCAAAGGCTACAGAGGTGGTCCATTTTCCTAGGGGCACACCAATATGACATAGAATACAAAGGATCAAAACAGCATGGGAATGCTGGCGGTTTATCGCGCCTACCGTTGCCAACGGTAGAATAGGCACCTACAGTGGACCCAGTGGAGATGTTCCACTCAACCATAGTGGAATGTCTACCAGTAACAAATTCTGCCATTGAAAAGGAAACGAGAAATGACCCGACTCTCTCTCTCTCTCGAGTCTATGATTTAACGGTGAAGGGATGGCCAGCACATGGCGAACCACTGTTGCCAGCATTCTTGCAAAGAAGAGAACAGCTGTCAGTGTGCCGAGGAACCTTGATGTGTGGATCCAGAGTGGTGATTCCACCCAAACTCCAGGATAAAGTGCTAAAGGAGCTTCACGAGGGGCATCTGGGTGGAGTGAAAATGAAGAACCTAGCCAGAGCGTTTTTGTGGTGGCCAGGTATTGATGGAGACATCGAAGAAATGACCAAGAGCTGCCTAGGATGCCAGAAGGTCCAAAACGCCCCACCACAAGCCCCTCTACATCCATGGGAGTGGCCCTCATCTCCATGGCAAAGGGTACACATCGACTTTACTGGTCCATTTATGGACTCAATGTTCTTAATCGCGGTTGATGCACACTCCAAGTGGCCGGAGGTAATAAAGATGTCCTCCACCACCACGGAAAAAACCATCACAGTATTAAGGACCATATTTGCCAGGAATGGGCTGCCTGAACAGATCTGTTCTGATAATGGACCGCAATTTGTGTCCGAAGAATTCAGGAAGTTCTTAAAAAACAATGGGGTTAAGCACTACACGTCCGCCCCATACCATCCCGCCACCAATGGATTGGCTGAAAAGTTTGTCCAGACCTTCAAGAAGGCCATAAAGGCCATGGGTAATGAAGATATAAATCTACAGCATAAGGTAGATAACTTCTTGTTTGCATACAGGAATGCAACACGTGGTTACAAACCAAACTCCCGCCATGATGTTCTTCAATAGAAGCCTAAGATGCCGGCTGGATTTGATCAAGCCAAACATCAGAAGGGACGTGGAGAACCGGCAATTTCAAGGCATGAATGAAAGGCCAACTAGAACCTTCGATAGGTCAACAAGTTTGGCCCGGGACTACCATACCGAGAAATGGCAGCCTGGAACTATTTGCACACGACTAGGACCGCTGATGTATACCGTGGACATTGGAGAAAGCATAATAAGGCGCCATGCTGACCAGATCATAGAGTCATCCGAAAAGGGACAACCTATACCCCTAATGATGAAGCAGAGATACCCATCGTATCTACCTCCGATCCGGTGATACTGGAACCAGATGAACCCGACACTGGCATTCAAGCCGAATCGACCTTGCCAAAAGAACCTACTACACCACCGAAAACTACTACACCACCGAGGCGTTATCCGGACCGAGTCAGGAAGCCTCCAGAGAGACTGACTTATAATTGACTAACTGCAGCAAATGTGTAGATTATTGTTCTTGTAATATGTTAATTACTGATTACGTAATATGTTAATTACTGATTACTTAAAATGTTATGTACTGGTTGTCGAAAAGGGGAGGAATTGTGGTGTATGTGCCTTTAAGAGCCCCTGTGTACTGTAATGCCGGTAATGGCCACTCGGGCTATATAAGCCTGTATAGTGTCTTGTATCTGTTAGTTCACCTCCAGACTTTGTTCAGTAAACACCTGTGAAACCAACTCCTGCATTCCGTGTCTCCATTAACACACGGATACAACATGCAGGTGCAGCAAGTGATTAAGAAGGCCACTGGAATGTTGGCTTTCATTGCTAGGGGGATAGAATATAAAAATAGGGAGGTATTGCTTCAGTTGTACAAGGTATTGCTGAGAGTGCACCTGGGATACTGCATACAGTTTTGGTGTCCATACTTAAGAAAAGACATACTTGCTCTCGAGTCAGTACAAAGAAGGTTCACTCGGTTAATCCCGGGGATGAGGAGATGGACATATGAGGAGAGGTTGCGTAGATTGGGACTCTACTCATTGGAGTTCAGAAGAATGAGAGGCGATCTTATTGAAACATATAAGATTGTGAAAGAGTTGGATCGGGTGGATGCGGGGAGGATGTTCCCGATGATGGGTGAAACGAGAACTAGGGGGCATAGTCTTAGAATAAGGGGCTGCTCTTTCAAAACTGAGATGAGGAGGAACTACTTCACTCAGAGGGTGGTAGGTCCATGGAATATGCTGCCCCCAAAAGCTGTAGAAGCTACATCATTACATAAATTTTAAACAGAAATAGACAGTTTCCTAGAAGTAAAGGGAATTAAGGGTTACGGGGAGCGGGCAGGAATTTGGACATGAGTCTAGGTTCGCATCGGACATGGCCCTGTGGGTAGCGGAGCGGGCCCAGGGGCTGTGTAGCCTGATCCTGCTCCTATTTCGTGTGTCTAATTCTGTTAGATTCAGGAGATGGTTCTGTGATAGTAGATTGGCGGTTAGGATCAGATCAGCCATGATCTTATTGAATGGCGGAGCAGGCTCGAGGGGCTGATTGGCCTACTCCTGCTCCTATTTATTCTGTTCTTATGTTCAATTTGTGCACAGCAAAGTTCCACAAACAGCAATGTGATGGTTGAGTGATAAATGTTGGCGAGGACACGGGAGAACTCACCTGCTCTTTTTCGAATAGTGCTGTGGGATCTTTTACGTCCACCTGCGAGGGCAGATGGAGCCTCGGTTTAACGTCTCGGGCGAAAGATGGCACCTGCGCCAGTGCTGTACTCCCTCAGCACTGCACTGAAGTGTCGGCCGAGATATGTGCTCAAGTCTCTGGAGTGGAGCTTGATCCCACAACCTTGTGACTTGGAGGTGAGAGTGGCACTACTGAGCCAAGGCTGGTGTGAGCCAAGGCTGGCGTGAAGTAAGGGAAGCAGAAAAATGTTAGTGCAGAGCAGAAGCTGGAAGATAATGGTTCCAATGCAGACACTGATACAGCAAGTAAGTGAGTGGATTCTAAGGATGTGACCACAAAGGGAATGACAAAATAAAGTAAACACATCAGTCTAGGGTCTGGGGGTGATGGATGTCTCGTAGTTCTATATATGCCAGGAGTCTTAGGAATGCAATGGGATCCTTGGAGGTTCTTGCTAGGGCATGAGGGTGTGATATCCTAGGCCTCACTGAAGCCCTAGTTTAACAATGATATGGGTTGGTTTGGGTAAACCTACAGGGATACACATGGTTTCACTGATGTAGACAAGACATCAGGGATGAAGCCTTTTATATGAAAGAAAACTTCATTATAACAGACATCTGGTCTGGGTGCAGATGAGGTGGAAAATCTGTGGATAGGGATAAGGCATGAGCGAAGGAAAGTAACTATATGGGAGTCTTCTATAACCCATCAGGTAAGGAGGAGGAATTGAACCAAAGACTTTGTAATCAAATGAAAGAACTCATACAGAAAAAGGTGCCGTTGTTATGGATGACAGTTTTAACAAAGATAGATTGGGTAATTTATAAAGAGTGCAGTAGGAGTGAACACATGATCATAGACAAAATATTGGAGTGTTGCGTGGAGCAAGTGGTCAAGGAGCCCAGGTACACAGGGAACAATTGGATCCTGTTTATAAATACAATATATAAAGTACAAGGGATTTAAGGGAAAATTGGATGGATATTTCAGGGAGAAGGTGAGAGTTTCTGCGACTGGCCAGACTGACTGTGTAGCCTTTTCTAGTCCTATACATTCCTATGTATGGAAAATATTTTGTAATATTGTGAGCCTTAGTTGTTGCAGTGTGTCCTTTTTCTTATCCATGTAATGCACACACAGGTGACATCCCAAGTCCTTTTTGTTATTTGGCCCTCAGATTCTGAAGGGAATGTTGGTGGTACTGTGGTTATGTGCCATTCCATCCTGAGGACGACTCTAGAGGCCTCTCCCAAAACTGCTCAGACGTTGATCTGTTAAATCTCTATGCAAAAGATGGGCAGTAACGGATTACAATCTGACTTCAATAATGTTATTAGTTATCTGTTTCATAGCTGTTTATTAAATACTTAGGGGGAGAAATTCGTGTGGTTTGCGCCACGAGATGGCGCTAGAATGCCGTTGAGAGCTTCAACGCCACCTGATGCCGGTTCCAGTGCTGCATGCTGGTAGCGCTGTCGCTAAACGCGGTCGCCAGGGACCTCATCATCACGGAGATCGTGACATCAGTGAGTGTGCAATGCTCACTTGATGCCCAACATCGTTACAGCCAAGGAAATTATGACAGTTTCAGGTGTGCAGCAGCAGGAAGCTGGCTCCAGCGAAGCTATTTAAAGGGATCATCACCATTCACTTGCACCTGACAGGGTTTTGAAGTTTGAGTAGCTGTGTGCTATTTCCTGCTACTGCAGGAGTTTTCTTTATTCATTTCAAGGTTCTTTGGTATCAGGGAGTGTTCTGGCAAGTACAAAACTCCATAATTATTTCAGAAAAGCTGCAACCTACAACACCTGCTAAAAGTCATGGGGACTGTATTGGCAGTCGACCTCTCCCTCCAGGATCTACGGAGGAGGGAGCGGAGGCAGCGGGAAAGATGGGAACATTTGCGCAGAGGAAGCAGGAGGGCCAACAGGGCTCTCAACAGGAGGTCTTGCCCTCCTAGGGTCTTCCGACATCACTTCTCGTACCTTCAATTAAGCGAGGAGCAGTGTATTAGAAGGCTCCGCTTCACCAAGGAGGTGGTCACAGAACTCTGCCACCTTCTGCAACCAGACCTTCAGCCTCCGATCAGGGCAGCCACGGCTCTCCCAATGGCAGTCGAGGTCACCGTGGCCCTCAATATCTTCACCAGCGGAACCTTCCAGTCTACAGCAGGAGACATACCTAACGTTTCATAGTTCACCATCCATCGCTGCATCCGGGAGGTCACTGAGGCTCTCTACAGCAGGAGAAGGGAGTACATTGGCTTCCCGATCACCAGAGAGAAGCAAGACGAGCATGCATGTGGCTTTGTCAGGACAGCGGGCTTCCTGATGGTGCAGGGCGTCATCGACTACACCCATGTGGCTTTGCGGGCAATGCATAACAATCCTGAGATCTTATGTAACTGCAAAGGCTAACACTCACTTAATGTGCAGTTGGTGTGCGACCACACACAGAATCCTCCATGCCAATGCCCGCTATCCTAGCAGCAGCCATGATGCCTTCATTCTGCGCCAGACCAGTGTACCAGCACTCTTCCAGCTACCAGATCAAGCTCGCGGCTGGCTGCTCGGAGACAAGGGCTATCTGCTCTCCACCTGGCTCATGACTCTCCTCTGCAACCCAAACACTCCTGCTCAGCACTCATAATGACAGCCATGCTGCCACCAAGAACATCATCGAGCAGACCATTGGGGTGCTCAAGCAACGGTTCCGCTGCCTTGACTGCTTGGGAGGAGCTTTCCAGTACTCGGCGGAGTGTGGTGGTCTGCTGCATCCTCCACAACTTGGCCATCATGAGGGCGCAGCCCTTGTCAGCAGGGATTGCAGGACCACCTCAGGAGGACGACGAGCCGGAACAGGAGGGAGGGTGGAGGCAGCGAGACAATCAGCCTTCTGGACAGGCTGTCCGTGACCGGCTCATCAGACT
This sequence comes from Somniosus microcephalus, assembly GCF_052327205.1. Classification (NCBI taxonomy): domain Eukaryota; kingdom Metazoa; phylum Chordata; class Chondrichthyes; order Squaliformes; family Somniosidae; genus Somniosus; species Somniosus microcephalus. The sequence goes on from NC_140987.1 coordinate 218,255,804, forward strand.
CTGGTTCGCATGAATGAAACCCCAGATTCCCGTAGCTCACCACATCCCCATCATTAAATCCCTGTCTCATGCCATATCACAGCATCCTCCTGGGCACAAAGGTGAAATGAGAGAGACCACAAAATATTCCAAACACAACGAATAAATTTATCTATAAACATACCACGCATATCACGAGTTCTAATAACTAATGACCCTTGTGACTGCCATAGTTGAATAGCCAACATTGTGTGTAAGGTGTAAGATATGGTTGTGAGTGTTGCTAGGTAGAGATTGTTGGCGAGTGAGTGCTGGAGGTGTGGTGCATTGGGCACTGTGTGAAGCTTGTGGTACAGATGGTGGTATGTAGCATTTGTCGAAGCCTTCACTCACCCTGACCACCCGTGTAAGGTCCTTAACTTTCTTCCTGCACTGTGTAGGTCCTGGGGACCACAATGCTACCCGTGATGTGGTGTGTCGCCTCCTTCCATGTAGTCTGGCAGACTTGTGTCGAGGGTCTCCTGCCAGTTGCCGGGTACAGGACTGCCCACCTTCTCTCCACTGCTAAAACCAGTGCCTCCAAAGCTTCATTGGAAAACCTCCGGGCTCTTTCCCTGGGGTGACTATCTGCCGTCAGGATTTCTAATTAAGTGCTACTTCTCCTCGTCCTTCTTATGGTTGTTGTCCCAACAATGCTGAGAATGAGGTGCTGCAGCATCAATGAACCTCCCCTTTAAGTAGTGAAAAAAGCCTGTGGCAATCATTACTTGCGTTTAGACTGCCCCCAATATTGGTCCATCTTTTCAGTGTAACGCCAATGAACTTGGGTTTTTAGACGAGAATCATTTTAATGAGGAGTGAGGACGAATTTTGCGTGCAGCCTAGACGCTTGTCAGGTGGCGCTACTTAACCATTTTTAGTCTAAACACAGCCCATTTCTCGGCTATAACAAATTTCTAGCCCTTAAACCTTTAAAATTTGCATATTGCGTAAAGTTACATAGTGGTACTTCTGCATTAACAAGTAATGTGTGTTTTAAGATTTACTAGATATGCAGAGAATGTAACCAAATATTCATCCATCCACTATAAAAGTTTTCTCTCTTAGGAATTAAAGATTGAATTGATCACATCTTTGTTTTTGTCTCTCTTTCTTGGTGGTGATTTTTCCATTCCATTTGCACATGAGCTCAACTTGGCAGCATAACCTGAGATGTGGTCAATGAAGAATCTCTGGCATCACCTGCCTGTATGATACTCCCTTATTCTGTGGGTCCTACCTTAACTTGCATACTAATATAGCATGTGGTTTTGATTATATCATTGCACACAAATACATATACAATTTATAACTAAATCCTCAAGTGCTTAATGCTTGGATGCTCTTTCCTTTTAATGTAGTGATATAATAGTATTGACATGCCTTACATAAAATTTTAGCAGTGAAGATAAGTCACTGATCTACCACTAAGTATTTTCCTAGTGATAGAAAGTAAAAGTTGTGCAGTACTTGTGTTTTGAATGTAATGTTATATCCTTGAGAACAAATCCTCAGTACTGCCTTGCAGGCAGTGCAGTTTTTAAAAACACTCTGAACATGTCTAATTTCTGTACCTGTCAAAAGGCTTTTGTCATGATCTTGTGGACACTTGCTTTGATTGGATCTGTTGCATTATGATTGGCTATGTGATGTGATGAAACTATAGATGCTTTCTATTTTTTGTGTAACCCTCTTTTTATCATGAAAAACCATAGTGGTTGATGCATGCAGTAGAAGTTGCAGTGGCAGAAGTTGAATAGTGGAAGATTCATATTTTGTATAAAAAGACATCTTGAAGTACATTAGAGGCAATAGCACACTTCAGGGTTTCTTATAACTGTGAAGGCACTTGAGCTCCATTCTGATGATTTGTTATCTTGTGTGACTTCTTGTGGTACAGACTTGCAGCACTCCCAGCCCCTGGTAATCTATATATATAAATCGGTACATCTGTCTGTCTGTCATTCTGTCATTCTGTCTGTCATCGCGTGTGCGTCTGTCGGGTATGCGCTCGAAAGTTACAGGGCGTACCTACGCGCGCGTTACCTCCAAAGAAAGCTTACGCTTCCGAGACGGTTTTAAGCGTATTTACGTTTCGGCCGGGCTAAAATCGCGCCCGCGGTATCCCAAAAACCTTCAACATTCCGCTCATTAGCATCTCATTATCCGCTCATTAGCGACAGAGTGACCTCGAGCTCGACCAATCGTACGCCGGGTTGCTGGCGTGTGCCGCCGGGCCAATCGGTGCGTGTGTGGCCGGGCCTTATCGTTCTGAACCGAGGTGAGTCGCCGCCATCTTGATTCCAAACTTTTCCTTTCTTTTTCCCGCTTTCTGCGTCTTAAAAAAAAATGTTGCTTTTAAAACACACATTGTTTAAAAAAAAAATGATTTAGAAAGTAATTAACTTATCTAATCTCATTAATTTTCCTACCTTTCCCCGTTTTTCCAGGTAGGCCTAGAAGCCTCGGCGTCTCCTCCGCACCCACGCCCGAGCTAGGCACCTCCCGGCCCCACTCGAAGGCTGGAGGGCCGAGCCTCAGCCCAGCGCCGCTAGGGTGCGCGCGCAGCAGGAGCTGAGACGTGGCGTCTCTCTCTGGCTCGGCCGGGGGGTGGGGCTTGCTGAGCGTCAAGCGTTACCCTGGCAACCGGGCCCTCCGGCCGTCTCGCACAGCCGCAATGTTGAAGCCAGCTCGGGAGGCCGGTGCTCGGAAGATCGCGCCTCCGGAGTTCGGTGGGTGGGTGGTGGGCGAGCCTCGGGGGTGGGGGTGGGTGGTGGGCGAGCCTCGGGGGTGGGGGTGGGGGTGCGAGTCTCAGGGGGGCCAACCTCTGGAGTTCGGTGGGTGGGGATCAGGGGGCTCGGGAGTTTGGGGGGACGGGGATCAGGGGGCTCGTGGACTCTCCCCCTTCCCCTCCCCCCTCTCTCCTCCTCCCTCCTCCTCCCTCCTCCTCCTTCCTCCTCCTCCTCCTCCTCCTCCTCCTCCTCCTCCTCCTCCTCCTCCTCCCTCTCTTCCCCCCCTCCCCTCCCCTCTCTTCCCCCCCCCCCCCCCCAGTCGCTCTCTCTCTTCCCCCCCCGTCGCTCTCTCTCTTTTCTCCCCCCCCCCCCAGTCGCTCTCTTTTCCCCCCCCCCCAGTCGCTCTCTCTCTTTTCCCCCCCCCCCCCCCCCAGTCGCTCTCTCTCTCTTCCCCCCCCCCCCCCAGTCGCGCGCTCTCTTTCCCCCCCCCCCCCCCCGTCGCTCTCTCTCTTCCTCCCCAGTCGCGCGCTCTCTCTCTTCCAACAACAACATGCCCTCGAAAAAGCCTCGGCACCGCCGGGCACTTCAGCTAGTACAATATATTTAGGTACATAGCTCATAAATCCATCTATTATTTTCTCACTATTCATTTAAATTCAAAATGGAAAATCCTAGATGCCAGCCCAAAATGCTCAAGTTTGATGAAGCAAATTGAAATGATCATAAGAGCAGCAAGAGGGCTTGTATATGATTTAAAATCTGATAACATATATTAGCCAAGATGGAACAATAAAAAAGGAGAGAAGAATAAATAGCTAGAGACAGATATATAAAAATTAATTGAGAAATCTGGGCACATTATCCAAACTAGGACTTGAAGGCCCTGCCTCAAACAAAATATTGTATATTTTTTTAAACCTGCAGATTTTATTTCAACCGCTTGTATGTATTTTCAAATCCAAATAAATATTGGATTGCACTGTATATGATTCTTTATGACCCACAAAGGTAATTAAGTAATTGAGCAAAACTCCCAGGATATCAATCTAAAATTGCAATCTATATTCTTCAGCCCTGACCAGTTATATTCCATAGATGATATTTCTATAGTCCCAATAGATTGGAACCATTGTGCTCCACAGAATATTTGATCCTCTATGTCCTTTCTTTTTAACATTCAACCCTGATTAATCCACCTCCATTTTAAAGGAGTCACTTGATGCAGTTGTAATTGCTTTTATTGGGCGTTTGATCCACATGTCTTTTTGTTTTAAATATCCTATAATACTGCAATGAACATTTAATTTAAATAACTGCTTATATCAACCACCTTCGGATATTGTGTGCCATTTGGGGCACTCTACCTTCAAAAGGCTGTACTGGGAAAGATTCAGAAAAAAGTGATCCAAGGCTTAAAATTCTAAAGTTATGTGAAGAGACTCAACACAATTGAGCTTGTTTCCATTACAGAAGAGGATTCAGAGGGGACGATTCAGGTCTGTAAAGTGTTGAAAGTCAAGGATAGCACAGATATAAGCATGGTCAAATAGCTTCCTTGATGACTCGGCTGTTAAAGGTTGTGTATAAGCCATATTGACCAGAAGGTTCCAGATTGGATTCCTGGTCTGCGCTGAGTTAGCTGTACCCAGCCAGGATGGCAGTGGGGGCGCTGCAGTTAGGCTTCACATCTCTGGGCAAGGGAGGGGAAAACAGCCAGGATGGCAGTGGGGGCGCTGCAGTTAGCCTTCACATCTCTGGGCAAGGGAGGGGAAAACAGCCAGGGTTTCTGCACCTGTTCACTATCCAGGGTTCCAAGCTGGAAAGTATGTGTGGACATTGGCTGAGGACAGCATTGGACTCCGTTGTGATGCTGCATCCCTTTCCACAACTGTCAAACAGCCTACCAGCAGTCAGTCGCACATAAGGAATGGCACCAAAAAAAGGTTGCTTGGCACCCAGGAAATCAACCCAAGCTGCAGTCAGTTTGTTCGAGAGAAACGGAGGAGAAAACTGGCAATTCCCCCCCTCCCCCACCGAATAAAACCAAAAATGGTCAAACAGTGCTATAAGATAGAGTTGTACGATTAGGTACAAGCCTGTCTGTTCACCTTTGGGACCTTGTGATACGCTTATCAATTACTTCATAAAAGGTGATGAGTCGAAGAAGAGATGATGAGTCGAAAGAAGAGATGAATAAGGCTTTTATTAGCTAAGAAGAGACCATGCTTCTTCGTGAGTGACTGAACAAGTCTGAACGAAACCCACACAGTGGTGGGTGGAGTCAGCTGAGGCATGCCTCCATACACAGCGCCACCCAGAGGTGGCAATATACAATACAGTGGTTTACCACATTAAACAAGGGGTGAATGTGAAGTCCGGCGGGGTGAAGGGTACTACAAGTTAAGTCTATCAGGAGGCCTTGTCTGACGTCCTGATCGTCGTGGTGGCGGCGGTGGTGTTGCAGCATCCGACGTCGGGTCTGGTGTCTGGGTGGTTGGCGAAGATTCCTGGGGCTTTGGCATGCCGTCTGCAGGGGTTGGGTTGGGAGGGGTGGTGGGGGATAACAGTGGTAAGGGGGATAACGGTGGTAAGGGGGATAACGGTGGTAATTCAGGGGTACCCGAGGGTGCGAGATCTCGTATGGAGACCGTGTCCTCCCGCCCGTCTGGGTATGTCACCCAGGCATACTGGGGGTTGGCGTGTAGGAGGTGCACCCGCTCGACCAGGGGGTCCGTTTTATGCGTCCTCACGTGCCTCCGCAGTAGGACGGGCCCAGGAGAAGTCAACCATGCCGGTAGCGAGGTTCCCGATGTAGACTTCCGGGGGAAAACGAACATTTTCTCATGAGGGGTCGCATTAGTGGCAGTACAAAGCAGTGACCGAATGGAGTGAAGCGCTGCAGGGAGGACCTCCTGCCAGCGGGAGGTCGGAAGGCCCTTAGATTTTAGTGCTAAGAGGACTGCCTTCCAAACCGTCGCGTTCTCCCTTTCCACCTGGCCGTTCCCCCGGGGGTTGTAACTGGTGGTCCTGCTCGTGGCGATACCTCTTGTTAGCAGGTACTGCCGAAGTTCGTCGCTCATGAACGATGAGCCCCTGTCGCTATGTATATAGCTGGGGAACCCGAACAGAGCGAAGATGTCATTCAGACACTTGATGACCGTGGTACTGGTCATGTCTGGGCAAGGGATGGCAAAGGGGAAACGGGAGTACTCATCAACTATGTTGAGGAAGTACACATTGCGGTCAGCGGAGGGGAGGGGCCCTTTAAAATCGACGCTCAGGCGTTCGAAGGGGCGGGTGGCCTTGATCAGGCTTGCTCTGTCCGGCCTATAGAAGTGCGGTTTGCACTCGGCGCAGATTTGGCAGCTCTTGGTCATGGTCCTGACCTCCTCGATGGAGTAGGGCAGGTTACGGGATTTGATAAAATGGAAAAACCTGGTGACCCCCGGGTGGCAGAGGTCATTGTGGAGGGACTGCAGCCTATCACTCTGCGCGTTGGCGCATGTACCACGTGATAGGGCATCTGGGGGCTCATTGAGTTTCCCTGGCCGATACAAGATATCATAATTGTAGGTGGAGAGTTCGATTCTCCACCTCAAGATCTTGTCGTTCTTGATTTTACCCCTCTGCTTATTATTAAACATAAAAGCTACTGAACGCTGGTCAGTGAGCAGGGTAAATCGTTTCCCGGCCAGGTAATGCCTCCAGTGACGCACCGCTTCTACAATAGCCTGGGCCTCCTTTTCGACGGAGGAGTGTCTCGTCTCGGGGCCCTGGAGGGTCCTTGAGAAAAAGGCCACGGGTCTGCCCGCCTGGTTAAGGGTCGCGGCTAGGGCGAAGTCGGAGGCATCGCTCTCCACTTGGAAGGGGATGGACTCATCCACCGCGTGCATTGCGGCCTTCGCGATATCGTTCTTGATAAGAGTGAAGGCTGCACACACCTCTGGTGTCAGGGGGAAGGAGGTGGCTTTGATGAGGGGCCTGGCTTTGTCTGCATAGAGGGGCACCCACTGGGCGTAGTAGGAGAAAAACCCCAGGCATCTCTTCAGTGCTTTTTGGCAGTGGGGAAGGGGTAGCTCCATTAGGGGGCGCATTCTGTCGGGGTCGGGCCCGATGACTCCGTTCTCCACCACGCAGCCGAGGATGGCCAGGCGCTTGGTGTGAAACATACATTTTTCCTTATTGTACGTTAGGTTCAGCCGTTGGGCCGTACGGAGGAAATTTGCTAGATTAACGTCGTGGTCCTGCTGGTCGTGGCCGCAGATGGTGACGTTATCCAAATAGGGGAAGGTTGCCCGCAGCGCGTTCTGGTCAACCATTCGGTCCATCTCCCTTTGGAAGACCGAAACCCCGTTGGTGACGCCGAAGGGGACCCTAAGGAAGTGGTAGAGGCGGCCGTTTGCCTCGAAGGCAGTATACTGGCGGTCCTCATGGCGGATGGGCAGCTGGTGGTACGCTGACTTAAGGTCGATGGTGGAGAATACTTTGTATTGCGCAATCTGATTGACCATATCAGATATGCGAGGGAGGGGGTACGCGTCCAGCTGGGTGTACCGGTTTATGGTTTGGCTGTAGTCGATTACCATGCGGCGTTTTGCAGTGGTTTTAACGACTACAACCTGGGCTCGCCAGGGGCTAGTGCTACCTTCGATAATGCCCTCCTTCAAGAGCCGCTCCACCTCAGAGCTGATAAAAGCTCTGTCCCCGGCACTGTACCGCCTGCTTTTGGTAGCGATGGGTTTACAGTCGCGGGTGAGGTTAGCGAACAGGGGAGGGGGGGGGACTTTTAATGTGGAAAGGCTGCAGGTGGTTTGCAGCGGGCGATTTAAAAGTTGTTGGTTGCAGACTGTGAGTGGGGGGAGGGGTCCACCGTATGCTAGTGTGACACTCTTAAGGTGGCACTGAAAATCCAACCCTAGCAGGACGGCAGCGCAAAGACGGGGCAGGACTAGCAGTTTAAATTTTTGATATTCAGTGCCCCCTACTGACAGGGTCACCACACAGTAGCCGCTGATGTCCATTGACTGGGACTTGGACGCCATAGAAATGCGATGGTGCGTTGGCAGAATCGTGAGGGAGTGGCTACGTACCGTGTCGGGGTGGACGAAACTCTCTGTGCTCCCGCTGTCGATCAGGCAACTGGTGGCGCGGCCGTTTACCGCGATATCCATCATGGAGCTGGATAGATGGTGAGGGTGGCCTTGATCCAGCGTCACGGAGGCCAGTATGTGGCTTAGTGAGTCACTATAGTCATCCGCCGAGACGGTGGTCGGTTCCGGTGACGAAATGGCGGTTGAGTGCGTTGGATACGATGGCGGCGGATGCCATGCGGCCGGGGGTACACAAAATGGCGGATAAGATGGCTGCTCCCACGGCCCGCACGCTGCGCTGCTGGCTGGCTTCCCCTTGCAGGCGTTAGCGTAATGGCCTTTCTTCCCGCAGCCCGAGCAGGTAGCTGTCTTAGCTGGGCAGTGCGCTCTGGGATGTTTTAACTGGCCACAGAAATAGCATTTTTGGGCCTGGTTACTGGGCATCGAAGCAGTTCTTACCGGAGGCTGCTGTCTCGGTTGGGTCGCTGCAGCGGTTGGTGCCGGGGGCGGCGGTCCCGTGTCCCACGGTTTCGATTGCCATGTCTCGGCGCCGTTACGGGGGTATGCCTCGAGGTTTCGGTGGGCCTCCTCTAACGAGAGCGCAAGGGCAATGGCCGTCTTCAGGTCGGGTTCCTTGCTTTCTAGCAGTCTCTGCCGGGTGTGGTCTGACTGGAGGCCCCTGACGAAGGCATCACAGGCGAGTCCCTGCGCGTGCTCCACAGCCGTTACCGCTTTACAATCGCAGTCTCTGCAGAGTGCCAGTAGCGCCCGTGCAAATGCCCCTACCGATTCTCCCGGTTGCTGCCTGCGGGATCCCAAGAGGTGTCGGGCGTAAATTGTGTTCACTGGGCGCGTATATTGCCCTTTTAGTAGCTCGAGGGCCGCCACGTACGTATTAGAGTCCCGGATTAGCATATATACTTGATGGCTCACCTGGGCGGTCCAAATTTTCAGTTTGTGATCCTCCTCTGTAACCTGTGAGATTGCGAGGAAGGATTCAAAGCAGCTCAGCCAGTGTTCAAACTTGGCTGATGCACCCACATCTTGAGGGTCGAGGTCCAGGCGTGGTGGTCTGAGGGCTCTCAGCAATGTCTGCTGTATCCGTTGCTGTTGTTGCTCCTCAGGTGTCGCCATTTAACTTTTAGCTAATAAAATTGATACGCTTATCAATTACTTCATAAAAGGTGATGAGTCGAAGAAGAGATGACGAGTCGAAAGAAGAGATGAATAAGGCTTTTATTAGCTAAGAAGAGACCATGCTTCTTCGTGAGTGACTGAACAAGTCTGAACGAAACCCACACAGTGGTGGGTGGAGTCAGCTGAGGCATGCCTCCATACACAGCGCCACCCAGAGGTGGCAAGATACAATACAGTGGTTTACCACACCTTGATTTTGAAATCTAGTTCAAGCAGCTGAACAAGTATTCATCTGACAGCTGTTAATGATTCTAAGTGAAGTTAGTTTGAGTAGTTACAGTATATTGCGGAATGTGAACCCCGAGCACAGAACTGCCCTTATTTGGAATTGGTTGGGCATAAAGACCATAAGAGTAGTTGTATGGGATGTTTTCCTTAGATTGGGCACTATGTTGCTTGCCAGTTGTTGTTCAAAACTTTTTCCATTTATTCTTTTACTATGTTTGCACCTTGGAATTGCCTATGAGAATTATATAGTGTGGTATCTGCTGAGTGACTCCTTGCAGTTTTAACAAACAAACAAAAAAGGTTTCTCGGAGCCTAATTATTTTTCTTGCATGAATTTCAAACTGCTTTGACAAAGGATATATAGCACTAAATAATAGGACTTGTTGGGGAGGGATAATTTAGTAGTTTACAGCCTGTATTTACACCAGACCATCCTATAATCTATTGAAAGAAAGACGTGCATTTGTACAGCGCCTTTCATGACTTGAGGGCGTCCCAAAGTGCTGAAAATGCTGCAGCTAATTTTTGCAAAGCAAGAACCCACAGACAGCAATGGGATAATGACCAGATAATCTGTTTTGGTGATATTGGCTGGGACATTGGGGAGAACTCCCCCTGCTCTTCTTTGAAATAGTGCCATGGGTTCTTTTACATCCACCTGAGGGCAGACATTCAGTTTAACATTTCATCTAAAAGATGACACCTCTGACCGTGTAGCACTCCCATAGTACTGCACAGGAGTGTCCGCCTAGATTATGTGCTCAAGTTTCTGGAGTGGAACTTGAACCCACAACCTTCTGACTTGGAGGCGAGGCTGCTACCACATGTGGGGAATGTAGAAGGAGATGTGTTATAAGCTGAGAGTATAATACTGAAATTATGTACAAAATATGGAAAATGTTCTCAGCACTGGCATCTTCCTTCATAAAATTAACCAAAGTTTTTTTCAAGTGTTATTGTTGCATTACTGTTTTAGACAATATCTTGAATTTATGTAATTCATATCATTTATTATAAGTTAAAGACACCGTTGAGTATAGATCAGACATGAAAGGAACATTGTTTGGGAAAATAATTTGAGTTGATTGCTTAAACCTGCAACAGTTTTCTGTCCCTGTGATTTCTCACACTGTCCAGGAATGCAATCCGGTTTGGATGTAATTGTACTGTGATATGAATACTAAGAGGAATGAATACATGTTATGGTGTCTAAATTTAGACATGTTGCAGAAGTTTTTACACAAATATGTGCTTTTGAGAACATCAGTGGGAATGAAGTAACATTATTATACATATTAGCCTGCATTTCACATCATGTTGGACTTTTGGATAATTTCAGTCTTCAATTGATTTAGTGATGGCATTTACAAGTGGTTCAAAGCTAGTTTAAATTTTTAAAAAACAATGATTTCTGAATTCCGAATATTTCTCACAAACACTTAACATTAACAACCCCAGCTCATTTACAACCCCAGCTCATTTACTGCAATTAATGACATTGATGTTGATACTGGTGGGAGCGAGAAGACGTGTATTAAATTTGGATGTAAAAGTAAGATGTGAATTTTTTTTTCAATAACATTTGATTTTTTTTCAAGATTATGATATTCTTCCTCATTTGCACATACAAATGATTGGGGGAGGTTGGGGAACACATTGTGCCACCAATCCCCCAGTTTGGTGCCCAACGATGCAAAATGAGTTGGCCATCAGTAGCAATTCTAGGATTTGCAGTGGTGTCACCTATGTTGGTGCCTGCAGGACCCATCCTGATCATGTGATCATTCTCCACCTTTATTTTTCTCAAAAACTATCCTTTCACCAGTAGCAGTTTATGTTTTTGCAAGTATGTTCTCAGCTGGTGATTCCCCATCCACATTTCCCCCCCATTGGCATAGTTGCCAATGAAGAACCACTTTCATAACTTTTCAAAGGAATGAGATCTTGTCTCATTGGATGGTTGGGTGAAACAGTCTGTCCAAGAAGGTTGCTGTTTGCACTTGTTGCAAGATCAGAACAGGAACAGATATAGAGTGCCCCTATTGGAAGAATATTTGGCCATGCCAAAAAAAAGCATTCACAAACCATAGCCCTAAGCTCTAGAATTCCCTCCCCAAACCTCCCACCTCTCCTCCTTTTAACATACTCCTTAAAACCTACCGATTTGACTAAGCTTTAGTCACTGGTCCTAATATCTCCTCCTTTGGTTTGGTATCAATTTTTGTCTGATACTATGCTCCTGTGTATGGCCTTGGGACATTTTTCTACATTTAAAATGCTATATAAATGCAAGGGGGGTGGGGTGGGGTGCGGGTGGTGGTGGTGGTTGTGGGGCTGAAAAAGGTTACAGAGATGGGGAGGGGTGAGACCATGGAGGGGTTTGAAAACAAGGATGAAAATTTTGAAATTGAGGCGTTGCTTAACCGGGAGCCAATGTAGGTCAGCGAGCACAGGGGTGATGGGTGAACGGGACTTGGTGCGAGTTAGGACACGGGCAGCCGAGTTTTGGATGACCTCAAGTTTACAGAGGCAATTCGTAGATCATATGGTTATATTCATTTATCTCCATCCGTTTGGTTGCCACTTTTTACTGAAAATATCACAATTTCCATCATGTAGTTAGTGGATTTGATAATGAATAAAAATAAGTGTTTTTGTAGCAAAATAGAAAAAAATGTGAATAAACAGCAGAAAATGCTATCCACCATTTTAGTTTTTTAACCTTAAAAGCACACTTGGATATTTTTTAAGGTGCATTTTCAAAAATAATCTACATTTGTGTAGACCTTTCCAGCCAAGTATTGCCTCAGCCAATCACAAATAATCCATATTAAATGCTAATAGTGCGTTTTTGATAGGAATGTGAAACCACAGCTGTTAACATTTCAGGGTCACATATGTAAAAGGCTAATGGAATGTTGGCCTTTATCTCAAAGGGGTTGGAATTTAAAAGTAAGAAAGTGATGCTTCAGTTGTACAAAGCCTTGGTCAGATCACATCTGGAGTATTATGTTGCATTTTGGGCACTGAACTTCGAAAGATATATTAGCTTTTTTTTTCAGTGCAATTCGCCTGAAATCGACGTAACCAGCGCAAACCATCGTGGAATTTTAAGCGAAAATTGCATTCTGCGCAACACGAGTTTCCGCGATCTTTTGTGCTAATTTTAAAAACATTGTGATAGAAGCTGGCCCTGCCCACAGAACTGGCCACACCCCCAAGGTGAATTAATTACCATTGGGAGTTTTCGCTAATCGCGCTCGTTAGTCAGGATGATGTGTGACTTGGAGGGGAACTTGGAGGTGGTGGTGTTCCCATGCGTCGGCTGCCCTTGTCCTTCTAGGTGGAAGAGGTCGCGGGTTTGGGAGGTGCTGCCAAAGAAACCTTGGCGAGTTGCTGCAGTGCATCTTGTAGATGGTACACACTGCAGCCACAGTACACTGGTGGTGGAGGGAGTGAATGTTTAAGGTGGTGGATGGGGTGCCAATCAAGCGGGCTGCTTTGTCCTGGATGGTGTTGAGCTTCTTGAGTGTTGTTGGAGCTGCACTCATCCAAGCAAGTGGAGAGTATTCCATCACAGTCCTTACTTGTGCCTTGTAGATGGTGGAAAGGCTTTGGGGAATCAGGAGGTGAGACACTCACCACAGAATACCTAGCCTCTGACCTGCTCTTGTTGCCACCGTATTTATGTGGCTGGTCCAGTTAAGTTTCTGGTCAATGGTGACCCCCAGGATGTTGATGGTGAGGGATTCGGTGATGGTAATGCCATTGAATGTCAAGAGGTGGTGTTTAGACTCCTTCTAGTTGGAGACAGTCATTGCCTGGCTAGGTGTGACTCCAGCCAGTGGAGAGTTTACCCATGATTCCCATTGACTTAAATTTTACTCGGGCTCCTTGATGCCACACTCGATCAAATGCTGCCTTGATGTCAAGGGCAGTCACTCTCATCTCCCCTCTGGAATTCAACTCTTTTGTCCATGTTTAGGCCAAGGCTGTAATGAGGTCTGGAGTCGAGTGCTCCTGGTGGAACCCAAACTGGGCATCGGCGAGCAAGTTATTGGTGAGTATTGATAACACTATGGAGAAGGCCTTGCTTCTGACTTCGAGGGTTCTTGTCAGACTATTTGCTCCCAGTCATGGATGCTTAGTTGTCACCCCCTTGGCCTGCAGTATGATGGGGAGATGGAGCAGAGGAGGTGAAGAAGTGGACAAACTGCTCACAGAGGGAGGAGGAGGAGAAGGGCTTTCAGCAGGAGGCCTTACCCACCTAGGGTCTTCCATGAGCAATTCTCTTAACCTCAGCTTGAGCCAGGAGCAGTGTGTGAGACGTCTGTGCATTACTAAGGAGGTGCTCACTGAAAGCTGCCACCTGCTGCAGGCAGAACTACAGCCTCAGTCCATGTTAAGAACAGCGCTGCCAGTGGCTGTGAAGGTGACCGTGGCCCTGAATTTCCTCCCCTCTGGACCCTTCCAGCTGGAGCAGGCGACCATCTGTTACATCTCCCAGTTCGCTGTCCACTGCTGCATAAGAGAGGTGACAGATGCTTTTCATGCCAGGAGAGGGGACTTCATTGTCTTCTCTCTGGTCAGAGAGAAGCAGGCGGAACATGCACGTGGCTTTGCCAGGATAGCGGGCTTCCCCATGCTGTAGCGCGGCATCAACTGCATGCATGTGGCTTTGCGGGCGCCGCATCTAAAGCTGAGATGTACTCGAACTGCAAAGGTTACCACTCTCAATGTGCAGTTGGTGTACGACCATGCTCAGCACATCATGATGGTGTCCTGGCAACAGTCATGATGCTTTTATTCTACACCAGTCTGCCATTCCCTCAGTCTTTGAGCCACCACAACAAACCAGAGGGTGGCAATTGGGCGACGAGGGCTATCCGCTGACCACTTGGCTCATGACTCTGCTGTGCAACCCACGTGCAAGTGGGCAGCATGGATATTAAAGCAGTGCTGCCACACAGAATCTGACCGTGCAGACCATTGGCGTCCTTAAATAATGCTTCCGCTGCCTGGACCGCTCTGGAGGAGCCTTGCAGTATTCACCAGAGCATGCCTCAAGACTTGTCGTGATCTGGTGCATGCTGCACAACTTCACCATCAGAGGGCACAGCCTTGCCACCAGGCATATGGTGACCAGAGGAAGAGGAAATAGAAAAGGAGGAAGCAGAAGGGAGGAGGCAACCCAGACAGCCCCTTTCTGCCTGGGCTGTCTGTGATTGACTCATCTGACTGCAGTACCAGTGAACACAACCCCAATTCCCCATTCAACAATAGTCCGACATCTTACCTTCCTTTTGTTACTGACCATCACAGTGTCCTTTTGGCCACAATGCTGAAATAAAAGCCACCACAAAAGAAACACTCCAATCTAGCTTTATACATCAGTCCATCCAATATTACATAAAGTCAACTAATCACCCATGCACATTCCCTTATTGTCTGTCTTCCATGTGCCTTTGCCTGTCTTAGTGCTCCTACGCAGTGCTTCCCCAGTGGCTGCAGCATGGCTGGTGGAAGGCTGCTATCTTTCAGTGGGGGTGACAGCAGATGGCCTTGCAGGACGACCTTGAGCAGCTCTGGGCCTAGAAAGCCCAACTATGGACTGCAGCACCTCGGCATGGGTGGCAGCAGTTTGGGCTGGCTGGCTGACAGGCAACAGCAAGGGCACTGGCAGAGTGGCAGTGATGGGAGGACGAATGCTGTCATCCTGAGAGAGGATAGCCAGTGCGTGCTCCACGGAACCACTGCCACTCCCCCGAGGCGGCACCTCAGCATTCCTAGAAATCTGTTGGACAGATTACTGGTCTGCTGCAAAACCCTGCAAGCCCTTTTCCATACTGGTAAACGCAGCCACAACATCAGTCGTCAGGGAAAATGCTGGAACCCATTATTAAGGAAGCGGTAATGGGGCTCTTAAAAAAAATCATAGTATGATTAAGCAGAGTCAGCATGGTTTTATGAAGGGGAAATCATGTTTGCCAAATTTGTTAGAGATTGTGAGGCTGTAACTAGCAGGGTAGATAAAGGGGAATCAGTGGATGTAGTATATTTAGATTTCCAAATGGCATTCAGTAAGGTGTCAAAAGGTTATCGTAAAAGGTTGTTATGCATGATAAGGGATCATGGGGTTGGGGGTAATGGCCCAGAACTTGGTGTCGGGGGCTTGCCGCGCGTGCAAGCCTCCGATGTGCACTCACCCTGCGCGCCGACATCTGAAACCTGGCCCGCAGTGGATTTCCTTTCAGTGGCCAGGTTCTGATGTCGGCGCGCTGTGCTAACCTGACCTAGCGGCGTAGTTAGTGCGATGTGCCGGCTGGGATCAGGTGAGCACTGTTCAGCCAATCAGGGGAGGGGAAACTTCATTCATAAGTTTGAGAGTAAGAACTGTCAAACTCATGAGAAGTACTGCACCCCAAAACACTACTTAAACTTTAAATAAAATTTTAAAAAACATCCCAATCATTAAATTAAATATAAATAAGTTTAAAAAAAAAAAAATTTAAACAATAATTTTGTTGAGAATTTTTTTTTTAATAAAAAGGGTCTAAAACTAAACTTACCTTATTGTAGATTCTTTAAAATAATAAACCTGTGGGGGAAATTTTTTTCTAAATTGCACTAAAACACCACTTGCCTGTAAAAATAAATACTTACGTGTGCTTTTTACAAGCGTAAAGACCGGAGGGCTTTACACATGCGCAAATCCCCCAAAACAGAGGAAATCCAAGACGCACGCGCTGCCCCCTACAGCGCACGCGCTAGCCTCTTCACCTCTTGGGTTAGAGGAGAGGAAATGTCGGTTTTCAGCGCATGCGCTGTGCATGCTGAAAACCAGCATTTCCTCCGGCCAGACGCGTGAGTACCCCTTCCGTACTCATGTGTTTGGGGAGGAATTACTGCCCTATTATATTAGAATGGATAGAGGATTGGTTAACGGACAGAAAACGAGTGTAGGGATAAATGGGTCATTTTCAGATTGGCAGGTTGTAACTAGTGGGGTGCCACAAGGATCAGTGCTTGGGCCTCAGCTATTTACAATCTATATTAATGACTTAGATGAAGAGATTGAATCCAAGTTTGCTGACGATACAAAGCTAGGTGGGAATTTAAGCAGTGAGGAGATCACAAAGAGCCAGAATATTTTTTAATGGTGAGAAACTATTAAATGTTGGTGTTCAGAGAGATTTAGGTGTCCTCGTACAGGAAACAGAGTTAACAGGCAGGTACAGCCAGCAATTAGGAAGGCAAATGGCATGTTGGCCTTTATTGCAAGGGGGTTAGAGTACAAGAGTAAGGAAGTCTTGCTACAGTTGTACAGGGCCTTGGTGAGACCACTCCTGGAGTACTGTGCACAGTTTTGGTCTCCTTTATCTAAGGAAGGATGTACATGCCTTAGAAGCAGTGCAACGAAGGATCATAGGATTGATTCCTGGGATGAGAGGGTTGTCCTATGAAGAGAGCTTGAGTAGAATGGGCATATACTCTCTGGAGTTTAGGAGAATGAGAGGTGATCTCATTGAAACATATAAGATTCTGAGGGGGATTGACAGGGTAGATGCTGAGAGGTTGTTTCCCCTGGCTGGAGAGTCTAGAACTAGGGGACATAGTCTCGGGATAAGAGGTTGGCCATTTAAGACTGCGATGAGGAGGAATTTATTCACTCAGGGTTGTGAATCTTTGGAATTCTCTACCTCAAAGGGCTGTGGATGCTGAATCATTGAGCATATTCAAGGCTGAGATAGATTTTTGGACTCTAGGGGAATCGAGGGATATGGGAATTGGGTGGAAAAGTGGAGTTGAGGTCGAAGATCAGTCATGATCTTGTTGAATGGTGGAGCAGACTCGCGGAGCTGTATGACCTCCTATTTCTTATGTTCTTATGATGGTTGCAGTCTGAGCTTGCTTCTGCTTCTGCTGCAATGGAAGCTGAGACATCGGCCATCAGATGCTGTATCATGGTTGGGTCCACACGTGCGCTAATGGAGTTGTCCACCACTTCAATGCTGGAAATCATTAGCTACAAGCGCTGTGTAAAGCCCTGTGCAAGGTTGGTGCTGGACTCCTCCATGCTCCTTTACATTGCACTCCGGCTTTTTGGTAGGCTTGCCAATGCACCAAGCATTTCACTGTGTTTACCCTCAGTGTTCTTCTGTAGGCCATCCTATTGACTTCCTCATCTGAGTCCTCTGCAGCAGAACTCGTATGCAACTTTGCCCTCCGGGGAGCTGACACCTGCACTACCCTTTCCCCCTGCCCTGGCTGCAGGCCACTCATGCCCGGTGTCTCTCCACGTGCAGATCCAGTCTCCTAAACTATGCGCAGTGTCTGTATCTGAGCTGGTGGCTGCAAGTGTGAAAGTGAGTGACGGTGCTGTGTCTTCATCAGTGTCTTGGTGCTCTTCTATTTTGTGCTCTTCCACCAGTGCCTGGCTATCTGAAAGGAGAAAGGCACAACAGTAAGATTTTGGTGAGGGAGGCAGGGGGCAAGCAAGAGGTGCATCCTTACACCATGTGCAGCTTGTAAATCAGAAGAGATTGTGGGATGAGGGGGAAGTGGGATGTGAGAAGGAGGCTAATGTATGAGGATACCAGCATCTTGTATTTTTTCAGCCCCACCACTGGCCACGGGCTCCGTGACGGCCCTCCCAACCGTGGCCAGCACTGTCTCCTTCATCGGGGTCAGGTTATGCAGGAGTGCCTGTCCCCCACCGGTTACATCCTGCTAGCGCCGGTTATGAGCCACCTTGTCCTGCAAGAGAAATTAAGTGTGTCAGTGAGTGTGGTGCAATGTGATTGGGTGATATGTCTGTCATGGTTAAACAGCTGACAGTATGTGCAAGGCGTGAGCTGTGGGTGTGAGGCTTGCAGCAGTGGTAAGTGTGTGGATGAGGTGAAGCTAGGAATGTGAGGTATGAGTCGTGTTTGGTAGAGATTGATGGTAGATGAGTGATGGGGTGTGGTGCATTGAGCAGTGTGTGTGGCTAGTGATGCAGGTGGTGGGATATGGCATTTGAAGATTAATTCACTGAGCTTGATCGCTCATGTGAGGCCATTAAACATCTTTCTGCAGCACGTCCTGGTCTGATGAGCTATACTGCTAACATTCACCAAAATGGTTATCTGCTCCCATTGGGTTTTATGCATTTGCCTGGAGGGTTCCCTGTGGAAACAGACCTCTCTCCTCATGTTCACTTCCTGCACCAAAGCATCCAGTGCTGCATCAGAGAACATTGGAGTATGCTCTCTCCCCTGTTGTGACATCATTGTTTTTTTTTTGCTGCCCTGACACTCTTCCCCTAGCCAGTTGAATGACCTGCTGTAGGCAGAATGCACCTCCCCTTTAAGAAGTGCAGGCTAGTTTTAATTGGTGCTAGCGTCACAGGAACTTGGGCCTCCTGCTGAGCGTTCAGCCACTCAACTGCGCTTTCGACAAGTTAGCGTGCTGCCTGCATTACTTTGAACCGGAGCGGGTTGATCACACTTCGTGATCCCCGTGCTTGTTTTCAGGGCAAACAAATTTTTAGCCCTTTGCCTCTATTTATAACGCCCAGGGTCCTATATGCTTTATTAACTGCTTTGTTAACCTGTCCTGCTACCATCAAAGATTTGTGCAGAAACACCCCCAAGTGTCTGTCTCTCTTGTCCCTTTTAAAATTGAATAGTGCCATGGGATCTTTTATGCCTACCTGAGGTAGAAAGACAGGGCCTCAGTTTAACAGCTCATCTGAAAGACAGCACCATCTGACAGTGCAGCACTGAAGTGTCACCCTGGATTATATGCTCAAGTCCCTGGAGTGGGACTTGAACCCACAACCTTCTGACTCAGAGGCAAGAGTGCTACCACTGAGCCACGGCAGATACCATGGTCTAATTGATTGGTGGAACAGACTTCAGGGGCAGAATGGCCTACTTTTGTTCTTAACTTTTGAATGTAGTAAGAGTGAAAATATAACAAAAAGCAAACTATAGATCAAGTTAGTAGCAAGAGCTTTCATTTGTCTCTTACAATTTTAGTACACTCACTGGGGGAAAAATTCAGTATCGCCCCTTTTGGGGCGCCATTATCGGCCGTGCGCAAAGTTTAGCGCCTGACGCTAATTATCGCCTCCGACGGCAAACTTGGCTTTTATCGCCCTTGGAGGTGATTGGAGCACTAAATCAGGCGCTTCACACCTGTCTTAAGACGCAAAGGCCGAGGAGCGAGGCGCTACCTCAGAGCGCTGGCAAAGCAAGGAAGGGCAAATCAAAATGAACTTGCAAAGTGCTGCTCAGTACCCAAGACTCCTTTATACAGCATTGAATCTCTCCAGAAGTGTCTCTCTCGAATGCATGGTGCAAAAATGTCACCAACAAAAAAAGGCAGGAAGCGGTCGTCTTTAAATAGCGCTCCCCCAGTCCCTTTCTGACTGCAAAAAGCTCCCCTCAACCTGTCGTTGCTAGCGGCAGGGGGCGCCACTCAATATCCAGTCCGGGGCGTTGCACACTCGACTGACGTCATGATCTGCTGGCGCAGGAGATCGTGGCAGTAGTGTCTAGTGGCGCTGCAAAATGTCTAGTTAATTTCGTGAGCGGTGCAAGCATCGCCGCGCTGGGCACTAGTTGCTTTGCGCCCCATTAGCATCCTCAAGGCGCTAACGGGAGGCGCAAACAACTGAATTTTTCCCCACTGTCTTTCCATTAAATCATTAGGGGGGGAAAATTTGGTTTCTTAGTGCCTCCGGGGGCGCTAGGAATTTGGTGCCTGAGCGCGGCGATTTTAGCGCCGCTCGCGAAATTGACCAGTAGTTTTGCGGCGGTGCTAAACACTACCGACATGAACTCCTGCACCCGCAGATAGTGACGTCAGTCGAGCGTGCAACACCCCGGTAGCGCCCAGGACTGGATATTGAGCCGCGCCCCCTGCCTTGGCGCCTGCCGCTGGGAACGACAGGTAGAGGGGAACGTTTTCAAGTCGGGAAGGGGCTGGGGGAGCGCTATTTAAGGGCGGGCGCTTCTTGCCTTTTCTTGTCGGCAAAATTTTTGGTATACGCAGGTTGAGAGGGAGAGAGAGACGTCTGGAAAGATTTAACGCTGTCCTATGGAGTTTTGGCCCTCAGCACCACTTTTGAGGTTCCTAAGCACCGAGCTCTTTCCCTGGGCCTATCCATTAGTGCTTCCAACACAATTGCTTTAGAGGTCTCTCCAGGCCGAGATTCAAGGCTGCAATGCCCCTCCCCTTTAAGAACTGGACAGCGCCAGTCTGTCTCAGTTCCATGGTAACTGACATCACCTGAGCTTCGGTAGCGTTCTGAGGTAGCGCCTCGCTCCCCGACATTTGCGCCTTAAGAGAGGTGTGTAGCACCTGATTTAGCGCTCAAATCAACTCCAGGGGCGATAGAGGCGAATTTCGCAGTCGGAGGTGATAATTAGCGCTGGGTGATAAACTTTGCGTCCGGCTGATATTGGTGCCCCAAAATGGGCGAAACCCAATTTTTCCCCCTTAGTCTTTTAATCACGGAAGTAATAATTTACAATAAAATACGGTGCCAGATTTGACCTCATTAAACTATAGTAAAAGCTATACATCAGAACATCTGGAGTTTGGTGGCAGCTGTTTAAAACAATATATACTTTTTTTGCAAAAAAGACTAGACACTGAACAACCTTCATTCATGATGTAGTTAACAGAGCTAGAATGAGCAACATAAACATTGAATACTTTTTTGTTCCTTCAGAAGGAAACCAACTCTTAAAACAAAAGTGTCCAGTTTTTGGCTGACTTATCTAAGCTGCAATTTTAAAATGTCTAAAATTATACTACAGGTCAAAAAATTGACCTTAAAAGTTACTTACATTGTATATGAACTCGTACAACAGACGACGAGCGAATACTTCTGTGATCTCGTTTGCATTTAAAGGGCTTTGGCATCGACCGTTTTAAAATTGTTGTTTGAAATGTGTCTGTTTCCCCACAATCGAATGTGTCACTGGGTAGGTTGATTCTGACTTTTACAAAATTTATTTAAACTTGATAGGTAGATTGTTGGAAATGGACACACATACATTCTTAAATCACTTCTTCCTCATTGAGCTACTAATAGGAAGCTCACTTGCCGACTCTTGTATACTATTTACCGCTGATCTCTTTATAAACATTATTAAAGATGGAATGTAAAAGTCGGCAAGTGATCTTCATATTGGTAGAAAGAAAGGATAATTGAATACTGTTATAGCCTGTATTTACACCAGACTGTCCTATAATCTACTGAAAGACTTGCATTTATATAGTGCCTTTCTCGATCTCAGGATGTCCCACAGTGCTTTACAGCCAATGAAGTACTTTTGCAGTGTAGTTACTGCTGTAATGTCAGAACTATGTTGAGGAAGAAGTGGGTCAGAAGTGTTCCCCATTATGCAAGGGTATTTGGCCTGATTATAATTGCATTTTGAATCAAAGACAATCATAACTAACCCTGTTTATCACCGAACTACTGATGATCACAATCATTCTCAATAAGTATAAATTCAAAGGAAGGCTGTGTGCCTGAAGATGCAGATGCAAATTTACACTCGTCCTGAACCTTTGTAAATGGGGGAAATTTGCGTTGTATGTTCATTAGGTGGGTCAGGGCGTAGGTTTTGAAGAACCAGCGTAAAAGATCAAGGAAATTTCAGCGTATAACAAGAACTTACACCCGAATTTCTTCAATCTTTTGTGCTGGGAATCAGCATTGTGCTGCGATTTATGTTGTTTGTTGAGCATAAATTGACAGGAAATTGCAGGTTAAGGCTTCTGATGAAATATTCAAGATAGTAATTGTTCAAGCTCACTTCAGATACTTTTCCTCATGCCCAACACAATAGTCTGCTTCCATAGAAAGCCTATAAACTGAAATGTGACCTTTTTCGTGATGTGATCTGGGGCAGTAGGGTAAGATATTAACCTTTTACTGTTAAAATATACACTGGAAACAAGATAGACTACTACCATATTCTTCTGATCCTCTCTCTTGATTCATAAATAACTCTGACAAACTATTTCTCAGGCTACAAACTTTGAATCAGGCTTAAGAAACAAAATTAATAGATGCATTTGATTTAATATAGGTGTTCAAAATCATGAAGGGTTCAGATAGATTCAATAAAGAGACAGTTTCCAATGGCTGAAGGGTCAATAACCAGAGGGCACAGATTTAAGGTGATTGGCAAAAGAACCAGAGACGACATGAGGAAAAACTTTTTTACGCAATGAGTGGTTAGGATTTGGAATGCACTGCCTGATGGGGAATTGGATAAATTTGTGAAGGAGAAAAAATTACAAGGATATGGGGAAAGAGCGGGGGAGTGGGACTAACTGGATTACTCTTCAAAAGGGTTGGCACAAAGTCGATGGGCCGAATGGCCTCCTCCTGCACTGTATTTTTCTATGATTCTATGCAAAAGTAGCTAAATAAATCAACCTAACTTACAGAATCTGTTGCTATATTTTTACTTTTGGATCAATGCCCATGATGCAAAGTATATGTGAAATTGAATATTGATGGAGCATTTCACTAGCTTTAGCTGATCAACTGTCTGCCACTGAAGAAATCTACATATGGGCAAGATTATATCTCCTCTTTGCTTTGAAATTTGAATTGGGACAAAAGAATAACACAAGGGTATCCTTTCCAATTGGGCAATATTGCCAAAATGATGTTCAGAGGTACAGAAACATCACACCTATAGTGTCTCTAAGGTGTCAGTATGACTCTGTGGCAGCATTCTTGCCTCGGAGTCAGAAGGTTGTGGGTTCAAGTCCCACTCCAGGGACTTGAGCATAAAATCTAGGCTGACACTCCAGTGCCGTACTGAGGGCGTGTTGCACTGTTGGAGGTGCTATCTTTCAGATGAGACATTAAACTGAGGCGCCATCTGCCCTCTCGGGTGGATGTAAAAGATCCCATGGCACTATTTCGAAGAAGAGCAGGGGAATTCTCCCCAGTGTCCTGGCCAATATTTATCTCCAACACCGAAGAACAAATTAACTGGTCATTATCACATTGCTGTTTGTGAGACCTTGCTGTGTGCAAATTGGTGGCCACATTTCCAACAGTGACTACACTTCAAAAGTAGTTTGTTCGCTGTTGACTGCTAAGGTACATCCTGAGGTTGTGAAAGGTGCTATATAAATGTAAGTCTTTTTCTTTCTGCTGGCTAGCACTAATAATGACAGTTATCTGTGATACTTGATCCATCCACCTTTTTATTTAGAGTCCGATATAACCCCTTTTTGAAATTATATTAATGCATTAGTCAAGGTGTGCATTTAACCCAATATAGAGAAAGAGAGAGTTCAGAATGCAAGGGAGACATTTTAAATTTGGCAATAATAATCTACGAGTTATCAAATGCTGTGCTTTGTGATTCTAAACAATAGATCTACTTGCAGTTCTTGGTGAGTTTTATAAGTCTTTTTTTGGTATTGCCATATTTAAACAGATTATCCCAAACACACAATGCACACTGTGTTCTTTAAAACCATGTTGCAGGTTTATTTTGCCAGTGGAAAAATGCAGTTATGCTGTCAGTGGATCATTTACCTTTATGATTGCCACAGGGTTGACCATTTATGTAGTGCTCTCTACATACCTTTTATCTGCATTGAAAAAGCCACAATGCAAACTCCATCATGGGTAGGCTTTCCTGATCCAAACTTATTAACAGTGAACAATAAATGAAAAACTATAATTTGTGGCTCACCTTAGCATGCCAGCACACATCCTGGAAAATGTTTCAGCTGCATACTATTTAATGAGACTGCACTTGCTGTAGGATTGAAATACAGTACTACTTATCACCTTCACTGTAAGAGCCATAAAAGCTTAAGAAAATACTTTAAAATAGTGGCTAAATGGCATAATACAGTTAATTTACCTGAACGACTTATTGTATTAAGAAACCCTCTATTTTCTTGCTCCAGTAATATAGTCCGACACCCCCTTCATTCTTGCCACAATGGAACAGTCCCTAAGCCACACATGGGTGCAGCCATCTTACAGTTTTAAACTGCACGTGGTGAAAGAGGCAGAAGCTGTGAGGTTTGGAGCAGTACAGTTTTTGACCGTGTTCGTTTATACGTGTTTGCTTTGTAATTCTGTTTGTTAAGTGTTATAGTAAACCGTTTAAAAGACAAAGCTACGTTTGGGAACGTTTTATTTCGACACGCGTCTACTCGATGTTAAAAGCCCCACAGCCCAGTGGCCTGCCTGTTTGGAAACTAAGAAGCGCCACTACATTCACCTTAATGATTCCATTACAGTATCAACTCGAGGATCTGATCCAGCTCTTCCTGAAAATCATAAAATAGCAAATGAGGGCCATGAGACACAGACTCTCTTTTGTTGCCTTTTAACTTTGTCGTCACCTTGCTTTACATAGTTTCTTAACTTTTTTGTTTAAATGAGGTCAAACTATGTTAAGCAGCGAAGCCAGTCAATTGCACCCAGTGCTCGAGGAGGAATCTACTTGCATTATACCAGTGTTGTCCAATAGATTGCTGACTACCACAAGTGTGGCTACTGTTATAGCCACATGCACAAATTTTAGCAGAAAATGCTTTGCATACACTCTCAATACAGGCCCTCTTGCGCATCCCTATTTTAATCGCTCCACCATTGGTGGCTGTGCCTTCAGCTGCCTTGGTCCTAAGGTCTGGAATTCCCTTCGTAAACCTCTCTACCTCTCTCTCTCTCCTCCTTTAAGACGCGCCTTAAACTGTACCTCTTTGACCAAGCTTTTGGTCATCTGTCCTAATATCTCCGTATGTGGTTCAGTGTCAAATTTTGTTTGATAACGCTCCTGTGAAATGTCTCGGGATGTTTTACCACGTTAAATGCATTATATAAATGCAAGTTGTTGTTGTTGTGTACATACACCCCCAGGGCCCCCTCTTCCTGCACCACCTTTAAAATTGCACCATTTAGTTTATATTGCCTGTCCTCATTCTTCCTACACACTGCTCTGCCATATGTCTGCCCATTTCACCAGTCTATGCCGCCTTGAAGTCTGTTACTAACCTCCTCACATTTCTGAGTTTCATGTTGTCTGCAAACTTTGAAATTATGCCCTGTATACCCAAGTCCAGGTCATTAATATATATCAAAAAGAGCAGTGGTCCCAACAGCGACACCTGCGGGAAACCACTGCACACTTCCCTCCAGTCTGAAGAACAACCATTCACCACTACTCTGCTTTCTGACCTGTAGACAATTTTGTATCCACACAGCCACTTTCCCTTTAATCGCATGGGCTTCAATTTTGCTAACAAGTCTATTATGTGGATACACCTACCTAACCAAATCTACCGATCACAATCTTGAAAATTTAAATTGACCCAGTACCCACAGCATTTTGGGGGAGAGAGTTCCAGATTTCCACTACGTTTTCTGTGGAAAGAGCGCTTCCTGATTTCACTCTTAAATGGCCTACCTCTAATGTTAACATTCTACCCCCTTGTTTTGGATTCCTCAACCAGAGGTTATAGTTTCTCTGTGTCAATTCTATTAAATCCCTTTATATCATTATAAACACCTTGATTAGATCACCCCTCAACCGCCTAAATTCAAAGGAATACAAGCCAAGTTTATGCAACCTCTCTTCATAATTTAATCCTTTAAGTCCTGATATAATTCTAATGAACCAGCGTTGTGCCCATTCCAAGGCCAATATTTCTTTCTTAAGGTGCGGTGCCCAAAACTGAACACAGTACTCCAGATGGGGTTTGATCATTAGCCTATTTGATTACTTTTTGTAGCTGTGCACTAGTTTTTAGTGATTTGGGATAAGATTAAATATGCAAGGTTTTTATATAATTTTAGAGTTTTGGAAAAAAGGAAATTAGAGTTAAAATGCATTAATATGAAACATATAAATTTATAATAAGTAGCAGATTTCCTGTGGCATTGCTGACTGAGTCTGAGGTCATGCTTTTTTTTTTAACAATTAAGTTCTTTATGTCATGGAGGAATTACAGCAGGACTAAATTTCATTTTTATTAATTGACATTCTGGCATTTTTAGCTGATATTTTGGAGAGAATACACACAAGATGATATGCAAAGTGTACCAGTTGGGGTTAGATGTTTGGTATTTAGCAGTATTGGGTAGGGTTTAGTCATACTGGAACAGTCATGCACTTTTGGTAGCACTGAGGACAATCCTGGGCTTTAGTAGCACTGTGAGGGTGGTTATGGACTTTTTCCAGAACAGGGGTGGCGGTCCTGGAGTTTGTCAGCATTGTTGTCGGGCTGTTGAGGTTGGGCAGCATGTGGGATCGTTTGGTCAGGCATCACTGGAAGAGAAACCTGGGGTTTGGCAGAACTGGGAAGTATAACTGATGGATTCATGGTATTTTCCAGCTGTTGGTTTGTGGGCCGGGGCCTTCCAACACTGGGTGGGGGTTGAGGTCAGGGTATTCTAGTCAGGCGGCACTGGTTTGTAACTTTTGAAAAATCTCTGTAAACATAAATTTGGTGCTTTGTCATAGGGTCTTGGAGGTCTGTTTCTCTGTCTCAAAGTGTCAGTAATTAGACGGATTGCATTTTCTAACTAGTAATAAAACACGGGTGATAATTAGGTGGCAATTAGAGATTGTCTTTACATTCAAAATTCAACACATGAAGGTATTAAAAGGCACAAAAGAGATTGAATGGATACATTTAAGATAAAATACAATGGAGAAATAAACATTATTTATAACTGGATGAGAAGAAAGTGAGCTGGGGATAAGAATTTAATACAGTGATCAAAAAAATGGATGTGAATTTCACCACGACACCTCAGGGGTGGGCAGCTGTCAGTGAAGTATGAATGGGTGGGTGCCTACTCGCCACATTGTTTATGATTAGAGAACACAGGGCTTGTGTACCAAACTGCATTGGCCCGTAATTTGCCGTCAGCGGCGAAGCAAGTAAAAGTGTGGATAATACTGTGCTATTGATGATTTTAAGAAAGCTTTCCACAAAAATCTCGCGATCTCTGTGGCGAGAAGTTTGGCTTTTCCGGTGGTCAATTGTGATCAGTGCAGTGTAATGGGAATTCCATAGCGCGAGCTGCTATGATGTCAACAAGCTGTCTAAGTAGCCAATCACAATGCAGAATTTTTACCGACACGGAACCAGGAAGTGAAAAGCTCCTTTTTATTCTGACTTAAAAAAAATGTTATACAGAACAAAATAAAGATTGGAGCTCGCACATGGGTAAAAGGTAAACTTGAAATAAATATGAACTAACTTTGAAAAAAATGAATTTCTTTTTCTTTAAATCTCTTAAAAATTGTAATTTTTATTAAAATGAAGAAATTTGACACTCCACAAAATTAAAATTAGTTTTTCAGGGCCATAACATTTGGTTAGCAGTCAATACAATTTAAAAACTCCAGTTACATTGAATCCAACAAAGTCTAACTTTTAATGGGGAATTTAACAGCGATATTACCGTGGAAAAGCCCAGGTTTTCGTCCATTTCACTGATTTCCCTGATTACACTGTTTGCCGGCTATGGTGGGGGCGGGGTGGGTCCACAGTGCCTGAGCAGCGAATGACTGACTGCATCTTCAGGATTTCCTACATCCTGAAGTTGTGGTCTGTTTCAAAGGGCAATAACAGCGAACGCTGTTGTTTGCTGTTATTACCCACCGCAAATTCCGGGCCATTGTGCTCTGATACCTATAATTCCAGTTCATTTTTTTGTTTGGGTTTTTTTCCCTATGTTAACAGTAAATACTCCAATCCACTTGCCTCAGTCACTCTCCAAGCACTTTTTGTGAAATGTAAAACGAATGTTTTTTGCAAATAAACATATTAAGTGATTGCTGGAAGACCTCTACTGGCTATTGATGTATGTGCCATTTATGTGTGTGAAGTATGTTACACTGTTAATTTTTTAAAATATCATTTGCTAATTTGTCCATGCAGTTTGTGAAACTTGCATGTAGATAAATACAAGGGGGGAAAAATTCAGTTGCTTTGCGCCTCCTGTTAGCGCCCTATGGGGCACAAAGCAGCTAGCGTCCGGGCATGGCGGTGTTTGCGCCACTCGCAAAATTGACCAGACATTTTGCGGTGGCGCTAAACACTACCGCCATGATCTCCTGCACCCGCAGTTCGTGACGTCAGTTGAACATGCAGCGCCCCGAAACATTGCGTGGCACCCCCTGCCTTACCGCCTGCTGCTAGCAACGACAAGTTGAGGGAAGCGTTTTGCAGTCGGGAAGGGACTGGGGGAGCGCTATTTAAAGGTGACCGCTGCCTGCCTTTTTTTGTCGGTGATATTTTTTGCACCACGCTTTGTGTGTGTGAGAGAGAGAGAGACTTCTGGAGTGATTCAACGCTGTGTGAAGGAGTTTTGGGTACTGAGCAGCACTTTGCAGGTTCATTTTGATTTGACCTTCCTTGCATCGATTTAGAAGAGACTATGGGGGCTGCACTCTGAGCTCTTTCCCTGGGCCTTTCCATTGTTCTTTCCAGCAGACTTGATGTACAGGTCTCTCCAGGCTGAGATTCAAGGCTGGAATGAGCAGGGTGTGGATGGAGAGCAAGATCGACCCTCCCCTTTAAGAACTGACCGGTGCCAGTGTGTCTGTGTTCCATTGCTGACTGGCATCACATGAGCTTCACCAGCGCTCTGAGGTAGCGCCTCGCTCCTCGGCATTAGCGTCTTGAGAGGTGTGTCGCGCCTGATTTAGCGCTCCAATCACCTCCCAGGGGCGATAGAAGCCAAGTTTGCAGTCGGAGGCGATAATTAGCGCCAGGCGCTAAACTTTGCGCCCGGCCGATAATTGCGCCCCAAATGGGGCGATACCGAATTTCTCCCCCAAGGTTTTTTTTGGGAGGGTTGGTTTACATGGTATCTGATCCTATTGTCTGTTTCATCAATGTTGAGCTCAAGGAGCTGTTCGAGTCGATTCATGGTAAAGAAAGTGGGGGGGGGGAAAAAAAGCAAATAGAAATCGATCTTGGCAAGTGTGTTAACACACAACACGTGTGAATCATCTACAAGATGCACTGCAGCAACTCGCCAAGGCTTTTTCGACAGCACCTCCCAAACCTGTGGCCTCTTCCACCTAAAAGGACAAGGGCAGCAGGCACGTGGGAACACAACCACCTCCAAGTTCCCCTCCAAGTCACACATCATCCTGACTTGGAAATATATCAACATTACTTCATCGTTGCTGGGTCAATTTCCTGGAACACCCTACCTAACAGCACTGTGGGAGTACCTTCACCACACGGACTGTAGTGGTTCAAGAAGGCAGCTCACCACCACCTTCTCGAGGGCAATTAGGGATGGGCAATAAATGCTGGCCTTGATGCCCACACCCCGTGAATGCATTTAAAAAATAAATGTAAACAAGTAAAAGTGTGGATAATACTGTGCTATTGATGATTTTAATTGCCAAAGCCACCCTGTCTGCTGAGGATGTGGTTGCTTATGGACTGATTTGAAAATTTAGAGACTGCAAAGAAACAATAAACTTGGGAAGCTTGTCTGTTATTGTGGTGGGTTAGTTCTGTATTGTAACTGTAAGCATAAGAAAGAAGTGAGTTTGCATTTCTATAGCACTGGCTATATCCTCAGGAAGTCCAAAAGTCCTTCAGTCAGTGAATTTGCTTTTGAAATGTAGTCACTGTTGTATAAACAATTTACAGGGAAACTTTTTTACATGGCTGTGGGGAAAGAGCAGGGGTCTGGGATTAATTGGATAGCTCTAGCAAAGAGCCGGCACAGGCATGATGGGCCGAATGGCCTCCTGTGCTGTATCATTCTCGGATTCTAGATGCAGCAGCCAGTTTGTGTGGTCCCACATTCAGCAAATGAATGAATGGTCAGATAATCTGCTTTTGGTGGCCTTGGTTGTGGAAAGAATGTTGGCCAAGGCAGTTGGGAAAACTCCATGCTGCTCTTTGAATAGTGCCATGGGATCTTTTACGCCCATTTGGACAGGAAAATGGAGCCTCAGGTTAAACCTCATCTGAAAGTTAACATTTTGCTCAGTGCTATATTGGAGAGTTGTCTTAAATTGCATGCTTAAGTCCTGGAGTGGGGCTTGAAAGAACAAATTTTTGACTGAGGCGAGAGTGCTACCAACTGAGCTAAGCTGACATTGGCAACAAAGGGTCTTTTTGTAAGGCAATGATGTTCGATTGTGCAGCACTGTCTAATGCCTGTTCAGTGTATGAAATGAGAACTTAGGCAAATCTTTTGTGCCTACATTAACGTTCAAGGGGAAGACCATTTGATTAGGAAGTCATCCAGATAAATCTTGTAATGTTCCTCTTAATGCTGGGTGTGTTAGCAGCTAAGATTGAATCTGTTATTGTATGTTGATTTTAAACTAGTTCCTTTTGTAGGAAGCCAGCAAAGGTCAATTAAGTGCCCTTTTAGCTCCGGGAAGTAGTGTTCCAGCAGCAAAGGATTTGTTTATAGAAAAACAATCTTGAGCTTGTTTGGGTAATGTGCTAGTTTTGGTCTCGTGATTGTTGACATTCAAGCAAGGCCTAAGCTTTTTTTTGCCAATTTGGTGATCGACTTGGGCAGAATATTGCTGTGATATTTGTTGAACCAGAATCATTGATCTTATAAGCACTGTCTGTTCACAATCAGTGTGTTTACTGTTAGCTACAAAATTAGAACATTTCACAGAGCACAATAGGTTCTAATATGTTCGGGCAACATTCTGTTTATTTTGAGTATTAAAGAGAAAATTGAAAAGAAAATGAGCACGTCTGATACATGTGCATATGTTTGCAGTTAAAAGTACATTGAGCTGTTTGTTTAGCTAGGCACAGTGGCACAGATCCATGACTTCTAATGACTTTAAACTTGCAGCAAAATGTAAAGATACAGTAATATAACTTTAAAATAAATGTTCAAGCTCCAATGTGTCAGGGTTGGTGAAGTTTCAAATCAAAATTGTAGAAGTTATTGTACAAAGTAAATGTATACGGAGCAGTATTATTATTCTATCTGCTTTGCTGAAAACAGCGGACGTGTTTTGGTTCTTTTGTCTCTCGAACACCCTAAACTTATCACCTTAATTATCGAGCATCACCTTGCCAGACTTTAAACAAACCCTGATGATTCAGTAGGTAAATATACCACATGATATAGTATTGAAAAATACAAAACCAGGAAGGTGCTATGTTTAATTTCCAGTCTCTGCTGAGTTAGCTGATTTCAGCCAGGGATGTTGAGAGGAAGCAGAATTGGCTGTGGTGTCCTTGGATTAGGAGTGGGAAAGTCAGCCAAGGTTCCTGCTTGTGATCACAGTTCAGTCATCTCTGCTGTAAGATGCACATCTAGGTTGCAGGGAAGAAAAGAACAAGATTGGCATGTGAACAGCTTGCTGATCCTCATTCTCTAGGTTCACAAATGAAGAATTAACCACTACCACTGCTAATTGCCTCCTCCACCAATGGGAGCGTGGAGGTGCGTATGCGATGTTTCCTGGCTTCTCTGCCCTGTACGTAATACCATGCAATGTGGAAGCATAAGTTGAGCTTTTTCAGGGACTGCATGGTTCCAAGTGGCTCTTGGTCGACCTCAAGGTCTACCCCGGTCTGGATTGGGAGGCTTGCAGGGTACCCTTCACATCAAAACTCTCTTCTCACCAGGCGATATACCTGAATAGTTGCAGTTGTTGGAGACTCATGGTTTCAGAGACCAGCGGGTTGTGCTGTATGCCTTCCATGTTGTACCAGCGGACTCCAAAAGAGAAAGTCTAACCATCTCCCCTTGACATTCAATGACATTACCATCGTCAAATCCCCCACTATCAATATCCTGGGGGTCACCATTAACCAGAAATTTAACTGGACCAGCCACATAAATACTGTGGCTACAAGAGCAGGTCAGAGGCTAGGTATTCTCATAGAGTCATAGAGTAATACAGCACGGATAGAGGCCCTTCGGCCCATCGTGTCCGCGCCGGCCATCAAGCCCTGTCTAATCTAATCCCATATTCCAGCATTTGGCCCGTAGCCTTGTATGCTATGGCATTTCAAGTGCACATCCAAATGCTTCTTAAATGTTGTGAGGGTTTCTGCCTCCACCACCCTTTCAGGCAGTGAGTTCCAGACTCCAACCACCCTCTGGGTGAAAAAGTTCTTTCTCAAATCCCCTCTAAACCTCCCGCCCTTTACCTTGAATCTATGCCCCTTAGTTATTGACCCCTCTACTAAGGGAAAAAGCTCCTCAGCATCCATCCTATCTATGCCCCTCATAATTTTGTACACCTCAATCATGTCCCCCCTCAGCCTCCTCTGCTCCAAGGAAAACAAACCCAATCTGCCCAGTCTCTCTTCATAGCTGAAGCGCTCCAGCCCTGGTAACATCCTGGTGAACCTCCTCTGCACCCTCTCTAACGCGATCACATCCTTCCTGTAGTGTGGCGACCAGAACTGCACACAGTATTCCAGCTGTGGCCTAACCAGTGTTTTATACAGCTCCATCATAACCTCCTTGCTCTTATATTCAATGCCTCGGCTAATGAAGGCAAGTATCCCATATGCCTTTTTTACCACCTTATCCACCTGTTCCGCCGCCTTCAGGGATCTGTGTACTTGCACACCCAGATCCCTCTGACCCTCCGTCTTGCCTAGGGTCTTTCCATTCATTGTGTATTCCTTTGCCTTGTTAGTCCCCCCCAAAGTGCATCACCTCGCACTTTTCTGGGTTAAATTCCATTTGCCACTGTTCCGCCCATCTGACCAACCCATCTATATCGTCCTGCAGACTGAGGCTACCCTCCTCGCTATTTACCACCCTACCAATTTTTGTATCATCCGCGAACTTACTGATCATACCCTTTACATTCATATCCAAGTCATTAATGTAGACCACAAACAGCAAGGGACCCAGCACCGATCCCTGTGGTACCCCACTGGCCACAGGCTTCCAGTCACAAAAACAACCTTCGACCATCACCCTCTGCCTTCTGCCACTAAGCCAGTTTTGTATCCAATGTGCCAAGGCACCCTGGATTCCATGGGCTCTTACCTTCTTGACCAGTCTCCTGTGCGGGACTTTATCGAAGGCCTTACTGAAATCCATGTATATCACATCCACTGTGTTACCCTCATCCACACACCTAGTCACCCCCTCAAAAAATTCAATCAAATTAGTCAGACATGATCTTCCCTTGACAAAGCCATGTTGACTATCCCTGATTAATCCTTGCCTCTCCAAGTGGAGACAAATTTTGTCCCTCAGGATTTTTTCCAATAATTTTCCTACCACTGATGTTAGGCTCACTGGCCTGTAGTTCCCCGGTTTTTCCCTACTACCCTTCTTGAATAATGGTACTACATTAGCGGTTCTCCAGTCCTCTGGCACATCCCCTGTGGCCAGAGAGGTCCTGAATATATGTGTTAGAGCCCCCGCAATCTCCTCCTTTGCCTCACACAGCAGCCTGGGATACATTTCATCCGGGCCTGGGGATTTATCCATTTTTAGGCCAGCTAAAACCGCCAATACCTCCTCCCTCTCGATGTTAATATGTTCGAGCATATCACAGTCCCCCCGCCCTATTTCTATGTCTACATCGTCCTTCTCCATAGTGAAAACAGATGCAAAAAATTCATTTAGAACCCCTCCTACATCTTCCGGCTCCACACACAGATTGCCACTTTTGTCCCTAATGGGCCCTATTTTTTCCCTAGTTATCCTCTTACCCTTAATATACTTATAAAACATCTTCGGATTTTCCTTTATTTTGCTCACCAGTGTTATTTCATGGCCCCTCCTTGATCTCCTAATTTCTTTTTTAAGTATCCCCCTGCACTTTTTGTACTCCTCTCGGGCTTCCTCCGTCTTTAGCCTTTTGTATCTACCAAAAGCCCTCCTTTTTTTCCTAATCTATTCTCTTATATCCCCTGACATCCACGGTTCCCTGTGGTTTTTGGAACCACTCTTGACCTTTACGGGAACATGTTGCCATTGTATGATCTCAATCTCCCTTCTGAAAGCCTCCCATTGCTCCGATGCGGATTTTTCTACAAGTAGCTGATCCCAGTCCATTTTGGCCAGATCCTGCCTTATCCTATTAAAATCGGCCTTCCCCCAATTTAGAACCTTTATTTCCGGCCCATCCCTGTCCTTTTCCATGACCACCTTAAATCTTACCATATTATGGTCACTGTCACCAAAGTGCTCACCTACTAGCACTTTTTCCACTTGGCCGGCCACATTCCCTAGAATTAGGTCCAGTACCGCCCCCTCTCTTGTAGGACTTTCTACATGCTGGCTCAAAAAGCTCTCCTGGATGCACTTTAAGAATTCTACACCCTCTGAGCCTTTCACACTCTGACTATCCCAGTTAATATTGGGGAAGTTGAAATCCCCCATTATTATTACCCTATTATTTGCACATTTCTCTGAGATTTGCCTACATATCTGTTCCTCTATCTCCCCCTGACTGTTTGGAGGCCTATAGTACACTCCCAGCAAGCGACTCATTTCCAGACTCCCCAAAGCCTTTCCACCATCAACAAGGCACAATTCAGGAGTGTGATGGAATACTCTCCACTTGCCTGGATGAGTGCAGCTCCAACAACACTCGAAGCTCGGCACCATCCAGGACAAAGCAGCCCGCTTGATTGGCACCCCATCCACCAGCTTAAACATTCACTCCCTCCACCACCGGCATACCATGGCTGCAGTGTGTACCATCTACAAGATGCACTGCCACAACTTCCCAAGGCTTCTTGGACAGCTTCTTCCCAAACCCATGACTTCTACCACCTAGAATGACAAGGGCAGCAGGCACATGGGAACACCACCACCTCCAAGTTCCCTTCCAAGTCACACACCATCCTGACTTGGAAATATATCGCCGGTCCTTCATCGTGGCTGGGTCAAAATCCTACCTAACAGCACTTTGGAATACCTTCACTACATGGACTGCAGCAGTTCAAGGCGGCTCACCACCACCACCTCGAGGGCAATTCGAGATAGGCAGTAAAGGCTGGCCTTGCCAGCGAAGCCCACAGCCCATGAATGAATAATAAAAATAAATTCAAGTATTCATTGGAGGCACCATTGGTCAACATCATCCATTTGTCAGCTCCATATGTCAGGTCTGGGACAACAAGACAGTTGGATAATCTGAGCTTGGTTGCTAGTGTGGAACTGTGGGCATGGGGAAATAACTTTATAAACATCCTCCCCCAATCAGAAATTGGATTCTTTCTGGATTTTGGCATGCTTGGAACCTTCCATGTGTACTGGATGTATACCTGTGCAAAGTGATAGTCATCTCAAGATGATAATGCTCCATCAGATTTCTTAAGTGTTTACTCTCATCAGACACTGGGTACCTTTTCAAAAGCAGACACACTCAGAACCAGGCTGTACATCTGTAAGAAATATTTTCACCTCAACTGCAAAGCTCCTTGATGATGATTTTAACAACATTTCACATTATTTCCTCCTCATCCACAGATGGGCATGGTTGGCACCATCAGTCTGTAATTATTGTATTTTGTGCACCCTTGTCCATTTAACAGGGAAGATGCCTTTATGGGTTTGTGTTTTCAATATGTAACTGTGGGGTAGCATTCTGGTTTTCGCTTTTGAATGTTGGGCAAAATTTTTGGTTGTTGATTGGGCGCTAAAGTCCTCTAGAGAACTCAGTAGGCAAAATTCAAGGAATTATTGAACAAAATAAGGAATATTCTTTTATTCATCATGCTATCCCTTTTAGTCAAACATGTTTTTAAATTGATTTATGTTGCAAACAGTATTATTTGGCACTTGATTCCTGGGGTTGGGAAAAAGGCCTATTTGGACATTATGTTGATACGTGGCACAGGATTGAAAATTGTACAAATTTAGGGTCTGAGACATGTTTTTAGTCATAACCTGCATAAAAATTCTCAAGTCTCAAAGACACCGTGGGTACATTGAAATGCTGAGCTATGTGTTTTCTAACAGTAGAGGGAGCTCTACTATTGGGCGGCTTGGCAATGCACTCTAGTGGTGGAACATCAGTAATGCAAAATTATAGTACCAGAGGCAGCCTTCTTTACAGGGTTTTCTTTAATCTTCCCCCATCCCTTTTAATCTCACTGTGCATTACATATTTTGCTAATGTTTTTTATTTAGTTATTTTTTCTGATCTGCAATAGTGTTTGTGAACACGTGCTGATTTGAGTAATTGGATTTCTGAAATTTTGGAAAGTTTCAGAAGGGGGAAGAGAGTGCCTCTGTGAAGAGTTAGAAGAGTGCCTGTGAAGAGTAAGAAGACTGTCTCTGTGAAGTGTCTCTGGAGTAAGAAGTGGTGTCTCTGAAGAGTAAGAAGAGTGTCTCTGAAGAGTAAGAAGAGTGTCTGGAGAGTAAGAAGAGTGTCTCTGAAGAGTAATTAGAAGAATGTCTCTGTGAAGAGTGTCTCTGTGATGAGTAAGAAGAGTGCCTGTGAAGAGTAAGAAGTGGTGTCTCTGAAGAGTAAGAAGAGTGTCTCTGTGAGGAGTGTCTCTGTGAAGAGTATGAAGAGTAAGAAGAGTGCCTGTGAAGAGTAAGAAGAGTGCCTGTGAAGAGTAAGAAGAGTGCCTGTGAAGAGTAAGAAGAAGAGTGTCTCTGTGAAGAGTAAGAAGAGTGTCTCTGTGAAGAGTAAGAAGAGTGCCTGTGAAGAGTAAGAAGAAGAGTGTCTCTGTGTAGGGGAAAGAAGAAGTGCCTTTGTAAAGGGCTGGGAGAAAGTGTGACTATTCAGGTAGCTTTTGAAAAAGTGATGGATAAGTCTGTTGAATGTAGATGAACACCAGTATTTTTTAAAATCAATTGTGAATTTTAATTAAAGTGTACTAAACTTAATCAGAATACATCAGGTTTTCTCTGCGAACACACTTCCAGACTGGCCTGGAAATGCAATTGCCAGTACGTATGCAGATGGTTGGGCCGGGGTGTCAGCAACATTTGGAAGGTGAGCATACCATTATAAATTTGACACCAATACCTCAATCAACATTGATTAGCAATATAAAACAAACATTATTAAAGCTGATAAACCTGAAGTGGAAGAAACTGCTTGTAATATTTAAATCTGACTATTTAAATATTACAAAACAGATCAATTATAATTTTTTAAATTTGTTTATGGGATGTGGGCGTCGCTGGCAAGGTCAGCATTTATTGCCCATTCCTAATTGCCCTTGAGAAGGTGGTGGTGAGCCGCCGCCTTGAACCGCTGCAGTCTGTGTGGTGATGGTACTCCCACAGTGCTGTTAGATAGGGAGTTCCAGGTGTTTGACCCAGCGACGACAAGGATCGGCGATATGTTTCCAAGTCAGGATGGTGTGTGACTTGGAGGTGGTGGTGTTCTCATGTGCCTGCTGCCCTTGTCCTTCTAGGTGGAAGAGGTCGCGAGTTTGGGAGGTGCTGCTGAAGAAGCCTTGGTGAGTTGCTGCAGTGCATCTTGTAGATGGTACACACTGCAGCCACGGTACACCGATGGTGGAGGGAGTGAATGTTTAAGGTGGTGGATGGGGTGCCAATCAAGCAGGCCGCTTTGTCCTGGATGGTGTCGAGCTTTTTGAGTGTTGTTGGAGCTGCACTCATCCAGGCAAGTGGAGAGTATTCCATCACACTCCTTACTTGTGCCTTGTAGATGGTGGAAAGGCTTTGGGGAGTCGGGAGGTGAGACACTCGCCACAGAATACCCAGCCTCTGACCTCTTTTTTTGAATCAAACATATTTATATTTAAATATGGTAGTACTTGTTACAACTCCTCAATTACATAATAAATCCATTACATTCACTCGCCGCAATAAAACAAAGCCTTAAAAACAGCTTTAGGATTAACAGTACAAATGCAGTGGTAAATTTTACAGACAAATCAACAATATTAACAGTACAGGTACCCATAGTGAAAAACAATTTTACGCCAGTGCTATATGCTTGGTATTACCTGTTGTCCTTTTTAAAATTTTAACATTCAAGTACAACAGTACTTATACAACTCATCAATTACATAGTAAATCCATTACATTAATTGACCACAAAAAAAAGCCTCAAAAACAGCGTTATGGTTGTAATGATATCAGCAAATAGTGATGATATTTGTCTGTGTTTGATTACTTATGCCTTACAGCATATTTGTCTGTGTTTTTGATTACTTGTGCCTGACCAGCAGAGGTCATGTGAGAGACAAGCAGTCCAGAGGAGTTTTACTTTCAGTTTCATTCTAGATGCATCACAGCATAGTGTGTTCTGTAAAAAGCTGTAGAAAGTCTTGAACAAGACTTTAGATTAAACAACATTCTCTTTCAGAAATGAGTCTTTATTGAACCCAAAAAGAAATCAAAACATGATGTCAGAAGTGGCTGAAAGAGAAAAAATCTGAAGTTAGCAACTTGATGGGACAGTGAAAGCAGTTGTGGCAAGTAAGCAAAATCAGCTCTCCACATATTAGCAAGCCAGAAGAGAACATCGTTGCTTACCATTAGAGAATAGCTAATGAAGTGAAAAATGGAAGGTTTACACCCACCGGCGACGCTTCAATTAACAGGTAATGTGGCTGAAAATTGGAGAAGGTTCAAACAACGTTTAGAGTTGTATTTAGCGGCAATCGGAGCTGACAAGAAAAGTAATAAACAGAAATCGTCACTGTTCTTGCATGTCGTGGGTGATGAAGCGCTGGAGGTGTATAATAACTTCACATTTGCTGTTGATGGAGACAAAATGAAGCTAGATAAAATAATGGAACAGTTTGAGGCCTACTGCATACCTAAACGCAACGTGACCTTTGAGAGGCACAAATTTTTCACATGTGTACAGAAAATCGGCGAGACTATTGATCAGTATGTGACTGAACTGAGAAACCGGAGCAAATCGTGTGAATTTGGGGGACTCACAGACTCGCTGATAAAAGACAGACTGGTGTGTGGTATTCGAGATAATGGTCTAAGGGAAAGACTGCTAAGAGAGCAAGATCTAGACCTGGGAAAAGCCATAGCACTGTGTAGGGTTACAGAGACTGTGAAGTTGCAGGCAAAGGAGCTGTTCAGTGACAGTAGCTGCAACGTGGATGCAGTGAGAAAGAACGGATACAAACCGTTTAACAAAGAGAGCGCCAATGTGAAAAAAGAGATGTGGCCAGCAAACGAAAATGAAAGAGACAATCGGAAGTCATGTAGTCGATGCGGTACACAGCATCCACCAAGAAAGTGTCCAGCATATGGTAAAACATGCAATAGATGCAACAAAAACGACCATTATGCCCGTTGCTGTAAGAACCAAGCGCAACAAAGCAAGGTCCATACAGTAGATGAAAGCAAGATAGAGGAATTCAATGTAGATGTTGTGTCTGAAAACAAAAAAGAAGAAAGAGACTGGATGTTGACACTAAAAGTGAATGACATACACATTCCATTTAAATTGGATACTGGAGCACAAGTTAATGTGATAGTTCCGCCCTGCAGTTCCAGTACTCTGCTATCAGTGGTCGAAGACATCATCTACAAAGGAAGTAAAATAGTTATCCCAAAGAGTCTGAGAAGAGAGATGCTAAAAAAGATCCATGGAGGACATCTGGGAATCGAAAAGTGTAAGAAAAGAGCACGAGAGGTGATGTACTGGCCACGAATCAACCAAGATGTGACAAATGAGGTGTCAAACTGCACAATATGCCTGAAATATCGAGCAAGCAATCCGGTAGAACCACT
This sequence comes from Somniosus microcephalus, assembly GCF_052327205.1. NCBI lineage: Eukaryota > Metazoa > Chordata > Chondrichthyes > Squaliformes > Somniosidae > Somniosus > Somniosus microcephalus. Next base: position 218,295,754 of record NC_140987.1, read on the forward strand.
AAAGCCACACCCAGCACCAGACAGACCTTACCAGAAGGTAGGCGCTGACCTATTCGTATGTCAAGGGAAGGACTATCTTGTCGTCACAGACTATTACTCCCTGTATCCAGAGGTTTGTAGACTGTACACCACCACTGCAGAAGCTGTGATAAGAAGTATGAAAGCCATATTCTCCAGACATGGCGTGGCAAGCGAGGTCTTCACAGACAACGGACCCCAGTTTAACAATGCAAATTTCCGACACTTTGCCAAAGAGTGGGACTTTGTCCACACAACGTCAAGTCCTCACTATCCACAGTCCAATGGACTAGTGGAAAAATCGGTCCAGACAGTGAAAAGACTGATATACAAGGCAAAAGACAGTGGAACTGACTTCTACCAAAGCATGCTTGTATACCGCACAACGCCGCTCGAGTGTGGTATGTCACCAGCCCAACTCCTGATGGGACGTCGGCTAAGGTCAAACCTACCCATCCCGGAGAACCTCCTGAAAACAAAAGAGGGGGAGAAAGTGAGGAAGTTCAAAGAGCAACAGAAAGAAAAGCAAAAGTACTAATATGACAGAGGAACACAAAACCTACCTGAACTCCACACTGGTGACCAAGTAAGGTTGAAAGACAAAACAAACACATGGACTCAGAAGGGAACTGTCCTGAGTGAAGTTCAACCAAGATCATACACCATTCAGACAGATGAGGGTGCTGTTCTGAGAAGAAATCGTAGGGATCTTCTCATGGGACCAGCCACAGCAGGTCAAGAGACTGATACTGGTGAACAACCTGATCACACAGCTGAGAACCAATCATCTGAGGCAACAACTCAGATTCAAGGACAATCAATCAGAAAATCCTCAAGACACGTGAAGCCTCCTCAGAGACTCATTGAGCAAATTTAAGGACTATTGTTAAAGGAGGAAGTAATGTTAGCTTATTTTTTCTTCAAGTTCTAGTGTATTGACATATTTCATGTGAACACACAAAGTAAGGGTAAAAAACCTTGATCATGATAATGATAATGTAAGTTCATTAAATGTTGTTAGTTAAAAGTAAAATACTTTTGTTTTAAGAAAGGGAGATGTAATGATATCAGCAAATAGTGATGATATTTGTCTGTGTTTGATTACTTATGCCTGACCAGCAGAGGTCATGTGAGAGACAAGCAGTCCAGAGGAGTTTTACTTTCAGTTTCATTCTAGATGCATCACAGCATAGTGTGTTCTGTAAAAAGCTGTAGAAAGTCTTGAACAAGACTTTAGATTAAACAACATTCTCTTTCAGAAATGAGTCTTTATTGAACCCAAAAAGAAATCAAAACAATGGTCATAGAAACATAGAAGATAGGAGTAGGCCATTCGGCCCCTCGAGTCTGCTCCGCCATTCAATGAGATCATGGCTGATCATCCAAATTCAGTACCCTGTCCTTGCTTTCTCCCCATATCCCTTGATCCCTTTAGCCTTAAGAAATATATCCAACTCCTTCTTGAATATATTTAATGAATTGGCCTCTACTGCCTTCTGTGGTAGAGAATTCCACAGGTTCACCACTCTCTGGGTGAAGAAATTCCTTCTCATCTCTGTCCTAAATGGCTTACCCCTTATCCTTCGACTGTGACCCCTGGTTCTGGACTCCCCGGCCATCGGGAACATCCTTCCTGCATCTAATCTGTCCAGTCCTGTCAGAATTTTATAAGTTTCAATGAGATTCCCCTCTCCTCATTCTTCTAAACTCCAACGAGTATAAACCCAATCGACCCAGTCTCTCCTCATACGTCATTCCTGCCATCCCAGGTATCAGCCTGGTGAATCTTTGCTGCACTCCCTCCATGGCAAGAGTATCCTTCCTCAGATTAGGCGACCAAAACTGCACACAATACTCAAGGTGTGGTCTCACCAAGGCCCTGTACAATTGCAGCAAGACATCCTTGTTCCTGTACTTAAACCCTCTCGCTACGAAGGCCAACATACCATTTGCCTTCTTAACCGCCTGCTGCACCTGCATGCTTACCTTCAGCGACTGGTGCACAAGGACACCCAGGTCTTGTTGCACTTCCCCTTTTCCCAATCTATTGCCATTCAGATAATAATCTGCCTTCCTGTTTTTGACACCGAAGTGGATAACCTCGCATTTATCCACGTTATATTGCATCTGCCATGCTTCTGCCCAATCACCCAACCTGTCCAAATCATACTGGAGTTTCTCGGCATCCTCCTCATAGCACACACGCCCACCCAGCTTTGTGTCGTCTGCAAACTTGGAGATATTACATCGAGTTCCCTCGTCTAGATCATTAATATATATTGTGAATAGCTGGGGTCCAAGGACCGATCCTGCGGTACCCCACTAGTCACTGCCTGTCACTTGGAAAAAGACCAGTTTATTCCAACTCTTTGCTTTCTGTCTGCCAACCAGTTCTCTATCCAAGTCAATACCAGGTCAACAATATAAATATAATAAATTTTTACAGGTAAATCAATAATGTTTACAGTACAAACTGCCACTATTTAATAAACCAAGAAAAGAAAGAACCCATATACGCCAGTCCTACTGGCATCGCTTAATCATTCAGTCATTCATTCCTCTGTTTGTTCGTTCGTTCGCTCAAGCGTAACTTCCATTGTGCATGTCTGACCTGCTCTTGCTGCCACAGTATTTAAATTTCTGGTCAATGGTGACCCCAGGATGTTGATGGTGGGGGATTCCATGACGGTCAAGCCGTTGAATATCAAGGAGTGGTGGTTAGTCTTTTGCTTGTTGGAGATAGTCACTGACTCGCACTTCTGTGGTGTGAATGTTACCTGCCACTTATCAGCCTAAGCCTGAACGTCGTCCAGGTCTTGTTGCATGCGGGCATGGACTGCTTTATTATCTGAGGAGTTGTGAATGGCAATGAACACTGTGCAGTCATCAGCGAACATCCCCATTTCTGACCTTATGTTGGAGGGAAGGTCATTGATGAGGCAGCTGAAGATGGTTGGGCCGAGGACACTGACTTGAAGAACTCCTGCAGCGATGTCCTGGGGCTGTGATGATTGACCTTCAACCACCACAACCATCTTCATTTGTGCTAGGTATGACTCCAGCCAGTGGAGTGAATCCCCCCCCCCCCCCCAATTCCTATTGACTTCAGTTTTACTAGGGCTCCTTGATGCTACACTCGGTCAAATGCTGCCTTGATGCCAAGGGCAGTCACTCTCACCTCTGGAATTCAGCTCCTTTGTCTATGTTTGGCAGAACCCAAACTGGGGACCAGTGAGCAGGTTATTGGTGAGTAAGTGCCGCTTGATAGCACTGTCGATGACACCTTTTTGTCACTTTGCTGATTGAGAGTAGACTGATGGGGCGGTAATTGGCCGGATTGGATTTGTCCTGCTTTTTGTGGACAGGGCATACCTGGGCAGTTTTCCACATTATCGGATAGATGCCAGTGTTGTAACTGTACTGGAACAGCTTGGCTAGAGGCGCAGCAAGTTCTGAGCACAAGTCTTCAGTACGATAGCCGGGATGTTGTCGGGGCCCATAGCTTTTGCTGTATCCAGTGCACTCAGCTGTTTCTTGATATCACGTGGAGTGAATCGAATTGGCTGAAGACTGGCTTCTGTGATGGTGGGGACCTCAGGAGGAGGCCGATATGGATCATACACGCAGCACTTCTGGCTGAAGATGGTTGCAAACGCTTCAGCCTTGTGTTTTGCACTCTCTCATGCTGGGCTCCACCATTATTGAGGATGGGGATATTCATGGCGCCTCCTCCTCCTGTTAGTTGTTTAATGGTACACCACCATTCACGACTGGATGTGGAAGGACTGCAGTGCTTTGATCTGATCCATTGATTGTGGGATTGCTTAGCCCTGTCTATAGCATGCTGCTTCCGCTTTTTAGCATGCATGTAGTCCTGTGTTGCAGTTTCCCCAGGTTGGCACCTCATTTTTAGCTACACCTGGTGCTGCCCCTGGTATGCTCTTCTACACTCCTCATTGAACCAGGGTTGGTCCCCTGGCTTGATGGTAATAGTAGAGTGAGGAATATGCCGGGCCATGAGGTTACAGATTGTGGTGGAATACAATTCTGCTGCTGCTGATCGCCCACAGCACCTCATGGATGCCCAGTTTTGAGCTGCTAGATCTGTTCTGAATCTATCCCATTTAGTATAGTGATAATGCCACACAACACGATGGAGGGTGTCCTTAGTGTGAAGATGGGACTTCGTCTCCACATAACTGTGCAGTGTCACTGCTACCAATACTGTCATGAACAGATGCATCTGCGACAGGTAGATTGGTGAGGATGAGGTCAAGCAGGTTTTTCCCTCATGTTGGTTCTCTCGCCACCTGTCGCAGGCCCAGACTGGCAGCTATGTCCTTCAGGACTCGGCCAGCTCAGTCAGTAGGGGTGCTACTGAGCTACTCTTGGTGATGGACATTGAAGTCCCCCACCCAGAGTACATTCTATGCCCTTGCTACTCTCTGCTTCTTCCAAGTGGTGTTCAACATGGAGGAGTACTGATTCATCAGCTGAGGGAGGGCGGTAGGTGGTAATGAGCAGGAGGTTTCCTTGCCCATGCTTGACCTGAAGCCATGAGACTTCATGGGCTCTGGAGTCAATGTTGAGGACTCTCAGCGCCACTCCTTCCTGACTGTATACCACTGTGCCGCCACCCCTGGTGGGTCTGTCCTGCCGGTGGGACAGGACATACCCAGGGATGGTGATGGAGGTGTTTGGGACATTGGCTGAAAGGTATGATTCTGTTAGTATATGACTATGTAAGGCTGTTGCTTGACTAGTCTGTGGGTTAGCTATCCCAATTTTGGCACAGATGTTAGTGAGGAGGTCTTTGCAGCGTTGACTGGGCTGGATGTGCCGTTGCTGTGTCTGTAGCCGGTTTCATTCTTGTTATTGTTTTTCGTAGCGGTTTGTTACAACTGAGTGGCTTGTTGGGCCATTTCAGAGGGCAGTTAAAAGTCGACCACATTGCTGTGGGTCTGGAGTCACGCTTTGGCCAGACCAGGTAAGGACGGCAGATTTCTTTCCCTAAAAGACATTAGTGAACCAGATGGATTTTTACGACAATCCGATAGTTTCACTATTACTGATACTAGCTTTTTATTCCAGATTTATTTAATTAACTGAATTTAATTTCCCCAGCTGCTGTGGTGGGATTTGAACGCACCTCTCTATCATTAGTCCAGGCCTCTGGATTACTAGCCCAGTGACATTACCACTATGCTTCCGTTCCCTTAATGTGATACCTAACACTTAATTGGAAAATACTGTAGAACTGATTTTATTCTTTTATTATGGTCATCTTAAATCCACCAATGAGGGAGGGGTTGTTCCAAATTACCAGTCCTGAAAAGAAAAGAAAGACTTGCATTTAAATAGTGCCTTTCACAACTAACGAACGTCCCAAAGCGCTTTACAGCTAATGAAGTACTTTTTTGAAGTGTAGTCACTGTTGTAGGAAACGCGGCAGCCAATTTGCACACAGCAAGCTCCCACAGACCGCAGTGTAATAATGACCAGATAATCTGTTTTAGTTTTGTTAACGTCTCATTCGAAAGACGGCACCTCAGACAGTGCAGCATTCCCTCAGTGCTGCACTGGAGTGTCAGCCTAGATTGATGTGCTCGAGTCTCTGGAGTGGAACTTGATCCCACAACCTTCTGACCAAGAGGCGAGAGTGCTACCACTGAGCCACAGCTGACACACTCATATTCACTTTCACATTCACAAACTCATACTGCCCTACCCAGTGGTATAAAAATATTTGGGTCGGGATCTGCAGGTTTGCTCAGACAGTAAGTACATTGCACTCCCAAAATGACAATTCGGAAAGCAATTACAACCTCAGCTACATGTACAGAAAATGGCCTCATTTCACAAATGGCTTAGGGGAGCTAACATATTCAAGCTACACTTCTATAGTGAGACATTTTAAGTCCAGTTGTTTGTAGTGCATTATGGTGTACTCCTGTTAAGTGTGTAATTGATTGAATTACTTCCTGAATTCTCCTTGAGAGAATAAATAAAAGTGTCACTATTGGTGCCACAGCCTATATTAAGCATTGGTAAATTAATATGATGGAAAACTTGAATAGTGTTGTTAGGTTCAGGAACCGCCGCACTTTTTGAAAATCTTGATTCCTGACTCACTCTATTTCTTTGCCTTCTTGGGGACAGGGACACAATTATTTCTCCTGCCAGGGTACATGTCAATGTGCCACAAAAATATCAGTCTCTCTGCACACTTATTTGTATAATAAATTGTAAACATTTTTTCTCTATTCCTGTACACAGATGTAGAAGAGATGGAGCTAAGCTACCATGAAGTGCCAATATATGTAAGTACTTCTGTTGATGGCTATCTGTTTCTATCATTTTTTAAAGTTGTTTTAATTTTTTTGTGGTCATGAAGGTGAGGAATGTTGGTGTTGGAGAATGGAACGTTTCCTGTTTCAGGCACCCAATGTCACCCCACGTCCGGTACAGGAAACTTTTTTTTATCTGGCACAGATGGGACCGACGTGGTGCCAGTTCATCAAAAATTCCAGATAACCGAAAGCTATAGTAAAAGATACGGAGCTGAGAGCTCCGTATAAAGCAACAGGTTCAGAACAATGGCCACAAGTTCTAAGCGTCTCTGTAGCTTAGCAACAGCTGCAGCCACACCCTTGACCCTTGCACAGCAACAGATCGAGGAAGGCAAGTAATAAAACTTACCTGAACCTACTCTTGAATTTTGCCGGTTAACCGAGATTTCCGGTTATTTAGGTGCCGGTAAATCGAAAGATTCCTGTATAACACAGCCAGATGTAGAGTAAAGCTCCCTTTACTCATTCCCAACAAAATGCTTCAACCCCAATCTCAGAAGGGCATCCCTAACATAGAAACATAGGAACAGGAGTAGGCCATTCAGCCCCTCAAGCCTGTTCTGCCATTCAGTGAGATCACGGCTGATCTGTGACCTAACTCCATATAGCCGCCTTTGGCCCAATCTCTTAATACCTTTGGTTAACAAAAAGCTATCAATCTCCGATTTAAAATTAACAATTCATCTAGCAACAATTGCCGTTTGTGGAAGAGAGTTCCAAACTGTGTGTAGAAGTTTTTCCTAATTTCACTCTTGAAAGGTCTGGCTCTAATTTTTAGACTATGCTCCCTAGTCCTAGAATCCCCAACCAGTGGAAATAGTTTCTCTATCTACCCTATCTGTTCCCCTTAATATCTTGAAAACTTCAATCAGATCACCCCTTAACTTTATAAATTCTAGGGAATACAACCCTAATTTGTGTAATCTCTCTTTGTAACTTAACCCTTGAAGTCCAGGTATCGCTCTGGTAAATCTACGCTGCACTGCACGCCCTCCAAGGCCAATATATCCTTCCTAAGGTGTGGTGCCCAGAACTGCTCACAGTACTCCAGGTGTGGCCTAACCAGGGCTTTATATAGCTGCAGCATGACTTCTACTCCCTTTTATTCTAGTCCTCTAGATATAAAGGCCGGCATTCCATTAGCCTTTTTGATTATTTTCTGCACCTGTTAATGACATTTTAATGATCTATGTACCTGGACCCCCGTCTCTTTGGACCGCCACTGTTTTTAGCTTTTCACCATTTAGAAAATACCCTGATCTATCCTTTTTTGGTCCAAAGTGGATGACCTCACATTTGCCTACATTGAAATCCATTTACCAAAATTTTGCTAATTCACTTAATCTGTCTATCCCTTTGTCATCTTATGATTTAATCTACGCTGCTTACAATGCTGCCTTTCTTTGTGTCATCAGCAAATTTGGATATATGACTTTCTATGCCATCATCTAAGTCGTTAATAAATACTGTGAATAGTTGAGGCCTCAACACAGATCCCTGCAGGACACCACTCATCACATCCTGCCAATTTGAGTACTTACCCATTATCCCTACTGCCTGTCTCCTGCCGCTCAGCCAATTTCCTAACTCGCCAGTGTGACAATTTATTCTATTCCTCACACCAGCCATACTGTGACCTCCTGAGATTGTCAAATTAAGAACCTTTATGATGTATGCCCATGTCCACTAGGGACTAGATGAAGATTGCCCAAATTCATTTCACATAGGACCATTGCAGCCAACAAATAGGAGAGACTCTCATCCTATTAGTCTGGGCTGAAGATGAACGCAAAAGTCTCAAAGTTGAAAAGACAATAGCCTAGAAATTAATTGATGCGGTGCCTGTTTTGCGGGCGTAAAATGGGTACCTAAGTGTCCAATATGGCGGGCAGTGTGCACATCCACATTCCACACCAAAAATGTGCCACCCGCCATATTGGTAAAGGCTGAAGTATAGGCATCCAGAGCCACATGCCTGAAACGGGTGTTAGGCTATTTGCATATGAAAACAGGGTCCGTAACACCTTTCTCAATACCCATTCCACAAATTGGGCTGTCTTCAACGTTGCTGGCACCAGCCGGCTTGAAAATTACAATTGACCCAGCATTCAGTGTTTTGGAGCGATTTCCAAACTTCTATTAAACGTTTGTGTGAAAAATAGCTTCCTGATTTCACTCCTAAATGATCTAGCTCTAATTTCAAGTTTATGCCTCTTATTCTAGATTAACTCTCTGTATCTACCATATCAAATCCCTCTATCATTTTAAACACCTCAATTAGATCACCCCTCAAACTACAAACTCAAGTGAATATAAACCACGTTTATGGCTTGAATAAACTGAATATAGCAAAGATGAGTGAGGCTTCATATTAAAGTATAACATTTAAAAAGCATCAAGCAAGCCACAGTTCTCTCAGAAAAAGCAGTTAATGTACTCTGATGAGCTCCTTTTGAAAAAAGAACTGGATGATTTTCTGGTTGGAAGCAGGGTGGAGGATAAGTATAGATAGAGGTAATTGAATACTCTTTTGAACTTGATAGTTCCTGAGACCTTGAAAATGTCATGCCAAGGAAGGCAAGTCGTCTGGCATGTGTTAGATAGGTATTCTGGAGCTGTGTTTCTTTTACCTTGTGGATGTCGTATTAGTAAAGGCTGAAGAACCAGAGGACACAGATTTAAAGGTGATTGGCAGAAGGTCCAAAGGCGACATCAGGAAAATCTTTTTTACGCAGCGAGTGGTTATGATCTGGAATGCACTGCCTGAATGGGTGGTGGAGGCAGATTCAATCGTGGCTTTCAAATGGGAATTAGTTAAGCTCCTGAAAGGAAAAAAAAATTGCAGGGCTACGGAGAAAGGGCGGGGGATTGGGACTAGCTGTAAGTGACTTGGAGAAGAGGTTTTTTTCCCCCCAAAGGAAAACCATTTTTACTTGTGGTGAGCGAGACTGTCAACTTAGTGACAATTTATGAGCAGTTTTGCAATTCGGTTCTACATTGAAGAGACCAAATTGAGCCTGCTCAAGCTCACAAAAGGTCCTTTAACAGCCTGTAGAAGGACCGAATGGCCTCCTACAGTGCTGTAACGATTCTATGATGTGGAAGGGGGAGTTATTTGGGGGTTGGGGTTGGGAAGGGATTGACTTTGCACCATCTTTCCTAAGGAGATTATAAGGGTGGGGTGGTCAATTCTATTATAGAATGCCTTGTAGAAGGAAAGGCTTCATGGTGTGAAGTGACTTCTGCTTGCTTCTAAGACCTGCCAGGAGACTGCTTTGGTTTAATATCAGATTTGCTTGGGGACTGAGTGGTGCAATGGACTAGCACATTATCCTTTCATTTCTGGGATGTCCATTTAAATACAGCCCAGACTGAAGAAATTGATGTCTTCCTCCTTCGACAGGCTGTTAAAGGACCTTTTGTGAGCTTGAGCAGGCTCAATTTGGTCTCTTCGAAGTAGAACCGAATTGCAGAACTGCTCATAAATTGGCACTAAGTTGACAGTCTCACTCATCACAAGTAAAAATGGTTTTCCTCCTGGAGGGGGGAACCTCTTCTTCAAGTCAATTACAGCTGCAGTTTCTAACTCCCAAATGCCTAGAATTTGGCCCTTTTTTCACTATAATACTCTTCAACCACTCCTTCACCTCCATATTTTGATGCCATTGTCCTCGGCAATACCTTTACTTTCTCCTATCCAGTCATTCCGCTCAATGTGATCCCCATTTTCGCTCCCTCAAATTGAGGAGTGCAAACTTGAGACTTCCAGGCACACAACTCGCTTAGACATCCATTATCAGATCTGGTTGGGCCATATCGAGTACCATTGGGCCTCACTTTTCAAAATACTGCCAAAACTTGATAAGTTCCGGAGACCACTACTCTAGGATCATCCTGGAGAGCTAAGATAATATCCAGTTTCTTTTCTCCACTACCAACAATCTCCTTTAACCACTTCTCCCTTGTTCCCTTTATCCTCGCCTCCAACTACAAACGCGAAGAGCTCATGGATTTCTTTGTCACTAAGGTGCAGTTCGGTTGGCTCGGTTCCTTTTGCCCACCAAGCCAAATCTCCCCCAAGCTAGCTCTCGCTCTCGCTCTCGCTCTCGCTCTCGCGCTCTCTCTCTCTCTCTCTCCCCCTCACTCCCTCATGTCCTCTGTCCCCTCTAAGCTCATCTTGTCCATGAGACCCACCTGCTGCTTCTTTGACCTCATTCCCACTAAACTTCCCTCCCTGGTCTCCATGCTAGTTAACGTTGTAAATGATTCTCTCTCCTTGGGTACTGTGCCCCTCCCTTTCAAAACCACCATCATCACCCCTCTCCTCAAACTCACCCTTGATCCCTCTGTCCTTGCAAACTGCCACCATTCTTAAAAGTCATTGAACATGTCTTCTCCTAAATTTATGCCCAGCTTTTCTGCAACTCCATGTTTGAATGTGCCAAATCAGGTTTCTGTTCCTGCCACATCACCAAAACAGTCCTAACTATAGTCAGAATTGATATCCTCTATGATTATGACTATGGTGCATTAACCCTCCTTGGCCACCCTGCAGCTTTTGACATGGTTGACTACCCCATCCTCCTCCAATATCTCTTTCATGTTGTCTAGTTCAGTGGGACTGGACAACTCAGTCTGCCTCTGCCTCAGCCCATCTGTTGCTGAAATCATTATCCATGCCTTTCTTATCGCCATACTCAACTGACTATTCCAGTGCTCCCCTGGCTGACCTCCCATCCTCCACCGTCCATAAACTTCAGCTCACCCAAAGCTCTGCTGCCCATATCGTATCCCACTCGCCCATTACCAATGTCCTGGCTGATCTACATTGGCTCCTGGTCCCCCAACACGGGCTCCGATCCCCCAACACCTCATGTTTAAATTTGTCCATGGACTCACTCCTCTTTATCTCTAACCATTTTCAGCCCTGCAACAACCCTTTTCCCCAAAACACACTGTTCCCCTGATTCTTGGCATCCCCTCCCCTGTGCTCCACTATCAGTGTCCACGCCTTCAGCTGCTTAGACTCCATGACCTGGAATTCCCTCTTTAAATCCCTCTTCTTTTCTTCCTCCCTTTCCTCCTTTAAAACCCTCCTTAAAACCTATCTTCCTTGATTAAGCTTTTGGTCATCCCTTCCTAATATCTCCTTCTTTGGTTTGGCATGCATTTTTTTGATTACACCTCTTTGAAGTGCCTTGAGATGTTTTTCTGTGTTAATGGTGCTATATAAATGCAAGTTATTGTTGGTATAGTAAGTGATAATAATTCACACCACTGGTGCAGTAGGAGATGCTTCTTTGAGGTTGGGGATTTAAGCACATTGTAGGGGCAGAATAGTTTTGCAGTACATCTGGTACTTGAGCTGAACCTGGGTACCCAAAAATCTTCCATTCCACAGCAGTGAAGTTTATCACCTGGATAAGAGCAAAGCAAACAGTAGCATCATGTCATTGTATGTGTATGTCTTTGTTTCTTGAATGTAACATTTCTGATTTAGTATTTTTTAAGCATAATATATATTTAAGTGTGAGATCAACTTGTAGAACACTTATTCCAGTAAGATCTTGTCTCAAGTTTAGTTTAGAGTAGATGTGGATAATTTAGGAAAAAAAATACATCAAATGGGATTCTTGTCATTAAAAAGACTGGAAAGACTATAAACATTTTTTTTTAAAGTCTATAGTTGAAGTCCCTCCACCTTTGCTTTTTTAAAACAATCCAAATGTAAACTGGCTAGTTCAGGTATTACTTATGCTTTCTTTGGTCTTTCCATATCATTATTGAGATAGAAGATTGAATAATTTATGCAGTCTTTAAAAACCAATCTTGCACTACAGTCTGCAACTTGCTTCGAAGTTACTATTGTTCTGCAGAATGTGCAACAAATATTTTTTTAAAGGGTGAGTCCCTTGTTTTAAGGTATTTCCTTTGTTCCCCATGGTTTTGTCTTGCCACACTCCATCTCCAGCCAAATGGGTGCACTGACAGCCTGCTCCCAGGGCTCTGTCAGTGTTATTTAAAAACCATTACCACATGAGAGCACTGCTGGGTGATTGTCCCTGCGTTTGGACAAGTAGCTTGCGTCTTAACACCGACCCACAATGCTATAATTAAAATTAGGAGCTTAAATATGTGAAAGACAACAGTACAAATTGCACTTAATCATTGTGTGTTGAGGCTTTACCTCTGTGGGCCACTGTGCCACCATATACATTTATAATTTCCTAACAGCTGTGGAATCTGTTGTGATGACCTTTTTAAAGACAATGACAATTTTTTTACATCACACGCGGAGGAGATTACATTACAAGAATAGCAATCTGAACCATACCTCATCAAATGACTTGTACTTAGTGATGCAGGATTTGCAAACCTGAAAAAGGGTGTATCATAAGTCAATGGATTCTGACAACTACAGAAGGTGCTCCTGTGGTTTAATATCAGAACTAGCCCCAAAACTTACTGTGTTACACCCACAAAAACCTATTCAGACAATGAATGTTCTCCAATTACTGACATTTTACAGAGAATGGGTGGAATCAGATAAGGTATTATTTTGGGCGCACCTTAATAGGTTGACTCTGCAAATGGTATTTTGAATATTAACCATTTTTTAGGGATGTAACTACTTGGTAATCTACAACTTTTCTGTATTTCAAATGTTAACTACTGACGATGTGCATATAAGGAAGAACGTATATGTAGTTTATTTATTTATATATATATATAAACGGATCGTTCTGTCTGTCTGTCCTTCTGTCTGTCTGTCCTTCTGTCTGTCCTCACGTGTGCGTCTGTCCGGCTATGCGCTCGAAAGTTAGAGCGTACCTACGCGTGCGTTACGTCAAAAGAAAGCTTACCTTTCTGAAACGGTGGTAAGCATATTTACGTTGCGGCCGGACAAAAATCGCGCCCGCGGTATCCGAAAAACGTTCAAAATTCCGCTCATTAGCATCTCATTATCCGCTCATTAGAGACAGAGTGCCGGGTTCCTGGCGCGTGCGGCCGGGCCCTCCTACGGTCGAGTGACGGGACGATTGACCAATCCTACGCTTTGGTGACCTGACGGTCGACCAATCGGTGCGTGTGTGGGCGGGCTTTATCGTTCTGAACTGAGGTGAGTCGCCGCCATCTTGATTCCAAACTTTTCCTTTCTTTTTCCCACTTTCTGCGTCTTTCAAAAAAACGTTGCTTTTAAAACACTTTTTTTTTAAAAGTTAATTACTTTCTAATCTTTTATCTAATCTCATTAATTTTCCTACCTTTCCCCGTTGTTCCAGGTAGGCCTCGAAGCCTCGGCCTCTCCTCCGCACCCACGCCCGAGCTAGGCACCTCCTGGCCCCAGTCAACAAGCGGCCCGATCGCCGCCATCTTTGTGAAGGCTGGAGGGGCAGGACTCAGCCGAGCGCCGCTACCCCGCCGCCATCTTAGTAAAGGCTGGTGTGGCGGTGGCGGCACGGAGCTCCGCGGAGCAGGTGCGCGGCGGCGTCTAACTCGCCGCCCCCCCCCCCCCCCCCAGTCTGTCTGTCTCTCTCTCTTCCCCGCGCCTCCTGAATGCGCGGGGGAAGAGGCCCGGCCGCACCGTGGCCGCTTTCGGAGACTTCAAGTCCGTGACAGGTGAGGAGGGTTTTTGTTCGCGGCGGGCGGGTTCCTCAGGTGCTGATCCCTGGCGGTGTGGGGCCGGAGCCCGGCTCTTACCTTGCCTCGGAGAGCGGGCGGACGGCGGGGCCTGGAGTAGCAAATCGGGCACCACTGCTGAAGAAAAACTGAGAGCGACAGAGGGGAACAGACGTCAGAGAAACAGAGAAATGGGGAGAGGGGCAGGGAGGGAGAGGGAAGAGAGAGAGGGTGGGGGGAGGGAAGAGAGAGGGTGGGGGGGAGGAGGGAGGGAGGGAGAGAGGGTGGGGGGAGGAGAGAGGGGGGAGGGAGAGAGAGGGTGAGGGAGGGAGAGACGGGGGAAAGAGTGAGGGGATGGGACAGGGAGGGAAAGAGTGAGGGGGTGGGACAGGGAGGGAGAGCTTACCTTCTTCCTTCGCAGGGGTCCATCGGGCCACCTTCCCCCCAGTCTCCCCCATCACTCTCTCTCTCTCCTCTTTCCCCCCCCCCCCCCCCCCAGTTGCGCGCTCTCTTTTTCCCCCCCCCCCCCCCCCACAGTCGCGCTCTCTCTTTCCCCCCCCCCCGCCCCCCCAGTCGCGCTCTCTCTTCCGCCCCCCCAGTCGCGCTCTCTCTTTCCCCCCCCCCCAGTCGCGCTCTCTCTTTCCCGCCCCCCCCCAGTCGCGCTCTCTCTTCACCCCCCCCAGTCGCTCTCTCTTCCCCCCCCCCCCCCAGTCACGCTCTCTCTTCCCCGCCCCCCCCCCCAGTCGTGCTCTCTCTTCCCCCCCGCCCCCAGTCGCGCTCTCTCTTCCCCCTCCCCCGTCGCGCGCTCTCTTCCCCGACCCCCCCCCCAGTCGCTCTCTCTCTTTTCCCCCCCCGCCCCAGTCGCGCTCTCTCTTTCCCCCCCGCCAGTCGCGCTCTCTCTTCCCCCCCGCCCCCCCCACCCAGTCGCGCGCTCTCTTCCCCCCCAGTCGCGCGCTCTCTTCCCCCCCCCACCAGTCGCGCGCTCTCTTCCCCCCCCGCCCCCCCAGTCGCGCTCTCTCTTCCCCCCCAGTCGCGCTCTCTCTTCCCCCCCAGTCGCGCTCTCTCTTCCCCCCCAGTCGCGCTCTCTCTTCCCCCCCAGTCGCGCTCTCTCTTCCCCCCCAGTCGCGCTCTCTCTTCCCCCCCAGTCGCGCGCTCTCTTCCCCCCCCAGTCGCGCGCTCTCTTCCCCCCCAGTCGCGCGCTCTCTTCCCCCCCAGTCGCGCGCTCTCTTCCTTCCCCCCCAGTCGCGCGCTCTCTTCCCCCCCAGTCGCGCGCTCTCCTTCCCCCCCAGTCGCGCGCTCTCTTCCCCCCCAGTCGCGCGCTCTCTTCCCCCCCCAGTCGCGCGCTCTCTTCCCCCCCAGTCGCGCGCTCTCTTCCCCCCCAGTCGCGCTCTCTTCCCCCCCAGTCGCGCGCTCTCTTCCCCCCCAGTCGCGCGCTCTCTTCCCCCCCAGTCGCGCGCTCTCTTCCCCCCCAGTCGCGCGCTCTCTTCCCCCCCAGTCGCGCGCGCTCTCTTCCCCCCCAGTCGCGCGCTCTCTCTTCCCCCCCAGTCGCGCTCTCTCTTCCCCCCCAGTCGCGCTCTCTCTTCCCCCCCAGTCGCGCTCTCTCTTCCCCCCCCAGTCGCGCTCTCTCTTCCCCCCAGTCGCGCTCTCTCTTCCCCCCCCAGTCGCGCTCTCTCTTCCCCCCCCAGTCGCGCTCTCTCTTCCCCCCCCAGTCGCGCTCTCTCTTCCCCCCCAGTCGCGCTCTCTCTTCCCCCCCAGTCGCGCTCTCTCTTCCCCCCCAGTCGCGCTCTCTCTTCCCCCCAGTCGCGCTCTCTTCCCCCCCATGTCGCGCTCTCTTCCCCCCCAGTCGCGCTCTCTTCCCCCCCAGTCGCGCTCTCTCTCCCCCCCAGTCGCGCTCTCTCTTCCCCCCCAGTCGCGCTCTCTCTTCCCCCCAGTCGCGCTCTCTCTTCCCCCCCAGTCGCGCTCTCTCTTCCCCCCCAGTCGCGCTCTCTCTTCCCCCCCAGTCGCCTCCCCCCGCGCTCTCTTCCCCCCCAGTCGCGCTCTCTCTTCCCCCCCAGTCGCGCTCTCTCTTCCCCCCCAGTCGCGCTCTCTCTTCCCCCCAGTCGCGCTCTCTCTTCCCCCCCAGTCGCGCTCTCTCTTCCCCCCCAGTCGCGCTCTCTCTTCCCCCCCCAGTCGCGCTCTCTCTTCCCCCCCAGTCGCGCTCTCTCTTCCCCCCCAGTCGCGCTCTCTCTTCCCCCCCCAGTCGCGCTCTCTCTTCCCCCCCCAGTCGCGCTCTCTCTTCCCCCCCAGTCGCGCTCTCTCTTCCCCCCCCAGTCGCGCTCTCTCTTCCCCCCAGTCGCGCTCTCTCTTCCCCCCCAGTCGCGCTCTCTCTTCCCCCCCAGTCGCGCTCTCTCTTCCCCCCCAGTCGCGCTCTCTCTTCCCCCCCAGTCGCGCGCTCTCTTCCCCCCCAGTCGCGCGCTCTCTTCCCCCCAGTCGCGCTCTCTTCCCCCCCAGTCGCGCTCTCTCTTCCCCCCCAGTCGCGCTCTCTCTTCCCCCCCAGTCGCGCTCTCTCTTCCCCCCCAGTCGCGCTCTCTCTTCCCCCCCAGTCGCGCTCTCTCTTCCCCCCCAGTCGCGCTCTCTCTTCCCCCCCAGTCGCGCTCTCTCTTACCCCCCAGTCGCGCTCTCTCTTCCCCCCCCAGTCGCGCTCTCTCTTCCCCCCCAGTCGCGCTCTCTCTTCCCCCCCCCAGTCGCGCTCTCTCTTCCCCCCCCAGTCGCGCTCTCTCTTCCCCCCCCCAGTCGCGCGCTCTCTTCCCCCCCCCAGTCGCGCGCTCTCTTCCCCCCCAGTCGCGCTCTCTCTTCCCCCCCCCAGTCGCGCTCTCTCTTCCCCCCCCAGTCGCGCTCTCTCTTCCCCCCCAGTCGCGCTCTCTCTTCCCCCCCAGTCGCGCTCTCTCTTCCCCCCCAGTCGCGCTCTCTCTTCCCCCCCAGTCGCGCTCTCTCTTCCCCCCCAGTCGCGCTCTCTCTTCCCCCCCAGTCGCGCTCTCTCTTCCCCCCCAGTCGCGCTCTCTTCCCCCCCAGTCGCGCTCTCTTCCCCCCCCAGTCGCGCTCTCTCTTCCCCCCCAGTCGCGCTCTCTCTTCCCCCCCAGTCGCGCTCTCTCTTCCCCCCCAGTCGCGCTCTCTCTTCCCCCCAGTCGCGCTCTCTCTTCCCCCCAGTCGCGCTCTCTCTTCCCCCCCAGTCGCGCTCTCTCTTCCCCCCCAGTCGCGCTCTCTCTTCCCCCCCAGTCGCGCTCTCTCTTCCCCCCCAGTCGCGCTCTCTCTTCCCCCCCAGTCGCGCTCTCTCTTCCCCCCAGTCGCGCTCTCTCTTCCCCCCCAGTCGCGCTCTCTCTTCCCCCCCAGTCGCGCTCTCTCTTCCCCCCCAGTCGCGCTCTCTCTTCCCCCCCAGTCGCGCTCTCTCTTCCCCCCCCCCCCCCCAGTCGCGCTCTCTCTTCCCCCCCCCAGTCGCGCTCTCTCTTCCCCCCCCAGTCGCGCTCTCTCTTCCCCCCCCAGTCGCCCTCTCTCTTCCCCCCCAGTCGCCCTCTCTTCCCCCCCCAGTCGCCCTCTCTTCCCCCCCCCCAGTCGCCCTCTCTCTTCCACCCCCAGTCGCCCTCTCTCTTCCCCCCCCGTCGCCCTCTCTCTTTCCCCCCCCGTCGCCCTCTCTCTTCCCCCCCCCCCAGTCGCCCTCTCTCTTCCCCCCCCCCCCCCCAGTCGCCCTCTCTCTTCCCCCCCCCCCCCCAGTCGCCCTCTCTTCCCCCCCCAGTCGCCCTCTCTTCCCCCCCCAGTCGCCCTCTCTCTTCCCCCCCCCCCCGCAGTCGCCCTCTCTCTTCCCCCCCCCCCCCCAGTCGCCCTCTCTCTTTCCCCCCCCCCCAGTCGCCCTCTCTCTTCTCCCCCCCCCCCCAGTCGCCCTCTCTCTTCCCCCCCCAGTCGCCCTCTCTCTTCCCCCCCCCCCAGTCGCCCTCTCTCTTCCCCCCCAGTCGCCCTCTCTCTTCCCCCCCAGTCGCCCTCTCTCTTCCCCCCCAGTCGCCCTCTCTCTTCCCCCCCCAGTCGCCCTCTCTCTTCCCCCCCCCAGTCGCCCTCTCTCTTCCCCCCCCCAGTCGCCTCTCTCTCTTCCCCCCCCCCAGTCGCGCTCTCTCTTCCCCCCCCCAGGTCGCTCTCTCTCTTCCCCCCCCCCCAGTCGCGCTCTCTCTTCCCCCCCCCCCCAGTCGCCCTCTCTCTTCCCCCCCCGTCGCCCTCACTCTTCCCCCCCCCCCCCAGTCGCGCTCACTCTTCCCCCCCCCAGTCGCGCTCACTCTTCCCCCCCCAGTCGCGCTCACTCTTCCCCCCCCCAGTCGCCCTCTCTCTTCCCCCCCCCCCAGTCGCCCTCACTCTTCCCCCCCCCCCAGTCGCGCTCACTCTTCCCCCCCCCCAGTCGCCCTCTCCTCTTCCCCCCCCCCAGTCGCTCTCTCTCTTCCCCCCCCAGTCGCGCTCTCTCTTCCCCCCCCAGTCGCGCTCTCTCTTCCCCCCCCAGTCGCCCTCTCTCTTCCCCCCCCCCCCCCCAGTCGCCCTCTCTCTTCCCCCCCAGTCGCCCTCTCTCTTCCCCCCCCCAGTCGCCCTCTCTCTTCCCCCCCCAGTCGCCCTCTCTCTTCCCCCCCCAGTCGCCCTCTCTCTTCCCCCCCCAGTCGCCCTCTCTCTTCCCCCCCCCCAGTCGCCCTCTCTCTTCCCCCCCAGTCGCCCTCTCTCTTCCCCCCCCCAGTCGCCCTCTCTCTTCCCCCCCCCCAGTCGCCCTCTCTCTTCCCCCCCCCCCAGTCGCCCTCTCTCTTCCCCCCCCCAGTCGCCCTCTCTCTTCCCCCCCCCCCCAGTCGCCCTCTCTCTTCCCCCCCCCCCCGTCGCCCTCTCTCTTCCCCCCCCCCCCAGTCGCCCTCTCTTTCCCCCCCCCCAGTCGCCCTCTCTCTTCCCCCCCCCCCAGTCTCTTCCCCCCCCCCAGTCGCCCTCTCTCTTCCCCCCCCCCCAGTCGCCCTCTTCCCCCCCCCCCCAGTCGCCCTCTCTCTTCCCCCCCCAGTCGCCCTCTCTCTTCCCCCCCCCCCAGTCGCCCTCTCTCTTCCCCCCCCCAGTCGCCCTCTTCCCCCCCCCCCAGTCGCCCTCTCTCTTCCCCCCCCCCAAGTCGCCCTCTCTCTTCCCCCCCCCAGTCGCCCTCTCTCTTCCCCCCCCCCCAAGTCGCCCTCTCTCTTCCCCCCCCAGTCGCCCTCTCTCTTCCCCCCCCCAGTCGCCCTCTCTCTTCCCCCCCCCCCCCAGTCGCCCTCTCTCTTCCCCCCCCCCCCCAGTCGCCCTCTCTTTTCCCCCCCCAGTCGCCCTCTCTTCCCCCCCCAGTCGCCCTCTCTCTTCCCCCCCCCAGTCTCTTCCCCCCCCCAGTCGCCCTCTCTCTTCCCCCCCCCCCCAGTCGCCCTCTTCCCCCCCCCCCAGTCGCCCTCTTCCCCCCCCCCCCCCCCCCAGTCGCCCTCTCTCTTCCCCCCCCCAGTCGCCCTCTCTCTTCCCCCCCCAGTCGCCCTCTCTCTACCCCCCCTCCGTCGCCCTCTCTCTTCCCCCCCCAGTCGCCCTCTTCTCTTCCCCCCCCCCCCCAGTCGCCCTCTCTCTTCCCCCCCCCCCCCAAGTCGCCCTCTCTCTTCCCCCCCCCCCAGTCGCCCTCTCTCTTACCCCCCCCCTGTTCGCCCTCTCTCTTCCCCCCCCCCCCCCCAGTCGCCCCCCTCTCTTCCCCCCCCCAGTCGCCCTCTCTCTTCCCCCCCCCCCCCCAGTCCGCCCTCTTCCCCCCCCCCAGTCGCCCTCTCTCTTCCCCCCCCCCCCCAGTCGCCCTCTCTCTTCCCCCCGCCCCCCCCAGTCGCCCTCTCTCTTCCCCCCCCCCCCCCAGTCGCCCTCTCTCTTCCCCCCCCCCCCAGTCGCCCTCTCTCTTCCCCCCCCCCCCCCAGTCGCCCTCTCTCTTCCCCCCCCCCCCAGTCGCCCTCTCTCTTCCCCCCCCCCCCCCCAGTCTCCCTCTCCTTTCCCCCCCCCCCTAGTTGCCCTCTCTGTTCCCCCCCCAGTCGCCCTCTCTGTTCCCCCCCCCCCCAGTCGCCCTCTCTCTCCCACCCCCCCCAGTCGCCCTCTCTCTTCCCCCCCCCCCCCCAGTCGCCCTCTCTCTTCCCCCCCCCCCCCAGTCGCCCTCTCTCTTCCCCCCCCCCCAGTCGCCCCCTCTCTTCCCCCCCCCCCCAGTCGCCCCCCTCTTCCCCCCCCCCAGTCGCCCCCTCTCTTCCCCCCCACAGTCGCCCTCTCTCTTCCCCCCCCCCCCCCAGTCGCCCTCTCTCTTACCCCCCGCAGTCGCCCTCTCTCTCCCCCCCACCCCCAGTCGCCCTCTCTCTTCCCCCCCAGTTGCCCTCTCTCTTCCCCCCCCCCCAGTCGCCCTCTCTCTTCCCCCCCCCCCCAAGTCGCCCTCTCTCTTCCCCCCCCCCCCCAGTCGCCCTCTCTCTTACCCCCCCCCAGTCGCCCTCTCTCTTACCCCCCCCCAGTCGCCCTCTCTCTTCCCCCCCCCAGTCGCCCTCTCTCTTCCCCCCCCCCAGTCGCCCTCTCTCTTCCCCCCCCCCCCGTCGCCCTCTCTCTTCCCCCCCCAGTCGCCCTCTCTCTTCCCCCCCCCCCCCAGTCGCCCTCTCTTTTTCCCCCCCCCAGTCGCCCTCTCTCTTTCCCCCCCCCCCAGTCGCCCTCTCTCTTCCCCCCCGTCGCCCTCTCTCTTCCCCCCCCCCAGTCGCCCGCTCGCTTCCCCCCCAGTCGCCCGCTCGCTCCCCCCCCCCAGTCGCCCGCTCGCTTCCCCCCCCCAGTCGCCCGCTCGCTTCCCCCCCCCAGTCGCCCGCTCGCTTCCCCCCCCAGTCGCCCGCTCGCTTCCCCCCCCCCCAGTCGCCCGCTCTCTCTCTCTCTTTTCCCCCCCCCTCCCCAGTCGCGCTCTGTCTCTCTTTTCCCCCCCCCTCCCCAGTCGCGCTCTCTCTCTCTTTTCCCCCCCCTCCCCAGTCGCGCTCTCTCTCTCTTTCCCCCCCCTCCCCAGTCGCGCGCTCTCTTTTTTCCCCCCCCCTCCCCAGTCGCGCTCTCTCTCTTTTTTCCCCCCCCCTCCCCAGTCGCTCTCTCTCTCTTTTTTCCCCCCCCCCTCCCCAGTCGCGCGCTCTCTCTCTTTTTTCCCCCCCCCTCCCCAGTCGCTCTCTCTCTCTTTTCCCCCCCCCCCCCCCTCCCCAGTCGCGCTCTCTCTCTTTTCCGACAGCAACATGCCCTTGAAAAAGCTTCGGCACCGCCGGACACTCCAGCTTTAAGTATAAATAAGTTTAAAAAAAATAATTTAAACAATAATTTTTTTTTTTTTTTTGAAAAAAGTAAATTTTTGATAAGGGTCTAAAACTAAACTTACCTTATTGTAGATTCTTTAAAATAATAAACCTGTGGGGGAAAAAAAATTCTAAATTGCACTGAAACACCACTTACCTGTAAAAATAAATACTTACGTGTGCTTTTTACCAAGCGTAAAGACCGGAGGCCTTTACACATGAGCAAATCCCCCAAAACAGAGGAAATCCAAGATGCACGCGCTAGCCTCTTCAACTCTTGTGTTAGAGGAGAGGAAATGCCGGTTTTCAGCGCATGCACTGTGCATGCTGAAAACCGGCATTTCCTCCGGCCAGACTCGTGAGTACCCCCTTCCGTACTCACGCGTTTGGGGAGGAATTACTGCCCCATTATTAGCGATTCCTCCCAATTTGGTATCATCTGCAAAGTTTGACGTTATTCCCCAGTCTCTGAGTCCAAATCATTTAACTATATGGTAAACAACAGTAGTTCCAGCATGGAAACTGTGGGACTCCACTTCCACTTTCTGCCGATTTGAGAACTTCTCTTAACTTCTACCCATTGTTTTCTGAGCCTCATAAGTGGAACCTTATTGAAAGCCCATGTATACCACATCCGCTGCATTGTTCTTGTCTATTGTTTCTGTTACTTCTTCAAAGAATTTGATGAAGTTGGTTAAACATGATCTTCCTTTTTAGAAATCCATGCTGATTATTTTAATTATATTCTCCATATCTTGATGATTTGTTATATGTTCTTTTACCAAAGATTCTGGTATTTTTCCTACCACCGACATTAAGCAAACTGGTCCATAATTCCCTGGATTAGTTCGAACACTCTAGGGATTGCATTTGCTGTTTTATTCCTTTTTATACTGAATTTTCATATGTGGATACTGGTGCCTCTGTTCTTCTCTTATCTCTGAGTATCTGTGGATGGAATCGATCTGGACCTGGGATCCTGTCTTCCTTAAGTTTGGTTAGTTTGTCTAGTGACTCCTCTCCTTTCTTTCTATCTTAACTCTTGTACTATCCCTACTGCCTTCCACTGTTGTCATTTCCTCTTTGATAGCCTCTTCAGTGAAAGCTGAGGAAAAACATGTATTCAGCATCCTGCCATTTCAGCATCATCGCCTGTGAGTTTATCTTGCGCATCCTTTAATGCAGCTGAATCATACGGCAAAAATTCGGGGGTTTAGTGCCAGCCGTTACTGCCCGATTCGGGGGAAAAAAATGGCTCTGCTGCTGGCGGGTTGGGCAGGTCGGCCGCGCTGCCGATGTCCGCACTCGTGAAAATTATGTAGATTAAAATTATGCAGATTGTGACGTTAGTGAGTGTGCCATGCTCATTTGATGCCCGTTCTGCCATTTCCAACTTCACTGCTCCACTTAACGGCATGCATTAACTGCAACCAGCTGAGCAAGCGTTGACTAGCAGGAAGGAGGCTCCAGCAGCGGTATTTAAAGGGATGATCAGTAACTACTTGCAGCTGACATGTTTCTTCGGTTTGAATGGCTCATGATAACTTTCTGCAACTCCAGCAGCTTTATTAGCTTCTCTCAAGATTCTAAGGTAACAGGGAGTGTTGGGGCAAGTGGAGAGTGTTTTCATTCTTATTTAAAGGATTTTGCTCACACTTGCTCACAGTCAAGGGGGCTCTACAGGCAGTCGACCTCGCGCTCGAGTATCTTCGGCCTCGTGCTCGAGTATCTTCGGGAGGGGGAGCGGAAGCAGTGAAGAAGATGCAGAGTGAAGAGGAGGAGGGCTCTCAACAGGAGGCCTTACCCACCATGGGTCTTCCGAGTTTATCCACTTAAGCGAGGAGCAGTGTATTAGGAGGCTACGCTTCAGCAAGGAAGTAGTCACAGAACTCTTCCACCTCCTGCAACCAGACCTTCAACCAGAGAGCAGGGCGACCTCGACTCTCCCAGTGGCAGTCAAGGTCACTGTGAACCTCAATTTTTTCGCCACTGGATCCTTCCAGTCTGCAGCAGGAGACATAGCTAACATCTCACAGTTCGCCGTCCATCGATGCATCCGGGAGGTCACAGAGGCTCTCTACTCCAGGAGAAGGGGTTATGTTGTCTTCTCTCTGAGCAGAGAGAAGCAAGACGAGCACGCATTTGGTTTTGCCAGGATAGCGGGCTTCTCCATGGTGCAGGGTGCCATCGATTGCACAAACATGGCTTTGTGGGCGCTGCATAACCCTGAGATCTTCCCTAACGGCAAAGGCTAGCACTCACTTAATGTGCAGTTGTTGTGCGAACCTGATGGTCAATGCCCGCTATCCTGGCAGCAGTCACGATGCCTTCATCCTGCATCAGCCCGGTGTGCCAGCAATCTTCCATCCACCACATCAAACCCGAGGGTGGCTGCTCGGAGACAAGGGCTATTCACTTTGCACCTGGCTGATGACTCCCCTCCGCAACCCCAACACTCATGCCCAGCACTCATATGATGAGAGCCATGCTGCCACCAGGAACATCATTGAGCAGACCGGCGGGGGGGCCCTCCCCTCCAGTACTCGGCAGAGCAGGTGTCCCATTTCGTGGTGGTCTGCTGCATGCTTCACAACTTGTCCATCATGAGGGTGCAGCCCTTGCCAGCAGGGATTGCAGGACCACCTCAGGAAGAGAACGAGGAAGAGGAAAGGAAGAGGCGGGCAGCAAATCCCTCTTCGGCATAGGCTGTCCGTGAACGGCTCAACCAGACCCCCATTGCTCACCACATCTCCATTAACCACATCCCCATCATACCATCCCTCTGTCACGGAATATCACAGCGTTCTCTTGGGCACCGAGCTGTAATGAGAGCCACCACAAACAAAGACTCTAAACAAAATTATTAAATTTATAAAGAATCAATTCAGACATACTATATCAACTAATCACCCTTGTCCAATCCCTTGGTGCCTGTCATTCTGATGTCCTTTGTTGATCTAGTGCTCCCCCAGTGGCTGCAGCATGACTAGTGGAAGGCTGCTGAGTTTCCATGGGGGAGACTTCAGCTGGCTTTGCAGAACGACCTCGAGCAGCACTGGACCTAGAAGACCTGGCTGTAGACTGCACCACCTCGACATGGGCGACAGCAGTCTGGGCGGGCTGGCTGACAGGCAAGGGCAATGGCCGAGTGGCAGTGGTGGGAACAGGAATGCTGTCATCCTGAGAGGACAGCAGGATCCTGCTCCACTGACCCACTGCTACTCCCCCGGGGCAGTGCCTCAGCATTCCTAGCAATCTGGTGGAGGAGAGATGGCTGGCCTGCTGTGACACCCTGCAAGCCCTGTTCGACAGTGGTAAACCCAGCCATGATGGCAGCAGTCAGAGCTTGGGTGGCAGTAAGCTGAGACTGCATGAGAACAGTCTGATCTTGCCATATCTCCATCATACCATCCCTCTGTCATGGAATATCAGTGTCCTCCTGGGCACAAAGTTGTAATGAGAGACACCACAAAACTGCATGAGAACAGTCTGATCTCGCGTGAGACTGTAGGACAGCGGTCTGCGTTTCTGCTGCAGCACTGAGATGTTGAGTCACATCCGCCTGTGCTGCAATGGCAACCACAACATCGCCCATCACATGCAGCATTATGTCTGGGTCAACACTGTCTCTCCGTGAGTTTTCCATCATTTCCAGCCTTGAAATCATGGGCTCGAAGCTCTGCACAAAGCCCCGGCCAATATTAGAGGCGGGCTCCTCCATGCTCATTGACATTGCCAAGAGGCTCTCTGGCAGGCTTGCCATTGCACCTAGCAATTCGGTGTGCATGCCCATTACCCTTCTTCTGAAGGCCGCCCCATCGAGGTCTTCATTTGAGTCGGGTGCAGCAGAACATGTGCGTGAACTCTCCCTCCAGGGAGGTGGACCCGAGCTACCCTATCCCCCATGCCTTGCTGCAGCCCACTCGTGCCTGGTGCTTCACCCTGTGCAGATCCTGCATCTATACTACCCTCTAAATTATGCACAGTGCCAGTGAAGCTGTGTTTTCTTCTTCTCCCCCCCTCGCTCTCCTCCATCACCTCGGGGCAGGCTGTGCTACTGCTTGTTCTTGGTTATCTGAAAGCAGAAGGGCACGAGTTGGGTTATGGTGATGGGAGGGGGGGTGGGGGGTGAAGCAAGATATGCATGCATACAGCATCAGTAGCTTGTAAGTGAGACGAGATTGTGAGATGGCCTTGACATCCTTCCTAAGATCTGGTACCCAGAATTGTACACAATACCCCAACTGAGGCCAACCAGTGATTTGTAAAGCTTTAGCATGACTACCTTGTTTTTGTGTTCAATGCCTCTATTTACAAAGCCAACCATTCCATATGCTCTCTTAATCGCCTTATCAATTTGCCCTGCCACTTTCAAAGATTTGTGAATATGCACCTCCAGGTCCCTCTGATTTTGCACCCCCTCATTTTAAATTATACTACCTCTCCATGTTGTTCCTTCCAAAGTACATCACTTCACACTTATCTGCATTAAATTGCATCTGCCATGTGGCTGCCCAATTCACGAGTCTGTATGTCCTCCTGAAGTCTGCTACTATCCTTGTTCAGAACCCTGGTCAGTCCCTCTGCTTCCACAAGATTTCCTTTTTTGTCCCTAATCAGCCCCACCATTCCTTCAACTATTCATTTACTTTTTATATGTTGATATAAGATATTTGGGTTCCTTTTTATGTTACCTGATAATCTTCCCTTATGTACTGTGAGGTGCAAGAACTATAGAGTAGTGATAATGGCCGATTTATACTACCCCAATATTGAATGGGCAGTGATTCTGTTAAGGGCAGAGAAGGGGAGGAATTTCTGAAGTGTGTTCAGGAGAATTTTCTTGATCAATATGTTTCCTGCCAACGAGGAAGGAGGCATTGCTGAATCTGGTCCTGGGGAATGACATGGGTCAAGTGGGGAATATCACAGTCTGGGAGCATCTCAGAAATAGTGATCATAGTATCGTAAAGTTTAGATTAGTTATGAAGAAGGACAAGGAACAAACTGGAATAAAAATACTTATCTGGAGGAGGGCTAATTTCAGTGAATTGTGGAGGATCTGGCCCAGGTAAATTGGAGTCAAAGACTAGCAGGCAGAAATGTAATGGAACAATGGACGGCCTTTAAAGAGGAGATGGTTCAGGTACATTCTAGGTACGTTTCCACAAGGGAGAAAGGGAGAGCAACCAAAGCCAGAGCTCCCTGGTTGACAAGGGAGTTAGAGTAGGATGAAACTGAAAAAGGGGGCGTAAGACAATACAAGGGAGAATTAGGCTGAACATAAAAAGTAGAGAAGTGAAAAAGGAAATAAGAGGGGCAAAGAAACAGTATGAGAATAAATTGGTGGCTAACATAAAAGGGAATCCAATGGTCTTCTATAGGCATAGTAACAGTAAAAAAGGTTGTCCGGAGCGGTGGGACTGATTAGGGACCAAAATGGGGAACTATTGTTTGAGGCAAAAGGCATGGCTGAGGTACTAAATGAGTACTTTGCATCGGTGTTTACCAAGGAAGAAGACTTTGCCAAAGCTATGGTAAAAGAGGTGGTTGTTGGGATACTGGAGGAGGTAAAAAATAAATAGAGGAGTACTAAAAGGTTGGCAGTACTCAAAGTGGATATGTCACTCGGTCTGGATGGGATGCATCCTATGTTGCTGAGGGACGTAAGGATAGAAATTGCAGAGGTGCTGGCCAGAATCCTACTTGGATACAGGGGTGGTGCCAGAAGACTGAAGGATTGCAAATGTTACACCCTTGTTCAAAAAAAGGGGAGAAGGATAAACCTGGCAATTACAGACCTGTCAGTTTAATGTCGGTGGTAGGGAAACTTTTAGAAACAATAATCCGGGGAAAATTAACAGCCACTTGGAGAATTAGATAAACGTGGACTAATAAGGAGAGCCAGCATGGATTTGTTTAGGGCAAATCAGGTTTGACTAACTTGATTGAGTTTTTATTATGAGGTAACGGAGAGGGTGGATGAGGGCAGTGTAGTTGATGTTGTGTATATGGACTTTCAAAAGGCATTTGATAAAGTACCACATATTTGGCTTGTTAGCAAAATTGAAGCCCATTGAATAAAAGAGGCAGTAGCAGCATGGATACAAAATTGGCTACAGTATAGAAAACAGAGTTGTGGTGAATGGCTGTTTTTTGGACTGGAGGGAGGTATACAGTGGTGTTCCCCAGGGTTCAGTACTAGGACCACTGCTCTTTATGATGTACATTAATGATTTGGACTTGAGGGTCACCTGCAAATTTTGAAATTTGCAGATGACACAAAACTTGGAAGTGTAGTAAACAGTGAGAAAGATAGTAATAGACTTCAAGAGGACATAGACAGGCTGGTGGAATGGGCAGACACATGGCAGAAGAAATTCAACTCGGAAAAGTGTGAGGTGATACATTTTGGTAGGAAGAATGAGGAGAGACAATACAAGCTGAATGGTACAATTTTAAAGGGGGTGCAAGAACCGAGACCTGCGTGTATTTGTGTACAAATCTTTGAAGGTTGCAGGACAGGTTAAGAGAGCAGTTAATAAAGCATATGGGATGCAGGGTTTTATAAATAGAGGGCTAGAGCACAAAAGCCAGGAAGTTCTGCTAAACCTATATAAAACAGTTTGGCCTCAGCTGGAGTATTGTGGCCAATTCTGGGCACCACACTTTAGGAAGGATGTGAAGGCTTTCAAGTGGGTACAGAAGAGATTTACTAAAATGGTTTCGGGGATGAGGGATTACAGTTACGTGGATAGACTGGAGAAGCTGGGGTTGTTCTCCTTAAACAAGGCTAAGCGGAGATTTGATAGAGCTGTTTAAAATCATGAAGTGTTTAGATAGAGTAAATAAAGAGAAACTGTTTCCAATGGCTGAAGGGTCAAAAAATCAGAGGGCACAGATTTAAGGTAATTTGCAAAAGAACCAGAGGCGACATGAACAACTTTTTAATGCGGGGAGTGGTTAGGATTTGGAATGCACTGCCATATTGAGTGGTGGATACAGATTCAATAGTAGCCTTCAAAAGGGAATTGGGTAAAAGTTGAAGGATAAAAAATTGCAGGGATATGGGGAAAGAGCAGGGTAGTGGGACTAACTGGACTGCTCTTCAAAAGAGCCGGTGCAGACTCGATGGGCCGAATGGCCTCCTTCTGTGCTGTACTATTCTGTTCTCTCTTTGCCCTTCTCATATCCATTTTCAATTTCCCCCTGCACTATTATTGTATTCTGCCTGGTTTTCTACTGTATTCTGTAGCTGACATTTGTCTTTCTTTGTCCCTTTCCATAACTACTTTAAACCTAATTATATCATGATCACTATTACCCAGATGTTCTCCCACTGAAACATACTCTACTTGCCCTACTTCATTCCATAGCAATAGATCCAGCACTGCTTCCTTCTTTGTTGGGCTAGAAACATATTCATTAAGCAAATTCTCATGTACACATTTTAGGAATTCTTCATCCTCCTTGCCCTTTGCACTTTTCCCCCTCAACTTAATCTTCCTTTTATAACTTATGTACCTGTAGATTATTTTTATATTTGATATTTTCATTTCATATTTCTTCTTTACCTTTCTAATTGTCTTTTTTACCTCTTTCCTAACGTGCTCATATTACTTTTTGACATCCGCTCCTTTAATGTTTATCTACTTTGTGTATGCCTTTTTCTTTAGATTCAATTTTTTCATACCTTTTTATTTATCCATGATATCTCATTCATGGCTAGTTTGTTCTTATTTTTTAGTGAAATATATTTCTGCTGAACTCTATTGCTCAGTCCTTTAAATGTTGTTTCCTTTATTTCCTTCTTTCTTTCTCCCTCTCTCACATAGAAATAATCACAACTGAAGATTCCTGATCTCTTCCCTTCTCCCAGTCCCCACCGAGTACTGCCTAATACTTGCCAAAGATTTGGAGGGGAACAAAGGAAAACTCATCTGTAATTGCTTTGGAAGAGCAAATAAATCTATTATTTGTAGTGGAAATGTTGAAAGGAATCCCCTGGCTTTCATCAACTGTATATGTCTGCTTCTTACAGATTGTTTAAATGGATGATAGAATCCAAGAATGTTACAACACAGAAACGGACTGTTGGGCCTAACAAGCCTGTGCGAGTGTTTTTCTTCACATCCTCATCTCATTCCATATCCCCTTTAATGTTCTCTTCAAACAGCTATCAAATTTCCTTTTTAATTGAATTTATGGACTCTGCTTTAACAATGGTTTATGGCAGCAATTCCACATTCCACCACCTGTATGTAAAAAAAAAAAAAAAAAATCCAAATCTTTGCGATTATCTGAAATTTGTGCCCTATCATTACTGTCTCATTGACCAGTGGAAATAATCTATCACTGTTTACCTAATTATAACATTGTCAAAACCATTTCACAATCTTGAAGACTTCTGTCAGATCACCCCTTAACCTTGGCACTAATGGAAAAGGCCTGACGTTCTTAAACCTCTCTTCATAACTGTAACCCCTCATCCAAGGTGTCATCCTATCCCCATTCTAATTAATCTACAGTTGCACCTTTTCCATTGCTTTTATACCCTTCCTAGAATGGGGTGACCCAAACTGTACAAGATACTCCATTTGTGGCTAAGCAAAGGTTTTGTATCAGTCCAACATTACCTTCTTGCTTTTGTATTCTATGCCTCGAGACACAAAAGCAAAGATTCCATTTGTCTTTTTTATGGCAACACCCCAGTTTGCTGAAATAAAATGCTTAATTTCCTATGGATCAAAGTGAGTTTATAACATGAAAAAGCCCCTGCACTGCACTGTATTTCACATCTGTTTAAAGAGAATAGAAATGTCATTTATTATGGTTTGAAACCACCTTCTGAGGTTTGATTTGCTCTGCATTGTCAGAGTAATCTCAAGGATGCTGGGATTGCTTAATCTTGCCTTTCTTGACCTATAAAGCCAGACTTAGGGCTTGTGTACTATAAGTTCCACACAGTGCAAAAAATCTCTCTTCCAGTTTAGTACACCCAAGAGCTGAAAATGCATAAAGAAACCTGATTATGTTGAATCAGTTCAAATGGTTAGCATTGAGGAATCTCTGAGGTAATGTAGAAACTTGTTTACAATTAATTCCATTTTTAAGACTTGGTAGATTTACTGAACTTGGGGTGAGTTTGTAAAATTTTTACAACCTTTGCAACACATGTATTTCAAGTAATTACACCATATGGAGAAGCACATATAACTATAATTTTAATGCCACTAACAGACTGGATGAAGAATAGTAAGTACCTTGCACTTCCAATAGCAGGTGCCGTATGTTAAATATTTTGACGTGTTTATGCATTTTTAGTTCCTTTTGACAGTGCAAAGCTTCCAAGTTTGTTCATCCTCATCTGGCACTAATCATTAATTACCATGGAAATATTTCAGGCGGTTTCAATATTTCTAGGAAGTGCGATGTCGGTGAAATTTCCTGCCTTAGTCACGTTGCTGTGCTGTTATTGTTCGTTGGTTGATTTTTTTCTACATGTCTTCCTGTGTTTTTTTAAACTATTGTTTTGTAGATTTTTCTTGGCATATTTTGATTTATTAAGTGCAAGTTATTGATGTAGACAGAGTCTAGCCAGCATTGCTTCTGAATGGGACACAGCTAAGTTGCAGCACGAGTCTTGACAGACACATGGCATACTTCAAAGCATAATGATGCAAAAGTCAATAAATGTGTTAAGGCGTTTTATAATTCTTATGACAAGATTTCAAATACGCTGTGTCTGAAAGTATTTATAGTCGACAGTTTGCTCTATAGTTGAAAAGTGCACATCAAAGGATTACTGTCAGCTGTAAAGTAGCAGCCATTTTTCATTGCCACTTATTTTCATATTATACCATCTGTTAACTAGCTTAAAAACATGGGTCAGCAGAATCAAAGCTGCAATACTAAAGACAGTAAAGGCAATCCACACTAAGATTGCAGTACTCATTTTCATAAGTCTCAAATTAAATTTGTGACAAATTCCAAACAAATACTTTGAGGTTTATGCATTTTCCTTTGTGACTATTTCTTTGAGGTAGTATTTACTGCTGCAAATACCTAGGCCAGCATCAAAACTAAATGTTAGCACCAATGCCTGTCTAAAATGTAATTTTGTTCTGTTTCTCAGAAGAGATTAGTATTTCTAAAAGATGATCCTTGTTTCCAATGCCCCCCCTCTCCCTCCATTTTTCTGGATTCAGGCTGCCCTGTACAAATATTAAACTATAATGGCAGAGGGTAGGGAGAGAAGATTAGGAGAGGCACAAGTTAATAATGAAGAACTATATTTGGGAGATGTGCAAATGAGATAAATGGATACATGGCGTCCTCCGTGTTGTTTTGTATAAATTTTAAATACTCAATCTTTTGCTGATTTGCTGAATATGCATGTGGTTGTAGGCTTCTCGGCCTGGATGGAATTGTGCTTAAAACCAAGGAGAAAATGTCACAAGAATGCTCATCCCAATTTTTGATAACATTTCACCTTCTTGATCTCTAATTAATTTCTACTATCTGCATAGAAGGGACAGGAGATTGCAAATTTTGTGATTCTACAGCTATTTTAGCAGAAACACTTGAAAGCCCCACAACACCCTAATTCCAATGTATGGTCAATGAGGTAAGTTTTGTGGAGGCCTTTCAAGGAAGAGAAGCAACAATGCAGAGGGGTTTATGAAAAGAGATTACGTGATGTGCTCTAGAAATGCTGTTTTTTCCTTTTTGTTTTTCCATTTTTTTTCCTGTGCTATGAAGTGATGGAGTATGTATCTGTTGAACTCCGCCAAATTCAATCTTCCCGTCACTCCATAGCTCACATCTACATGCACAATTTCTAGCCGAGGTCACTGGATGGCAATCAGGAGTGGGAACCTTGTCTGATATTTCTCGTCCTGGCTACGGATGCCAAGGTCAATTGTAAGACTACTGACTCATATCACCCATCTTTATCTTTAGGGGGAAAAAGCATTTTACAATATTCTAGCTTAAAACCTCCCCCTACTTGTATGGCACTACATTGATGGTCACGAGAGAGACTTCTGGAATTATCTCTTTTTTCTCCTTCCACTTTTCCTTCCCTTTTACACTATAACAATTTGACTTAATAATAGCTTATTTTCTGCACTCTTTTTGGTTACATCACCCCAAGGTGCAACAATTCCCTGACTGTGAAGGTAGAGAGGTGCCATGTTCCTAGTTTACTATCTCTGATGCGTGTGAGATATTCTCTCTCTCTCATTCCTCATTCCCCGAGTAAAGGTCTCAGATCAGGGCGGCACGGTGGCATAGTGGTTAGCACTGTTGCCTCACAGCGCCAGGGACCCGGGTTCGAATCCGGCCTCGGGTGACTGTCTGTGTGGAGTTTGCACATTCTCCCCGTGTTTGCGTGGGTTTCCTCCGGGTGCTCCGGTTTCCCCCCACAGTCCAAAGATGTGTGGGTTAGGTTGATTGGCTATGATAAATTGACCCTTAGTGTTAGGGGGATTAAATACGTGGGGTTACGGGGATAGGGTGGGATATGTGTTGGTGCAGGCTCGATGGGCCAAAATGGCCTCTATCTGCACTGTGGGGTTTCTGTGATTCTGTGATCTGTTTGATACTTTCCAAGCTTTATTCTCATGAAATAAGGGCACAACACCCATATCTTACTGCAGCACAGTATACATTTGATGATGTGTGTATGAGAATTAATTTTTGTTTTTATTCTAAACTGGTTTCCCATGTAGGTGTGCTAATGATTAGATGCTTTAATTTTTTTTTTTGCAGGGACAACAGTCTATGTTAGCAGCATTTGAAGAGATGTGCCTCTTACCTGAGGATACAGAATTCTACTTTGTGTATGAGGGTTCACGGCAGATGCATGTAACTGTGGCACAGAGACTTGATGCTAAGACACTGGAGTCAGTTATTCCAGGTAAGCGCACACAAACTGAATTGGATCATTTATTTAATGTGATGTAAAAATACATTTGAATACTTTGTTTAATATGCGATTTGTGTGAACCTGTAAATAGTGAATTAGATTTTGTCCCCTCGCATCCTGAAACAGATATTGAAAATACTTTCAGGATCTCTTCCACCAAACTTAGTCCATGTCATTTATTTAAGGAAATTGACAAGAGTGGGAATGTAGGCCGTGAAATTGGACCCGTTTGTGCCGGGTCCCGAGGCAGCCGCCATTTTGGGCAGGTTGGCAGCGCTGCCGTTGCCCGTGCTCATTGCAGATATGCAAATGAGGCAGACCGTGACGTCAATGAGTGCAATGCTGATTTGACCTGCCATTTTGGACATTGCCATTCCTTTTAACGCTCTCTCCAAATCAAGACCAGCTGAGCATGTGTTCAGCAGTAGGAAGGACCCCCCAAGCAGCGCTATTTAAAGGGATCATTAACAACTTGTAGCTGACTTGATTTTTATTTCAACTGGCTCTGCATAAATTTGTGCAACTGTTTGGAGCTTTCTACAGTTATTTAATGTTGGTGAAGTGTCAGGGAGTGTTGCTGCAAGTGGAGAACGTCTTGCTTCTGATTTAAAGGATTCTGCTCAGACCACTTGCTCCCAGTTATGGGGGCTCTAATTGCAGTCCCCCTTGCACTCGAGTATGACAGGGAGATGGAGCAGAGGCAGCAAAGAAGAGGACAAGATACTCGCAGAGGGTGGAGGAGGAGGGCAGGAGGGCTCTCAGCAGGAGGCCTTACCCACCTAGGGTCTTCCGAGAGCACTTCTCCTACCTGCACCTAAGGCAGTAGCAATGTATTCAGAGGCTGCGCTTCACCAAGGAGGTCATCACAGAAATTTGCCACCTCCTCCAACCAGACCTGCAGCCTCAGACGGTACTGCCAGTGACTCTCAAGGTTACCGTGGCCATCAATTTTTTTGCCACTTGATCCTTCCAGTCGGGAGCAGAAGACATAGCTAACATTTTCCAGTTCGCCGTTGTAGGGGGGTGGTGTGTGTGGTCAGCTTCACCTCTGACTCCTTTGAGCGGTTCGAATTGCACCCACTCCCTTTTGTTCTAGACTTTGGACTTATTTGGGGGTTGTAATAAAACTTGCAACAGACACCTGGGTTAGTCAAAAAGAATTCAGATCTTTATTTTGAGACAGGAAAATATACAATACAATAAAACTTACACTTTAAAAGGGTGGGGAACACACGGAATATGCGAGGGAGAATTACAATGTACAAAATCCCTTTCCCTCCCAATCCCACTACACTAGCTAGGCTGGAATCCAGAGGACCAGGAAATGCTCACCAAAAATGACTTTCTTGACAGCTGTAGAGGTTCGCGATTTCGGGGTTCTCTTTAGTTGTGGCGGTTGGGGCCTGCCGTACCTTGGACGTGGTAGAAGACTGCACCTGCGTTGGGTCTTCAGTTGGGTTTGGTCCGCTGATGCGGTTAGTCGCGCTGTTGGATCTATCGGGTAAGTACCCAATTTTCTTTGGTTAGGGTTAGTTTTAGAGTCTTTTGTGTCCAAATCTTATCCAGGGGTAAGTCAGACTAGCCTGTAGAGTGGAAACAAGTCTTTGGTTCATATGTTTTTCAGCGGTTGGTTCCTTGTTGGTCGCGGTGGCCCAATATTACCTGGTTGGTGGTAATATTGGCTGGTGTTGGTTTCTGTAAACCTTTGGTTGCTGCGATCTCTGTTTCTTCTTTCTTCCTTCGAGTCTCCGATGATGATCTCTCTTGAGCTGTACTGTGCTCTTGCTGGCCTTCTGATGAGCTGACTGACCGACTTGTGCTGTACTGTACTTGACTGTTGAACTGAAAAGGCAGGCCTCAATTATACTGATTTGGGGCCTGGCTTATCTGACCGCCAAATCTCTGTTTCCTTTGTTAAATTTGGCGGGCTCGTTATTTTTAATGTCTTTTAAAACTTTAACGAGCTTCGGGGATGGCCCATCTAAACTTAATGAGTTTATGGGATGGTTCATCTAGACTTAATTGGCCTTTAACTGGTTTCGGGATTGCCTTGAAACTAGTTTTTAAAAATGCAAAACGTTTGTCAATCTCTTTAATTGACTTTGGACTGTGGTTTGTTTATGGTGACCTGTAGGGCTAAATGTTCTTTCTTTTGTATGGCTGGGGACATGTCCTGTTTACTCGATACCTGGCTTGGCGGGAAAACAGACTTCATTGTCCTTATGTAAAACTGGGGTGGCCCTGGACATTGGAGACAGTCCAATATCCAAACCTCAGGGGCCCACCCCGCCTCTCCGTTGTTCCAGCCTTTTGCAAGTCTAAGCATGTCTTTTAAACCAGCCAAACTTCCTGGGATTTTTATTTTAAATCCCTTTTGCCCAATAACTCTGAAAACAGTCCAAAAAGGTCTCTTCCTTAAAATTAACTCTCTTACCCCATTTCCAGATTCCTTCTTCCCAAAATCATTTTAAAATGACTTTCCTTGAGTTCTGGGGTTGTGTAGAAATTTTCGAACCTTACACCGTCCATTGCTGCATCCGGGAGGTCACAGAGACTCTGTGCTCCAGGAGAAGGGACTACTTTGTCTTCTCCCTGAACAGAGAGAAGCAGGAGGAGCACGAATGTGGCTTTGCCAGGGTATCTGGCTTCCCCATGGTGCAGGGCGCCATTGACTGCACACACGTAGCTTTGTGGGCACTGTATACCAATCCTGAGATCTTCCGTAACTGCAAAGGCTACCACTCGCTTAATGTGCAGTTGTGCGACCACGCCCAGCGCATCATGATGATGAACGTCCGGTATCCTGACAGCAGTCATGATGTCTTCATCCTGCGCCAGTCTGGTGTGCCAGCAATTTTTCAGCCCGAGGGTGGCCGCTCAGAGATGAGGGCTATCCGCTCTGCACCTGTGGATAACTCTCCTCTGCAACCCCACCACTTGTGGCCAACAATCATATAATGACAGCCATGAGGAACTTCATCGAGCAGACCAGCGGAGTGCTCAAGCAACGGTTCCACTGTCTTGACTGCTCAGGAGGAGCCCTCCAGTACTTGGCTGAGTGGGTGTCCCATTTTGTGGCGATTTGCTGCATGCTCCACAAATTGGCCATCATGAAGTCGCAGCCCTTGCTACCGCGGATTCTGGAACCACCTCAGGAGGAGGAAGAGGATAAGGAAGGGAGGAGGCAAGCAGTAGATCCCCGTTCCGGGCTGTCTGTGAGTGCCACATCAGTGAATGAAACCCCAGATCCCCATTGCTCACCACTTCCCCTCTGTCACAGAACATCACAGTGTCCTCCTGGGTACAAAGCTGAAATGGGAGCCACCACAAAACAAACATTCCAAACATAATTTATAAATTTATCAAATCCAAATCAAAGTCAACTAAGCATCCTTGTGCATTCCCCTGGTGTCTGTCTTTCGTGTTCATTTTCCTACTCTAGTCCTCTTACGAAGTGCTCCCCTAGTGGCTGTAGCATGGCTGGTGGAAGGCTGCTGACTTTCAGTGGGAGAGACTACAGATGGCCTTGCAGGACACCCTCAAGCAGCTCTGGGCCTAGAAGGCCCGGCTGCAGACTGCACCACCTTGGCGTGGGCAGCAGCAGTCTGGGCTGGCTGGATGACGGGCAACAGTAAGGGCGCTGGCGGAGTGGCAGTGGTGGGAGTAGGAATGCTGTCATCCTGAGAGTGGACAACAGGTTCTTGCTCCACAGAGCCACTGCCACTCCCCCGGGGTGGTACCTCAGCATTCTTAGCCATCTGTTGGAGCACAGATTGCTGGACTGCTGGGAAACCCTGCAAGCCCCTTTTCACACTGGTAAACCCAGCCATGATGGCAGCAGTCTGAGCTTCCACTGCAGCACTGAGACGTTGGGTTGCTTCCACCTATGCTACAATGGAAGCTGCAACATCACCCACCACACCCAGCATCATGGTTGGGTCCACAAGATCTCTCATGGAGTTGTCAATCTTTATCCTGGAAATCATGGGCTCCAAGCTCTGCGCAAAATCCCGTGCAATGTTGGAGCCGGACTCCTCCTTGACGCTGCCATTGCAGATCTCACCTCTGTACTACCCTCAAGTCGTGCAGTGCCATTTTCTTAGCTGGTGCCTGGGAGTGTACGATCAAGCAATGGTGTCTCTTCTTCTCCATCACTCTCTTCCTCTACTTCTTCCTGCACAGGCTGGGCTGGTGGAATTTCTTGGGTATCTGAAAGGAGAAAGGCCCAAGGGTTGGGTTGTGGTGAGGGGAGGGGGGGAACCAAGATGTGCATGCTTACACCATTCAGCAGCTTGTAAGTGAGAAGAGATTGTGGGCTGAGGGGGAAGTGGGATGTGAGGATTAAGTTTGAGCATGCCATCATCAATGCTTTCAGCCTCGCCGATTGCCACAGCCTCAGTGACCCTCCAGTTATCTCCAGCACCGTCTCTTCCAACTGAGTCAGGTTCTACAACCGTGCTTGTCCTTTGCCTGTTTGCTCCTGCTGGTGTCGGTTGTGAGCTACATTGGCCTGCAAGAGAAAGGGAGGGATGTCAGTGAGTGTGGTGCAATGTGTTTGCGTGATGTGCCTGTCATGGTTGACTTGCTGGCATTGTGTGCAAGGTATGAGATGTGGGTGTGAGGCTTGCAACAGTGGTAAGTGTGAGGGTGAGGTGAATCTATGATTGTGAGGTATGTGTTGTGATTTATAGAGATTGTTGGTAGGTGAGTGATGGGGGTGTGGTGCATTGAGCAGTGTGTGAGGCTAGTGGTGCAGTTGGTGGGATATGGCATTTGAAGATGCATTCACTGACCTTGACTACTCATGTGAGGCTATTTAATTTCTTGCGGCACTGGATCTAGGTCCTGGGGGAATGACTGGTGGCACCGCTTCACCGATCTTCTCCCACTCCCTTTGAAAAGTGTGTTTGGAAGGCCTCCTGCCCCACTGCGTGTAGAGACCCTGTCTCCTCCTATAGATCCCCTTCACCAAGGGCTCCAGCCATGCATCGGAGAACCGAGGTGCCCTTTCTCTGCCCTGTTGAGACATTGCTAAGTTGCAGCTCCAGTCACAATCAGGTACTTCTCCCAAAGCACCTCCGCTTTAAGAAGTGCAGACAGCCTTTCACTCTGCAGGCAGTCTTTAAATAGAGAGCAGACTCCACACGATATTGGACCCCCTGTTGAGCGCTGAGCCAACCAGCAGCGCGTTTAGCGCTGGGCTCCGTGCTGCCATCATGTTAATGAGCAGGCAGCACGAATTTCACGTTCTACCTGTACTACTTTCAACAGGTGTAGGCAGATCGCGCATCACGATCCCCGCATCCATTTTTGGGCCTTTTTCCAATTTGACCACCCCCCTGCAGAGAGGTTTAGGTTAAGACAAAAAATGGTAACAATGGATCTGATTTAGATCCCCTAATGTTCCCACTATTTATAAATTATAACATCGAGGGAGAATACTTTTTGCTATATTATAAAACTGTAATATGAGACATATAAATGCAAGTTCTTCCTTTCTTCCTGCATTATATAGCGCATTTCCTGACCTCCGGACATCCCAAAGTGCTTTACAGTCAATTAATTACTTTCGACGTGTAATTACTAATGTAGGGAACGCGGTAGCCAATTTATGCAAAGCAAGTTCCCACAAACAACAATTAAATAAAAGACCAGATAATCTGTTTTAGTGATGTTGGTTGAGGGATAAATATTGGCCAGGACACCAGTGATAACTCCCCTACTCTTCAAATAATGCCATGGAATCTCTAACATCCATGTGTTGGGGCAGATAGAGCCTTGGTTTAACATTTCATGTGAAAAACTGCATCAACAACAGTGCAGCACTCCCTCAGTACTGCACTGGAGTGTCACCCTGGATTATGTGCTTAAATCTCTGGGGTGGGGCTTGAACCCACAACCTTCTGACTCAGAGGTAAGAGTGCTACCACTGAGCCAAGGCTGACACTTATTATAAATATATATTTAATACTGTATTATATATTTCGCACTGTATTTGTCATTTTGTGTTCATATTTACTCATGGGTTTTGTTGCAGGTCATGATACTTTGGAAGGTGTTACAGTTTCTGCCTACATGTACACAGAGAGAAATTCAATATCTATCCTTGGGTGCAGTAAGATCACCTACATTCAGGATGTAGCGTATGAACTAGCTCAGGCTCTGGTTGGGAATGTTGACACAACCACCTGCACTAGTCACCTGACTCTGCTTGAACAATTTGACCTAACTATAGAGGCTCTGCAGTCTTTAGATGAGAAGATGACAGCTGCCGTTGAACACTTGGAGTTACCACCATCTTGGAATCTCCTTGGAAAGTGGGCAGGACAAGGTAATTGTATATTTAATCTTTAGTTTGCATAATGTGATTCTACATACTTGACTAGGGAATGTTGTGTTTTTCAAATTATGCAGTTAATGGATAGAATTCCCAGATATTGTGACACCATTGCCTGGGCTAGTTTTATAGGTGCCTTTGCAAAGGATTCCATGAACTTTCATCTTTCATATTGACAAGAGACAGAAACAGAAACATAGAAACATAGAAGACAGGAGCAGGAGTAGGCCATTCGGCCCTTCGAGCCTGCTCCGCCATTCAATGAGATCATGGCTGATCATCCAAATTCAGTACCCTGTCCCTGCCTTCTCCCCATATCCCTTGATCCCTTTAGCCTCAAGAAACATATCCAACTCTTTCTTTAATATATTTAATGAACTGGTCTCCACCGCCCTCTGTGGCAGAGAATTCCACAGGTTCACCACTCTCTGGGTGAAGAAATTCCTCCTCATTTCAGTCCTAAATGGCTTACCCCTTAACTTTAGACTATGACCCCTGGTTCTGGACTCCCCGGCCATCAGAAACATCCTTCCTGCATCTAGCCTGTCCAGGCCTGACAGAATTTTATAGGTTTCGATGAGATCCCCTCTCAATCTTCTAAACTCCAGTGAGCATAAGCCCAATCGACACAATCTCTCCTCATACGTCATTCCTGCCATCCCAGGTATCAGCCTGGTGAATCTTCGCTGCACTCCTTCCATGGCAAGAACGTCCTTCCTCAGGTAAGGCAACCAAAACTGCACACAATACTCAAGGTGCGGTCTCACCAAGGCCCTGTACAACTGTAGCAAGACATCCTTGTTCCTGTACTCGAACCCTCTTGCTACGAAGGCCAACATACCATTTGCCTTCTTAACCGCCTGCTGCACCTTGTTCTAGACACATTATGCTATTTGTAACTGATAATGGACTCTATTTTGTAACACCACTTATTATGCGATTTGGTGTGGAGCACAGCATAAGGAGAAAGATTATCCAATTCATTTCATATTTTTTCCTTGTCAGAACACTTAAGTATTTGTTGTAGAGGAATATATCCTAATGCTGCTTGTGTGTCCATGTAAGTTGGGGTGGGAAGGTATGTTCACAGCAGGTGTGACTCTAACAATGCTTTTTGCATAAGGATCTTGATTAAAATGAGTAAACATGGTACAGAGCACTTGTATGTTTTGAATATCAAGATGCAAGCTGCCCTATGTAGGTGCTTC
The DNA here is from genome assembly GCF_052327205.1 of Somniosus microcephalus. Lineage (NCBI taxonomy): Eukaryota > Metazoa > Chordata > Chondrichthyes > Squaliformes > Somniosidae > Somniosus > Somniosus microcephalus. The sequence continues at coordinate 218,336,535 of NC_140987.1, forward strand.
TATCAGGCAAATGTCCATCATACAACTAATGAGGAACCTCTGACTTATGGAGCAACACCTGCTGGAAGGCATTACCTTGAACAAGAGTTTCTTTATCAAAAGCTTGGTATCTATCATGGTTGAGTTGTAGAGAAGCAAGAAACTTGATTCATTGTTCAACAAGGTATGGCATGCACCCATGCTGTGATAAGGTGAATGGTGGAAATGTATATTTTTAATGGTGGGTTGTGCTTCCCACCCTCTTGTGTGAGGAGCTATTGGTATTTGCTACCTGCTTTGCCTAATGACCAATAATGGGTGACTATCCTTCTCAGGGATGGTGAAGAAGGGGCTAGGCTTGAGGATTCAGGTGGCTTCGAGATGAAATGCCTGGGATGGAATTTCAGAACTAGATCAACATGCCGTACTATCTCCAGTAATCCAATACCAGGGAGGTTGGCAGTACTCTTGGATACAGCTGATGACTGGCCAACCAGCTTGTCTCATTTAATAGAATCTGGATGTGTCATTGGGCATTGAGATTCATCCCACTTTGTTCCATATAATTCTGCAAAGCAACGTCTTAACAGGTAGGATGGTCCTGGCTGGACAAGCAGCAGAAAGCTTACTAGTGCTGGTAGGCAATGCAGTTTTAGCTGGTTGAACTCTAGCAGTATCCCTGTACACACTTGAGGGTCTCTAAGCTTTTGCCTAAATTCTCTGTACTTCAGTAATTGGGATGTGTTCTTCTGGAAAGAGTGTGGACTAAATTTCAAGCAAATGATATTCTATCTGTATGAATTTCTCAGTAGTTTCAAAATAAGCCAGGGAAATTGCTGTCTTTGTACTGTACTTTTGGTATTGGTGTTGTGCTGTAATTTTTGGCTCATGACCTTAAATGTGATTAAAAATGGGATTTTGCACGTGGCTTCTTTGTTTTGTTTATCTTGTCTTTGGTTCTTGATTTAAAATAGATTTTAAAAATACCACAGTCAAAATGGAGGCTACATATTCAGTTAAAAGTCAGCCTGTTAGGCTCAGAGATTAGGGGAGGTCATTTTCAAGTTTGCTGCCTGGACAGTAACCTAGTGGAGTGGATTGTCCACCCTTTTATAGAACCCGCTTGATTTTCATTCCGTTGATTTCAGTGGAACAAAAATTGGGTGGGTGGACCAGGTTACTGCCCAGGTGGTAAAGTTGAAAATTACCTGTGAGTTATCTATAAGAGAACCGTTGAAGGTGACAAAGTATGTTGATATGCTAATATTTTGATTGCACAATGCCTACCAGAAATGTTCCTATTTCATACAAGTCACTCAGAAAACAACTTGTTGCTTTCTTGGATAGTTTTGTAACTTCAAGTCTGACTGTGATGGACTGCTGAGAATTATTTGAAAGGAAATTGTTCTTTGGACAAAAGGGAAATCCTGGGCATAAATGTTACAGATTTGCCAACTTATACTAAGTTTGGTTTTGTGAAGTGCAGAGATGAGTTGGGATGTGGTTGTAAGTGTGGAATTCCTACAGCCTATCCAGTAGCAGTAAAAAGATTTATTCTTCCTGGGCCAGTGCTAATCAAGCATCTTGTATAAGGTTAAGCTTCTGATTTTAAGGACTGTGATCTAGACTTAAGAGAGCCATCTTTTTGTGGTGTGAATGAGAATAAGTATTGGAAAGTAGCCTGAATCATACTGAAGACTACCTGAAATAAGTTTTTTTTCATTGCTTTGGCTTTGCACCAGCAACAGTGTAAATACCTTTAGTGTAATTGCTTTAAAAAAATGAAACTAAGGCAATTTTATGGCAATTCCAGTTGTATGATTTAATCCATTCAGATATTTCCATCACTAACTAGTTAGAAGATGATCAGTAAAGCATTGTGGTCATGAGCAGAGCTCTGCGCAGAAATCTGAGCAGGTAGTGTAACTGTATCTCCCCATTGCTCAGATGTCCCGCATACTGTGGGCACAGTGTAATATCTTTAGAAGCCCATCTATCACCACAGGTGTTTTTAGGCTGCAGTGGAGTTCATACCAGACTATGCCAGGTAAGGTCAAAAATTGCATTTATCCTTTTACAGGAAACTTCGCGATATCCGGCACCGACAGGACCGGCGTGATGCCGATCTATGAAAACTTCCGGACAGACCAGCGCTAATATGGAGGATATGGAGGTTTTCATCTCCGTATCTGACAACAAACACTGTTGCTTAGCAACAGCTTGTAAACAGTCGGCCCATACCTTGGAAGCGTCTCTGGAGCTTAGCAACAGCTTCAGAGAGGCTTTCCAGAGACTGACTGTTTAAAAAAATGCTAGGAGAAGAAAAAAAAAGAAGAAAAACCTAACAAAACGGCTGCTGATTTCTGCCGTTAGATCGAGGTTTCTGGACATACAACTTCCGGATAAACCAAAGTTTCCTGTAATGCCAACGATGACTATTGTGTTGTATGGCATTTTTGCATTTTTTTTCTAAGCTGAGCGTCAATTGTAGAAGAAAACTTTTAAATAGTATTTTGAAATCGTTTCACCTGGCCAAAGGCAGTAAGAGAAACAGAAATGTCTGTTGCATTTTTCAGTACTGTAATGTATTCAAATGTGTTGATCCATTCAGGTGATTTGGGATACTGCAGCAAAGTAATAAGTACAGGCAGTGAGACAATTTTTGTAGTGGTTTAATTAGTGTACATTAATAATTATACAGAAATCATTTGTCTCCTATGTCATAACATTGTCCCATGCAATGACTATTTGGGTTTTGTGCAGAACGATTGGATAATTCCTTTATTGTAATTCCTTTATTGTTTATATCTAATTGTACAGTAAAATTAGTGCTGATTGCTGGCATCGCCAAGCTAGTTGTTTTTTTAAATTTCACATTTAGTTGGCATAATTAGTGAAAGGTTTTCAGTGTTATGGCCATTCATGTGTAATTGCATTCAAAGATATAATTAATGTATGAATAAACACTTGAGCCCAGATTTTGCTAACTCTACTGCACAAAGATAAGGTGGGATTATGTGGAAATGGATGGAAGTTCTGTATCCCTCTCGCCTGCCCCACGAGTGTGCTGAGATTATGTCCCAGTGCATTTTCTGGTAGGCGGGATCAGTGGTTGTAGAAATGCCCATCTCAAATAGACAGGCACTTCATTCTACTATTAATTTGGGATTGAGAGTTCTGCCCATCGTTTTCTACTGTGCAGGATGCCTGATTTAAGAATGTCCATATGAAATGAACATCCAGAATTGCTGAGTACCAGCAAGTGGTCTGAAGGTCTTAGACTGGACACAGTAATAGAAAAGCAAGTGCATTTTAGCCATTTCCTTTATTTTCTTCTGTTGAAATTTGGGTTCTCATGAGCAATTGTGCCAGCTATGGTAAATAATTTTTCACCCCCGCACCATTACTAGCACTAAGGGTTTGGAAGAGGAGGAGGACCTATGGAAGGATGCCACCTCATACAGCTTCATGCAGCATGAAAGATCGTCTAGGTTGTTGAGGTTGTTGTCATCATGAGTGGTGGTATAGAGATGGCATTACATGTTTCACTATACAGTTAAAATGCCTGTTCCTTCAGCATTAATATGTATACCATTGTACACAAATCAGTCCTGATTAGATATTTTATATTCCACCAAATACGTTGCTTGTTATCCTTTTTGGGTTGATGGCTTCAGTGATTTATTCTAGTGCCTACACTTATGTCTAGTTGATATTTGATGTGTTTTGTGTCCCCACTGGAGTGGAGCTAATTTACAGAACAAACTGGAAACTGTTCAACCTCCGTCGCCTCCAGCCCAGATCCAAAGTTGTCCCATCCTCCATCGTCGAATTACAGTACGCAGACGACGCTTGCGTCTGCGCTCACTCGGAGGTCGAACTCCAAACCATCGTCAACACCTTCACCGAAGCATACAAGAGCATGGGTCTTACACTAAACATCCGTAAGACAAAGGTCCTCTACCAACCTGCCCCCGCCACACAGTACTGCCCCCCGATTATCAAAATCCATGACGAGGCCTTGGACAATGTGGACCACTTTCCATACCTCGGGAGCCTACTGTCAACAAGGGCAGACGTCGACGACGAAGTCCAACACCGCCTTCAGTGTGCCAGTGCAGCCTTCGGTCGCCTGAGGAAGAGTGTTTGAAGACCAGGACCTCAAACCCGGCCCTAAGCTGATGGTCTACAGAGCAGCAGTGATACCTGCCCTGCTGTATGCCTCAGAGACATGGACCATGTACAGCAGGCACCTCAAAGCACTGGAGCGGTACCACCAACGCTGCCTCCACAAGATCCTGCAAATCCATTGACAGGATAGGCGCACTAACGTCGGTGTTCTTGCTCAGGCCAACATCCCCAGCATTGAAGCTTTGACCACGCTCAATCAGCTCCGATGGACGGGTCACATTGTCCACATGCCCGATACGAGACTCCCAAAACAAGCGCCCTACTCGGAGCTCCGGCACGGCAAGAGAGCCTCAGGTGGGCAGAAGAAACGCTTCAAGGACACCCTCAAAGCCTCCTTGAAAAAGTGTAACATCCCCATCGACACCTGGGAATCCCTTGCCCAAGACCGCACAAAGTGGAGGAGAAGCATCCGGGAAGGTGCCGAACACCTCGAGTCTCTTCGCCGGGAGCAAGCCGAAGCCAAGCGCAAACAGCGGAAGCAACACACGTCAACCCACCCACCTGCCCCTTCAACCACCGCCTGCCCCACCTGTGACAGAGACTGTAGGTCCCGCATTGGATTCATCAGTCACCTGCGAACTCACTTTTAATGTGGAAGCAAGACATCCTCGGTTCTGAGGAACTGCCTAAGAAGGAAGAAGATTTGACCTATTTTGTGGGCCCTTTCCCAACCAATGACTATGATCTTGAAATTACACCTTGGGATATTAGTGTATGAATGCTTAGCACATTCCTATAAAATTTCTTCCTCTGTTATTTTAATGGCAGCAGCAGCCCATTTAAAATTAAAAATCTCAAGCTCACATGTGGAGATCCCGTAGATGCTGCTGCAGCCCAAAGCATTTAGTGGCTGATTGCTTTGCATCCAGGGTGCAAATATTTCCTGAGCATATAGCAGAGAAAAAAGGGGCAGAGACCCTTGCATCTGTTCTCCGCCCAGTTTGCACTTCCTGCGCATTTCCGGGTATTTTGGAGGTGGAGAGCTTCATCTGGAACAGGCAGAAGCATTGAAATTGTACGATAATAAGGATTTTTTTTTCCAATGCACTTCCTGCCTTATTTTCTTGGGTTGCCACCAGCTTGACCATTAAAGTGGGCCTTTGTGGTTGTTCCCAGTCCACTCAATTTGGAAGACCTAATAATAGACTGCCAGCAACCTCCTCCCACGCCAAACAGATGAGCTTTTCTTTTTCCATTGCCAGGTAAGGGATAATCCGGGCGGGAGGCCTTCCAGCTGGCCGCCATTACCGCTGCTGCAGACATCTCAGTCCACTTTCCATCTCCTTGTTTCTTTGCGCCGCAGAAGTGAAAATCTGTCGTTATTCTGGAAGAAAGCATGTTTAACTCAAGCAAGGGTAATGGAAGGCTCTCCAGTACCTTGAACAAGCAAGCGTATGAATGCCATCTACGGACATATTATTATTACTATTACATATATTACTGTATTGTTTAGTGCTCACCAAGATTCTGATAGTAAAAGGAAAAATTGTAAATGCTGGAAGTCTGAAGTAAAAACAGAAAATGTTGAGAATACACATTAGGTCAGTCAGCATCTGTAAAAGGAAAAGAAAGGTTATGATATTTCAGGTGTGCTTAACTCTTAGCCTTTAGTCTGATGAAGGGTACACATCTAGAATGTTATAATCTGTCTCTTGTCTTTTTCTCTTGAGGATTTTCACTCTGAAGATGTTTAAAATTGCTGCCATTTCCCTTGTTGATATTTCTTTAATATAAGGGTAAAAATTCTGATTAGGCAGCTGCACTGTTGGAAGTGTGGCCAAATGAGCCAGCCAATATGCTGTGGCGATAACCTCATCTTACATTCTGGGGTCTTGGACATTTGCATGAAAGGGGCAGATGCCCAGGCCATTAAAAGTGCTCTGCAGTCATCCGCCCTACAGGGGCATTGAAATTTCAGGCTGGTCTGGTCAAAGATAAGAATTTAACTTCTGACTTGTTCGTTTGTTGATTTGGTGTTTCTTAAAGTTGGGAAATAGCACTGTGGACCCCACTTATCACACTCGTACAGCAAGTATGCTTGCATCATGCAGGTGTAGTTTCCATTGCTGTACAATGAGCGGGATTTCCAGAGGAGACTGTCATCCCATCAGCCCTGACTTTAACTGACGTCACCATGGAAGGGAATTTCACAAAGGAACTTCTACTCAGATTGTGCCATTTTCATGACTGAAATGGGTTGGAATTTCTAGGCTATAAGCATCTATAGATAGATAAATAGATACGAATAACATTTAAAACTGAGCTTTAATTTGAACTGATAACTGCTTTGGAAGTTTATCAGAATGAAGTCAGAAAGTGAGAGATTGCAGCTGCCAGGCACTGTGATTTAATATAATTCATCTCCTGTGTTTTCGTCAATCCCGATGCTGAAGAATGGCAATAGGCAAAAAGGCAAATGCTTAAAAAAAAAAAAACTTCCAAACAAGTGAAATATCTCTTTACCCTGATTTCCTTTTCTCTTTTGTTTCCAGAGGTAATCCACAGGGAAACCCTGCTACACGTATCAGTGAGATTAGGTCTTTATAAATTCTCTCAGTTTCTGCTGTGTAAGCCTGGTGGTATCCAAGCTGTTATGGTGCCCAATGAGGAAGGAGTGACGCCTGTCGACTTGGCATTGCAGAATGGGATGCAGTGTCTTGCTGAATTTTTCAAAGAGTAAGTACCTGATGCAAGGTGAAGTAGTCTTGTTTTCCATTTCGAATGCTACAGGATTTATTTTTAGGTTCATGGTTACAAATCTGTTTCGGTTCTGATAAATTTCCAAATAAGAGTATAATGCCTTTAATATAGAATGAAGTGGGAGTGCAAGGGTTGGTGTAGAATTGTAAATTATTTTGCATGAGTGGAAAAATGTAGAATTCAGTATATGGATATGCATGATGATTATAGGAAATGTATTAACTTCAGTGATACGTTTTACATACGTATTCGGGAAGTATTTATAGTTTTGAGCACATTTTTGTCATAACTTATGCCCATTAGGTTAAATGGAGAAAAAAGTGCTGAATGACACCAGTAACAGTTCCCACAGCAAAACAGGTGGTAACGAGGGAGAAAAAAGTACATTAACACTACTTTTGTATCACACTGAGGAGTGCAGTATTGGTTCTGTTTTCATGAGGGTGAAAGTGGGAAGCTTTGTTTCACTATCTGCTCGCATTGCTGTGAAGTTTCGGAAGACAAAGGGCTAGAAATTCATCTACTTAACGCCACTCTGTAGCGCCATGAAGTGGCGATAAAATGGCGGCTGCCACTCTTTCGCCCAGCTGGTGGTGGTTCCTGCGACGGCCGCCATATTCCTCTCTCCCTTTGAACTGCCGGTAACTGGCAACGCCCTGGGAAAAAAATGGCGGTGTGGTGATGTCACTCGGTGTGCAACGCCGACTTAACCTGGCGTGCAATCAGGCTGACAGTGGCGATATCTGCAGCTCTTAAAGGGACACACATATCATTCAGGTAAGTTTGAATTTAAGGGTTTGGACTTTTATTTTATTGAAGTGGTATGCTGCAATAGATGTGAATAGTTTTTTTTAAGTGTTGGTGTGTGCTGCTGGATGCTTGCAAGGGCTCGGATGGTAAATGAAGGCCTTTGAGATGACAGAACATGCTGCGAATACTCAGCAGGTCAGGCAACATCTGTGGAGAAAAAAAACACAGTTCGTGTCTCAGGTCGACATGCTACCTGACCAACTGAGTATTTCCAGCATTTTATTCTGTCATTTCATATTTACAGCATCCACTTGCAGTGGGAAGAGGAAGACGCAAAAGAGGAGGAAGCCGAAGAGGAGGAATCCGATGGAAGGATGCAGACTGCCCCTTTGTGGCCAGGATATCCGGGATGGAATCAACTGCCTGCAGTCCCACTGGCTGGGTGGGCTGCATTTCTTGGGTGTGTGAAATGAGGAAGGAGCAAGGGTGGAGTTGTGCTGATGGGATGGCAGGAAAGCAAGAGGTGCATGCCAGAAGGAGAATAACGTACGAAGATACCCGCATCTTGTATCCTTTCAGCCCCACCGCTGGCCAAGGGCTCAACCATGCCCCTGCCAAGAATGGCCTGCACCGTCTCCTCCAAGGGGGGTGAGGTGAGGCTAGGAATGGGAGATGCGCCTCGTCATTGGCGCAGATTGTTGGTAGGTGAGTAATTGGGGGTTGTGCATTGAGCAGTGTGTGAGGCTGGTGGTGCAGTTGGTAGGAGATTGCTTTTGCAGATGCATTCACTGACCTTGACCAGTGGTCTGAGGTCATGAAGCTTTTTTGGGCACTGGAGGCAGGTGGTGGGGCGACACTGCTGGCAGTGATGGCCTTAGTGATGTACTCCCACATTGTTCTTTCTGGAGGGCCTACTGGCCCCTGTGGCTAGAGGGCCGCTCTTGCAGTGTTGATCCCCTGCACAAAGCTGGAGTGCTGCGTATGAGACCCTTGGCGCCCCTTCCCTGGTTTGCTGAACCATTTGTGTTAGTGCTGAGGCAGTTTTCCCATTTGTTGAGATTAGGAAGGTAATTCAGCTTTAACAGCTGAATATTCACATTTGGAACTTCTTTTAAATACTGACTATTTCTTAAAAGGCAGAAAGGGCTGAAAAATGTATTGATTCACTGCACTTTATTTTGTATTGCTTCAGTGTGCATGGCCCCTTTAATTCTCAGACCTCTTCATTACCCACAATTCCCTGCGAGCTCCACAGCTTTGCTCACACAGGCTGTGGGAAGCTGCAATGCCAGACTTGAACAGAAACTTGGGCCCGATCCCTCCAGCAACGCCACCAGGACGGCGTTGCATGGAAGGTCAGCACTGCGCCACCTATCTCCATGCATTCCCAGACCAATTTCACTTGGTTAGCGTTGCGGCCATTTCCAGCGGCCACTAACTGCAGTGCCAACTTTGCTGGCAAACACACATTTTTCCCCCATAGCTCCATATATGTACTCTCTCATCGGTACAAAAACACACCCATGGGGCACTGCTCATCCATTCCTCCCTTTCTCCCAGTGTCGTATAAAGATGCCATAGTTGGTACAATAGAAATATCAGTTCTCTTGCAGGAACTATGGAATTAAAGAAGTGAGTTACTATGGCATATGGGCTTCAGGACTTCAGGACAAGCTCAGGGTGGTAGAGGCAAGGAAAAACTCGTACCTCTGATTCAGAGGATGAGATGTGTTATGCTTCAGAAACCGTATTTTGTATACTTTAATGATCTATAAACCTACAATGTTTTTTTTTTTAAAAAGCAGAAAATCAGTTCCCTTCCACAGACTGGGTGGTGGGTGGATGACAGTATGGTCCTTTCAGTTGGGACCTGGCTTCTAAACTAGCCAAGGTTAATTGAACTAATTTCTTCAGTCTGAGAGTTAAATGAAACTATGGGGCAGTCGGAACCTGAATTTAGGTACAGCAAAAAAACTCGCAAGTGACTCGGAACAAATTTGTACTTTCACAGATTACGAAGATGGCACTCTTGCAAAGTTACTTTTGTAAAGCAGATTGTGGAACAATAGGTAGGGAGATTTGCATTGCACCTGGTCTTGTGCTATCTGGGGTGCAAAAGTAGAACGTTTCTAAATTTTTCAATAGGAACATTCCTCAATTTTAAGAAAAAGTTACAATACACCAAATGGATTTTTTAAAATTCGTTTTTTATGGGATGTGGGCGTCGCTGGCAAGGCCAGCATTTATTGCCCATCCCTAATTGCCCTTGAGAAGGTGGTGGTGAGCTGCCTCCTTGAACCGCTGCAGTCTGTGTGGTGAAGGTACTCCCACAGTGCTGTTAGATAGGGAGTTCCAGGATTTTGACCCAGCGACGATGAAGGATCGGCGATATACTTCCAAGTCAGGATGGTGTGTGACTTGGAGGGGAACTTGGAGGTGGTGGTGTTCCCATGTGCCTGCTGCCCTTGTCATTCTAGGTGGAAGAGGTCGCGGGTTTGGGAGGTGCTGCTGAAGAAGCCTTGGCGAGTTGCTGCAGTGCATCTTGTAGATGGGACACACTGCAGACACGGTACGCCGGCGGTGGAGGGAGTGAAAGTTTAAGGTGGTGGATGGGGTGCCAATCAGCAGGCTGCTTTGTCCTGGATGGTGTCGAGCATCTTGAGTGTTATTGGAGCTGCACTCATCCAGGCAAGTGGAGAGTATTCCATCACACTCCTTACTTGTGCCTTGTAGATGGTCGAAAGGCTTTGGGGAGTCAGGAGGTGAGACACTCGCCGCAGAATACCCAGCCTCTGACCTGCTCTTTTTGCCACAGTATTTATGTGGCTGGTCCAGTTAAGTTTCTGGTCAATGGTGACCCCCAGGATGTTGATGGTGGGGGATTCGACGATGGTAATGCCATTGAATGTCAAGGGGCAGTGGTTAGACTCTCGCTTGTTGGAGATAGTCATTGCCTGGCACTTCTGTGGCGCGAATGTTACCTGCCACTTATCAGCCCAAGCCTGAACATCGTCCAGGTCTTGTTGCATGTGGGCATGGACTGCTTCATTATCTGAGGAGTTGTGAATGGCACTGAACACTGTGCAGTCATCAGCGAACATCCCCATTTCTGACCTTATGTTGGAGGAAAGGTCAATGATGAAGCAGCTGAAGATGGTTGGGCCTAGGACACTGACTTGAGGAACTCCTGCAGCGATGTCCTGGGGCTGTGATGATTGACCTTCAATCACCACAACCATCTTCCTTTGTGTTGGGTATGACTCCAGCCAGTGGAGAGTTTTCCCCTCGATTCCCATTGACTTCAGTTTTACTAGGGCTCCTTCATGCCACACTTGGTCAAATGCTGCCTTGATGTCGTCATGGTGTGGAGGTGCCGAAGTTGGACTGGGGTGGACAAATGTAAGAAGTCACACAACACCAGGTTATAGTCCAACAGCTTTATTTGAAATCACAAGCTTTCGGAGCGCTGCTCCTTTGTCAGGTGAAGTGGAGAAATGCATAAAGACACAGCTTATATAGTCAGAGAATAATGTCAGATGTTTACAGGTAATCTTTCCAACTACCATTTATCGCACCTCGGCAGAGAGATAATCACAGCAATCAAAGGTGTGAATGGTGTCCAAACAGGTCAGTCAGGAAAACATTACATCAAAGAACATGCAGATGCTGGGGTCTGTATGAAAAACAAAAAAACAGACAAAAAACATTTTTTTTGCTGGAAATCACAGCAGGTCCGGCCGCATCTGTGTAGAGACGGACACCGTGCAACAATCACCAGGCAGGAGTGTTCCCTCCCAGTCGGGGAACACTTCAGCAGTCAAGGACATTCAGCCTCCGATCTTCGGGTAAGCATTCTCCAAGGCAGCCTTCGAGACACACGACAACGCAAAATCGTCGAGCAGAAACTGATAGCCAAGTTCCGCACCCATGAGGACGGCCTCAACCGAGATCTTGGGTTCATGTCACGCTACATGTAACCCCACCTGACGCAGGGTCATCCAGACTCAAGTCGACATTGGCTTGTTCTCTCTACACAGATGCGGCCGGACCTGCTGTGATTTCCAGCAAAGAAAATGTTTTTTGTCTTTTTTTGTTTTTGCACTCATGTGCTGGGCTCCACCATCATTGAGGATGTGGATATTCATGGAGCCTCCTCCTCCTGTTAGTTGTTTAATGGTCCACCACCATTCACGACTGGTTGTGGCAGGACTGCAGAGCTTTGATCTGATCCTTTGATTGTGGGATCGCTTAGCCCTGTCTATAGCATGCTGCTTCCACCTTGTAGCATGCATGTAGTCCTGTGTTGCAGCTTTCCCAGGTTGGTACCTCATTTTTAGTTACGCTTGGTGCTGCTCCTGGCATGTTCTTCTACATTCCTTATTGAACCCGGGTTGGTCCCCTGGCTTGATGGTAGAGTGAGGGATATGCTGGGCCATGAGGTTACAGATTGTGGTGGAATACAATTCTGCTGCTGATGATGACCCACAGCGCCTCATGGATGCCCAGTTTTGAGCTGCTGGATCTGTTCTGAATCTATCCCATTTAGCACAGTGGTAGTGCCACACAATACGGTGGAGGGTGTCCTTAGTGTGAAGACGGGACTTAGTCTCCACAATGACTGTGCGGTGGTCACTGCTACCAATACTCTCATAGACAGATGCATCTGCGACCGGTAGATTGGTGAGGACGAGGTCAAGTAGATTTTTCTTCATGTTGGTTCTCTCACCACCTGTCTCGGGCCTAGACTGGCAGCTATGTCCTTGAGGACTCGACCAGCTCGGTCAGTAGTGTTGCTACCGAGCCACTCTTGGTAATGGACATTGAAGCCCCCCACCCAGAGTACATTCTGTGCCCTTGCTACTCTCCGTGCTTCTTCCAACTGGTGTTCAACATGGAAGAGTACTGATTCATCAGCTGAGGGAGGGCGTTAGGTAGTAATCAGCATGAGGTTTCCTTGCCCATGCTTGACTTGAAGCCATGAGAATTCATGGGGTCCGGAGTCAATGTTGAGGACTCCCAGGGCCACTCCTTCCCGACTGTATACCACTGTGCCGCCACCCCTGGTGGGTCTGTTCTGCCGGTGGGACAGAGCATACCCAGTGATGGTGATGGAGGAGTTTGGGACATTGGTGGAAATGTATGATTCTGTGAGTATGACTATGTCAGGCTGTTGCTTGACTAGTCTGTGGGGCAGCTCTCCCAATTTTGGCACATGTCCCCAGATGTTGGTGAGGAGGACTTTGCAGTGTTGAATGGGCTGGGTGTGCTGTTGCCGTGTCCATAGCCGGTGCCGATGCCGGATGGCCCGTCCGGCTTTATTTTTATTATTTTGTTTCGTAGTGGTTTGTTACAACTGAGTGGCTTGCTAGGCCATTTCAGAGGGCAGTTAAGAGTCAACCACATTGCTGTGGGTATGGATTAACAGTAGTGTTGAAAGTCAACTTTGTTTAGGACTAAGTTGGATTTTCTAACTATTATGTCTGTGTATAATTGAGACACGGACTGCAGGAGTTGGTTATAACAGGTCTTTACTGAATGGAGGCAACCTGGAACTACTATGCAAATGTTACTACACAGGCTTATATACAGGGGTGGTCACTACTGGTACTGCAGTATACAGGGGCTGCAGAATATAGTTCCTTCTGCAAAGTACATACACTACACTAACCAAAGTGAGCTGTGTCTATTTTATCCATCTTGGTTTTCACATCTAGTTTGAGGCCTAGCAATTCTACATCGCTAAAAACCTGCTGGTGCCACCGAGGGCTGGTGTTAACAGCCGCCAAAATTGATGACGCTGGCAGGACTGGTAAATTGGCGCTGCTGGCTAATTAACATTTGCTTCGCGCTAAACTGGAGTGGGCCTTTGGCGTAGCGGTAAGCATCCCCGCCGCTGGGCCAGAAGGTGTAGGGTTTCGAACCCCGCTCCAGACAGTCCTGGCAAGTAGAATCGGAGTTCCGGCTCTAAATTCTGGGTTGACATCCAGCGGGATACTTGCGTCCGTGGGTGTGGGTGGCCCCCCCCCCTCGTATGGGATGTGGGAGCCCGTAAAACCCTCCCGCCATAATGGCTGGTATGAAGATAGTTACGGTCACGGAAGGAGCGTTTAACGCGGCCAGAAATCCTTCCACTACTTCATACTGTTCCCCAAAGGGAACAGTGTGTAGACACGATAAGAAGTGGTGCTAAACTTACCATGCAAGGCCATTTTGGTGGCGTTAGTCCCGGCAGCTGGCCCAATGTGGCGTGGCCGTAGTGTCATTGCAGGAGGAATAGCCTCTCTGAAAGTGAGGCTGTCATTTCATAAAGCAGTGCTAAACATGAGGCACACCTCCCATTCCTAGCTTCACCCCTCACCTCCTTGGAGGAGACCGTGTTGGCCATTCTTGGCAGGGGCATGGCTGAGCCCTTGGCTAGCGGCGGGGCTGAGAGGATACAAGATCCTCGTATTCTCATATGTTATCTTCCTTTTCACATGCACCTCTTGCATTCCCACCCTTTCCTCACCACAACTCTATGCTTGTGCCTTCCTCATTTCACAAACCCAAGAAATGCGGCCTGCTCAGCCAGTGGTTGACCAAGAAGAGGGAGAGGAGAGTGAAGTAGAAGAAGAAACACTGTCACTCGATTTCACACTCTCAGCCACCAGCTCCTCAAGGTCATTTGCAGTGTCCCCCACTGAAAGTCAGCAGCCTTCCACCAGCCACGCTGCAGCCACTGGGTTAGCACTGCATGGTATCCGTAGGATAGGCAAAGGCACACACAAGACAGTCACTAAGGGAATGTATAAGGGTGATGAGTTGATTTCTTGGTGTCATATTGGATGGATAGATGTTTAAAATTGGATTGGAAGGTTTGGTTTGTGGTGGCTTTTATTTCAGCATTGTGGCCAAGCGGATGTTGTGATGGTCAGTAACAGAGGGGGAGGGTAAGGTGCAGGACAAATGTTGAAAGGGGAATTGGGGTTGTGGTCACTGGTACCGCAGGAGGATGATTCCATCCCGGATATCCCGGCCAGAAAGGGCTGTTTGGGTTGCATCCTTCCTTCTGCTTCCTCCTCTTCTGCAAAATTTATAGGTGTCAACCTTGGGTTAGTGGTAGCACTCTCACCATTCCAGAGACTAGAGCACATAATAATGTTGGCAGTGCTGAGAGAATGCTATAGTGTTAGAGGTGTCGTCCTTTAGGTAAGGTGTTAAACCGAACCTGTCTGTCCTGTCTCCAAGTCCCGTTTGCCCATCACCCCTATGCTCGCTGATCTACACTGGCTCCCGGTTAGGCAACACCTCGATTTTAAAGTTCTCGTTCTTGTTTTCAAATCCCTCCATGGCCTCGCCCCTCCCTATCTCTGTAATCTCCTCCAGCCCCACAACCCACCGAGATAGCTGCGCTCCTCTAATTCTGGCCTCTTGAGCATCCCTGATTTTAATCGCTCAACTATTGGTGGCCGTGCCTTCTGTTGCCAAGGCTCCAAGCTCTGGAATTCCCTCCCTAAACCTCGCTACCTCTCTTTCCTCCTTTAAGACGCTCCTTAAAACCTACCGCTTTGACCAAGCTTTTGGTTATCTGCCCTAATTTCTCCTTAGTTGGCTCAGTGTCAAATTTTGTTTTATAAGGCTCCTGTGAAGCGCCTTGGGACATTGTACGATGTTAAAGGCGCTATGTAAATACAAGTTGTTGTAGTTGTCTTGGGTAGGCTTGAAAGATCCCATGGCAATATATAAACAAGAATAGAGGAGTTCTTCAGTGTCCTAGCCAACATTTATCCCTCAATCAACATCCCAAAAAAACACAGATTATCAGGTCATTTATCTCCTTCCTATTTGTGGAACCTTGCTCTGCACAAATTGACTTCTGCATTTCCCTACATTATAACAGTGACTACACTTCAAAAGTACTTCATTGTCTATGAAGCTCTTTAGGACCTCTTGAGGTCGTGAAAGGTGCTATATAAATACAAGTTCTTTTCTTTATTTTTTCTGTTTTGAATTGTTCAAAATAGTTATTAATTACCTTTGCAAGCTGGTGCGAAGGAGGGGCATATTAAAATGTATTTTGTCATTTTGTTCCTCTTTTCTCCTTCTTAGTCTTCAGAATTCCCAAGTCACTCCCTCACTCGGAATCTCTAAGACTTATGGTGACAGCCACGTACTACAGAAGTGCCTTAATGGACCAAACACTTTCATACTGACTGTGGAAAACAACATGAGGCACTCACTGGAGACAGATGTTCTACTTCTGAGGAGCTATCTACAGAATGCTAACTTGGAGAATGTGGTAAGATTAAAATATCTTCCTGGCAGTTTAAATCTGTTATCAATATACAAGAGAGCATAAGTATTGTGGTGTTTCCTGAATAGTGGTAGACATTCACAGGAACTGCTCTGTGTGAGGTTTTCGGTCTGTGATTTAGAGAGTAGTGTATAGATTAGTATTCAGACGTACCAAAGTTCAGCTCAGTATATGATGTATGTTTTGAACATCTCAAACGCATCAGTACTTCAATTAAAAAAATATCCTGGCATTAAGTATTAACAACAAAAGTATTTACAAAAATAATTAGTGTTAGAATTATAGAATCACTAGCTGGAGTGCCTGGCGGTGCCGAGGCTTTTTCGAGGGCATGTTGTTGTTGGAAGAGAGAGAGAGAGCGACTGGGAGGAAGAGAGAGAGCGACTGGGGGGAAAGAGAGAAAGCGACTGGGGGGGGAAGAGAGAAAGCGACTGGGGGGGAAGAGAGAGAGCGACTGGGGAGGGAAGAGAGAGCGCGACTGGGGGGGAAGAGAGAGAGCGACGGGGGGAAGAGAGAGAGAGCGACTGGGGGGAAGAGAGAGAGCGACTGGGGGGGGGAAGAGAGAGCGCGACTGGGGGGGAAGAGAGAGAGCGACTGGGGGGGGAAGAGAGAGAGCGACTGGGGGGGAAGGTGGCCCGATGGACCCCTGCGAAGGAAGGAAGAAGGTAAGCTCTCCCTCCCTGTCCCACCCCCTCACTCTTTCCCTCCCTGTCCCACCCCCTCACTCTTTCCCTCCCTCACCCTTTCTCTCCCTCCCCCGTCTCTCCCTGCTTTACTCTCCCCCCCACCCTCTCTCGCTCCCCTCCCCCCCCACCCTCTCTCGCTCCCCTCCCCCCCACCCTCTCTCCCTCCCCTCTCTCCCTCCCCTCCCCCCCACCCTCTCCCTCCCCTCCCCCCCCCCCCCCCCCCACCCTCTCTCCCTATTTCTCTGTCTCTCTGACGTCTGTTCCCCTCTGCCGCTCTCAGTTTTTCTTCTGCCGTTTTTTGTCTGCGAGCTCGCCGGCCGCTCAGGCTCTGTATGGAAATCATCTTGGCGCCGGTGCCCGATTTGCTACTCCAGGCCCCGCCGTCCGCCCGCTCTCCGGGGCAAGCTAAGAGCCGGGCTCCGGCCCCACACCCACACCGCCAGGGATCAGCACCCGGGGAACCCGCCCGCCGCCCAACGTGAACAAAGACCCTCCTCACCTGTCATGGAGTTGAAGTCTCCAAAAGCGGCCACAGTGCCCCTGGCCTCTTCCCCCACGCATTCAGGAGGCGCGGGGAAGAGAGAGAGAGAGAGACAGACTTGGGGGGGAGAGTTAGACGCCGCCGCGCACCTGCTCTGCGGAGCTCCGTGCCGCCACCACCGCACCAGCCTTTACTAAGATGGCGGCGGTAGCGGCGCTCGGCTGAGGCCCGCCCCTCCAGCCTTCACAAAGATGGCGGCGATCGGGGGCCGCTTGTTGATTGGGGCCGGGAGGTGCCTAGCTCGGGCGTGGGTGCGGAGGAGAGGCTGAGGCTTCGAGGCCTACCTGGAAAAACGGGGAAAGGTAGGAAAATTAATGAGATTAGATAAAAGATTTAGAAAGTAATTAACTTTTTAAAAAAACAATATGTGTTTTAAAAGCAACTTTTCTTTTAACGACGCAGAAAGCGGGAAAAAGAAATGAAAAGTTTGGAATCAAGATGGCGGCGACTCACCTTGGTTCAGAACGATAAGGCCCGCCCACACACGCACCGATTGGTCGACCGTTAGGTGACCGAAGCGTAGGATTGGTTTTGTTTTATAACGCTTCTGTGAAGCACCTTGGGACAGTTTACTACATTAAAGGTGCTATACAGATGCAAGTTGTTGTAGATACCACAACAGTAACTTGCATTTATATAGCACCTTTTAATGTAGAAAAAATCCGAAGGCACTTCACAGAAGCATATTCAGACAAAATTGTGTATTGAGCCAGAGAAGGAGATATTCGGAGGGTAGACCATAGAATATGAACATATTAATAAATTATGGTTATAGGCCTAGGCTTCGCCACCTTCTTGATTTGGGTCACATCTCTGGAGGGACAGGTCTTCCATCTGTTGCCAAGCTGTGTGTGATGGCGATATCTGCTTTGTTTTTTAAACCTTGCTACTTCTGTTCTCTGTTTGATAAGTTAGTGCGCTTCTGCCATAAGGGGTTGGCAAACCACTGTTTATCATCAGCATGTGGTCCTGATGTGAAATATATGCCCAAAGAAACATCTGAGTTTTATCTGGCTGAGGGGTTACAAAATTAGTGTACTCTCTGGTACCGCAGTGGTCTGAGAAGAAGTACCGTTTGATAGATGTCTGACTAGGTCCACAAAAGCTAATGTCAATCCCTTACTGTTTGATTCCTTTTTCATCTGCTGCAAATAAACAAATGGGAAAACGATAAATTTTTCATTGCACTTCCACGATGAGTCACCTAATGGGAGAGTGTTAAATTGCTGAGATTAGAAATACTGACTGTCAGTAAACAAAGTTGAGGGATTCTAAAATGCCTAGTTCATGCTGTTCAATGTCCTGTTAAAATATTATTCATTCATTAATCATCCGGCAACAGAGCTGATTTTCCAAACTTCAATTAGCAGACAATTTTATAAGATCAGGCAGCATAAGATAGTTCCTTTCAGCACAATTATTTCACTACACTGAATCAATACCATTAGGCTGTCAGATATTGTCTGTCAGTCAGAAATTTCCTGATGTTAGACTTTGCAGTTTTTGGATTAAGTTAGACTTATTAGCACTGCTTAATATCTAGTCATCATTATAGTGCACTAGAAATGAATGGTGAACAAACTTGTTTTCAGGGATAAAGGGGGCTAAATTGGATAAGACCCAAAAATGGGTGCTGGGGTATCGCGATGCATGATCTTCCTGCGCCTGTTGAAAGTAATGCAGACAGCACGCAAAACTCGTGGCAGGGTTTATGAGCGTGGAGAAGGGCTTGCAGGATGTCATAGCAGTCCAGTAACCTGTCCTCCAACAGATGGTTAGAAATGCTGAGGCACTGCCCTGGGGGAGTGGCAGTGGCTACGTGGAGGAAAACCTGCTGTCCTCTCTCAGGATGACAGCATTCCTACTCCCACCACTGCCACTCCGCCAGTGCCATTGCAGTTGCCTGTCAGCCAGCCAGCTCGGACTGCTGCCGCCCATGCCGAGGGGGTGCAGTCAGCCGGGCCTTCTAGGCCCAGAACTGCTTGAGGTCATCCTGCAAGGCCATCTGCAGTCTCCCCCACGGAAAGTCAGCAACCTTCCACCAGCCTTGCTGCAGCCACTGGGGTAGCACTTTGTAGGAGCACTAGAATAGGCAAAGACACAAACAACAGACACTAAGGGAATGTACAAGTGTGATTAGTTGACTTTGTAATATAATACTGGAATGAATCATTTAAAAAGTATTTTTGGAATGTTTGTTTTGCGGTGGCTTTCATTTCAACATTGTGGCCAAGAGGACGCTGTGATGTTCTGCAACAGAGGGATGGTAACGTGGGGAAATGTTGAGCAACGGGGATCTGGGGTTTCATTGAGGGGAACCGGATTCTGATGATGCACTCACAGACAGCTCCTCCTCCTCCTCTTTCCCCCCTCCTCCTCTTCCTCCTCCTCAGGTGGTTATGGAACCCATGGTGGCAAGGGCTGCCAATTTTGTGGAGGATGCAGCAGTGCACCACAAATTGGGACATCTGCTCCGGTGAGTACTGAAGAGTTCTTCCCGAGCGGTCAAGACAGCGGAACCGTTGCTTGAGCACCCCAATGGTCTGCTCAATGAGGTTCCTCGTGGCAGCATGGCTGTCATTAAA
Organism: Somniosus microcephalus; assembly: GCF_052327205.1. Lineage (NCBI taxonomy): Eukaryota > Metazoa > Chordata > Chondrichthyes > Squaliformes > Somniosidae > Somniosus > Somniosus microcephalus. The sequence goes on from NC_140987.1 coordinate 218,356,260, forward strand.
TGATTGCTGGCCACGAGTGATGGGATTGCGGAGGGGAGTCATCAGCCAGGTGTAGAGTGGATAGCACTTGTCGCTGAACAGCCATCCTTGGGTTCGACATGGTGGCTGGAAGATTGCTGGCATATTAGACTGGTACAGAATGAAGGCATCAAGGCTGCTGCCAGGATACTGGGCATTCACCATCATGATGTACTGGGCACGGTCACACATCAACTACACATTAAGTGAGTGGTACCCTTTGTGGTTACGGTGCATCTTTGCATTGATATGTGGTGCCCGCAAAGCCATGTGTGTGTAGTCGATGGAGCTCTGCACCATGGGGAAGCCCGATATCCTGGCAAAGCCATGTGCGTGCTCCTCCTGCTTCTCATGAAGCCCCTTCTCATAGTGTACAGAACCTCTTGTGATGTCCTGGATGCAGTGATGGATGACGAACTGTGAGATGTTAGCTATGTCGCCTGTTCCAGCTGGAAAGGTCTAGTGAAAAAATTCAGGGCCACGGTGAACTTGAGGGCCACTGGCAGAACTGTCATCACCTTGCTCTGAAGCTGCAGGTCTGGTTCCAAGAGCTGGCAAAATTCTGCGACCACCTTCTTGGTGAAGTGGAGCTGCCGAACACACAGCTCCTGGCTTAGGTGCAGGTAGGAGAAGTGCTCCCTGAAGACCCTAGATGGGTAAGGTCTCCTGCTGAGAGCCCTCCTCCTGTTCCCTCTGTGAGCAGCTTGTCTTCTTTGCTGCTTCTGCCCCATCTCTCTGTCGTGCTGCAGCGCGAGGGGTACGGCAAGTAGAGCCCATGGGAACTGGTTGGATGGGTGGTTAAATGTGCGGTAGAATACTTACCACTGTGTTCCCGATGCACTCCCGCCCACTGTCCTCTTAACTGCGCAGTTTTCAGAGTCCGCTGAGGCATGGGCCTCATGAATACATGGAAATTGGAGCCCTACGACACAATTAGGACTCAGTCACCATTTTAACTAAAAATCTCACAAATCTGCCTAGTGCAGGATGTACCAGTAAAACCTAAAAAGGTCACTTGGAGCCACGAAACAGTATTTAAAATCGCAATCACCTTGCAGGTATATGGATCATGGGATCTATGTGCTTTTGTGCTGTTTGGATTGCCAGGAGAGTTTCCAATTTCCAGATTTATTCTTTGAGGTGAGAGTGATTGCCCTTGACATCAAGGCAGCATTTGACCGAGTGTGGCATCAAGGAGCCCTAGTAAAACTGAAGTCATTGGGAATCGGGGGGAAACTCTCCACTGGCTGGAGCCATACCTAGCACAAAGGAAGATTGTTGGAGGTCAATCATCACAGCCCCAGGACATCACTGCAGGAGTTCCTCAGGGCAGTGTCTTAGGCCCAACTGTAATGTATGTACCTTTTAAGGGGGGAACTACTTTTTACAGCTCATGTATACTGTAGTACCGGCAGTGACCACACCTGTATATAACGCTGAGTAGTAATCTGTACAGATCAGTTGCAGTCTGAGCCACTTTGAGTAAACACCTATTGTACCGTTCTCCGCAGTCTGTGTCTTATACACGGACGTAACATTGGCGACGAGGCAGGTTCCAACCTACCTGCAACTCTGCATCACCTCCCGGGGATTCGTTCCTGGAGATCAGTGGATTGGAGGTCAAGGCCAGAGACTCAGGCGTCGACCACGGGCAACCGCCCAGTCATCCAGCAGAGACTTGAGAATTGCGGGGGAGGCTGTCGAGAGCCAGGCTTGGCTTTCCAGTCGAGGTGGTCCAGCGAAACGGGCTGGCAACAGGTAGTGCGCAGACCCTTCCCAGACAGCGGCGGGCTAGAGCCCGACCGAGTGGCACAGCAAAGGGCCGAGCAGCGTCGACGGGGGAGAGAGAGAGAGAGAGAGAGAGAGAGGGCAGAGCGCACAGGGCGTAGCCGGTGTTCAGGGGCCGAGCAGCGTCGGAGAGAGGGAGAGAGAGACGCGCAGAAACCCGCGAGGCGCCGCCATTGCCACGAGGACCGCCGAGAGCGGCGTTGGCAGCAGCGCAGGAGAAGCGCGCGAAACCTACAGGGCGCCGCCATTGCCACGAGAGCCGCCGGGAGCGGCGTCGGCAGCAGCGGGGAGGAAGGAAAGCGCGGGAGACGCCATTTTAAGCCATTGGGAGACGCCATTTTAAACCACACCCAAAATGCCGAAGAGTGGCAGTATCACCGCATTTGACAATGAAGTCAAAGATTGGACTACATATGTCGAACGAATAGAGGTGTACTGCAATGCAAATGGGGTGTCAGATGACGAGAAAGCATCGGTATTGTTAAATTTAATGGGTGCAAAGACGTATGGTTTATTACGAAATCTAGTAACCCCAACGAAGCCAATGGAAAAGAGTTTTGAAGACACAGTAACGATACTAAAGGAACATTTAAACCCCACACCGCTGCTGATAGCAGAAAAATTCAAGTTTCACAAATGGAACCATCATAAGGATGAAAGCAATGCTGATTATTTAACAGAACTGCGCAAACTATCGAAACACTGCCAGTTTGGAGCGGGACTGACAGATGCCTTAAGGGACAAGTTTGCATGTGGGCTTCAAAGTGAAGGAACCCAGAAACGGCTTTTATCTGAAAAGGACCTTACGCTAGAAAAGGCTTTCAGCATTGCGGTATCATATGAAGCAGCAGCCCGGGGCGCTGCAGAGATACAACAGAGACCGCAAGAATATTGCACAAACGAAATGTCATATGGAACAGAGAAGTGCTATCGCTGCGCCAGAACAACACACGACCAGAATGGTTGCTGGTTCAAAGACAAAGTGTGCAGACAGTGTGGAAAAGTAGGACACACAGCACGAGTCTGCAGGTCGGGAAAGAAAACCAGCAATAAGAAACCTACCAAAGGAAAGTACCAGAAGGTACATAAGATGACGGAGAATAGTTCAGACGAACAATAGAGTGATAACGACTCCGAAAGCAGGGAACTGAGTTGTCTGAAACTACATAATGTGATCACAACGGAGGATCACCGAACCATTTGGGTCACTCTCAAGATAGCAGGAGTCCAGGTAAAGATGGAATTGGACACAGGATCAGCCCTAACAGTCATAAACCGACGGGACTACGAGCGGCTATTCTCACACATACCCTTGAGAGACACAAATTATTTTGAAGACGTATACGGGGCAAGAAGTCTACCCCAAAGGAAAAATAAGGGTGACCATTATATATAACGGTAAGGAAACACCAAAACTAGACCTGTATGTATTGCAAGATGGAGGACCACCATTACTAGGACGTGAATGGATCCGGAAAATACAACTGGATTGGCATTCCATACAGGCGCTGACTGTGGCTGACAAAAAGGATGACGACGTCACACCTGGGCGATCCTAACTGATGCGAAAGAAGTGTTCCAGCAAGGACTCGGAACACTAAAAGGCATGACAGCGACGATTAAAATTGAAGAAAACGCAAGCCCAAAATTTTTTAAGGCCAGACCGGTACCTTATGCGATCCGCCCAGCCGTCGAAGCAGAGCTGGAGAGTCTGGAACATTCAGGTGTACTGTCCAAGGTAGACTGGAGCGAGTGGGCTACACCCATCGTCCCTGTGATGAAAAAGTCGTTGAGCAGCACACCTGGGGAACCAAGGAAGGTTCGCATCTGTGGGGACTTAAACAGTGAACCCGGTCCTTCACACCGTACAATATCCACTTCCGCGGATTGAAGATATTTTCGCCTCGCTATCTGGAGGGAAACGCTTCACTAAGATTGATCTGGCCCAGGCGTATCTGCAAATGGAGGTAGAAGAAGCATCAAAAAAATACCTCACAATCAACACCCATAAAGGCCTCTACCAATACAACCGGCTGGTATTCGGGGTAGCATCAGCTCTGGCTCTTTGGCAGAGGGCAATGGAACAAGTCCTGCAAGGGATCCCAGGGACCCAGTATTATTTGGACGACATCCTGGTCACGGGCGAAAATGACAGTGATCACCTTGCCAACCTGGAGCAGGTGCTCACTAGAATGCAGGAATATGGGCTCTGAGCTAACCGCCCCAAATGTGAGTTTTTTAGAAAACAAATCTCGTATTGTGGCCACGTTATCGATAAAGAGGGGTTACATAAGTCCCCAGAGAAGATTGAGGCAGTAGTCAAGGCTCCAGCACCGGAAAATGTGTCACAACTGAGGTCGTTCCTCGGGCTGGTAAACTACTACCATAAGTTCTTGCCAAATTTGTCTACAATACTACACCCACTGAACACCCTACTGCAAACTGGGGTGCCATGGAAGTGGAGTGACGAATGTAGACGAACTTTCCAGAAGAGCAAAACACTAATCACATCGAAAGAGGTATTGGCCCATTACAACCCAGCATTACCAATTTGGTTGGCATGTGATGCGTCACCCTACGGCATTGGAGCGGTGCTGTCGCACAAATTCTCGGACGGCTCAGAGAGGCCAATAGCCTTCGCGTCACGATCACTAACCACAGCCGAGCGTAACTACGCCCAGATTGACTGACAGGGAGGCCCTCAGCCTAGTGTGGGGAGTGAAAAAGTTGAATCACTATCTGCACGGGCAGAAATTCACCTTGCTGACTGATCACCAGCCTCTTGTCTCCATTTTTAATCCGAAGAAGGGCGTTCCGGTGATGACTGCGCAACGACTACAAAGATGGTCACTTTTTCTAGGGGCGCACCACTATGAGATTGAATATAAGGGCACGAAACAGCATGGAAATGCTGATGGGCTATCATGCCTGCCACTGCCTACTGCGGAGGAAGCACCAGCAGTGGATCCTGTCGAAATATTCCATTCGACTATAGTTGAATACGTACCGGTAACTAACGCTTGTATCGAAAAGGAAACCCGAAATGACCCGACACTGTCTCGGGTATATGATTTGATGGTGAAGGGATGGCCAGCACATGGCGACTCACTGTTGCCAGCATTCTCGACAAGGAGAGAACAGCTGTCAGTGTGCCGGGGGACCTTGATGTGTGGATCCCGAGTGGTAATTCCACCCAAGTTAAGGGATAGAGTGCTCAATGAGCTTCATGAGGGTCATCTGGGAGGGGTAAAAATGAAAAGCCTAGCCAGGGCTTGTGTGGTGGCCGGGAATCGATAAACAAATCGAGGACCTGACCAAGAGCTGCTCAGGATGCCAGAAAGTCCAAAATGCACCACCACAGGCCCCTCTGCACCCATGGGAGTGGCCTTCATCTCCATGGCAACGGGTGCATATTGATTTTGCTGGTCCATTCATGGACTCAATGTTTTTAATAGCCATGGATGCGCACGCGAAATGGCCTGAGGTCATCAAAATGTCCTCCACCACCATGGAGAAAACTATTGCAGTCCTACGGACCATTTTTGCCAGGAATGGCTTGCCAGAACAGATTTGCTCCGACAACGGACCACAGTTTGTGTCCAAAGAGTTCCGGAGGTTCTTGAAAAAGAATGGGGTAAGGCATTACACATCCGCCCCGTATCATCCAGCCACAAATGGATTGGCTGAGAGGTTCGTACAAACCTTTAAGAAGGCAATAAATGCTATGTACAATGACAACATTCCACTGCAGCACAAGGTGGACAATTTCCTGTTCGCCTACCGGAATGCGACACATGCAGTCACCAACCAGGCCCCAGCCATGATGTTCTTTAACCGAAGGTTAAGATCACGCCTGGATTTGCTCAGACCAAACGTACGAAGAGATGTTGAGAGTAAGCAATTCCAGCACATCCATGAGAAGCCAACAAGGAGCTTCAATGTAGGGCAACCAGTCTTGGCCCGTGATGCGCTATCAATTCTAATAAAAGGCTAGGCAGAGTTCAGAACAACAGGCTTTTATTAACTACTGAATTGCACTTCAGACAGATCAGGACTATGCCTCTAGTGGACGACCGAATGCCAGGAGCTGCCATGCGGCCGCTCTTATACTCGGTAGCCCAGGGGCGGAGTCAGCTGAGGCATAGTCAGGCACAACAGTGAAACAAGAGTGAACGACAACAACAACAACAACAACAACAACAGTGAACACAGTGAACTACAGTGGTTTACCACAGCCCGCGACTACCGAACAGAAAAATGGCAGCCAGAAACGATATGCACACGGCAGGGCCCACTAATGTACACAGTGGACGTTGGGGAGAGCATCGTGAGATGCCATGCTGACCAGATCCTAGAGTCACAGGAACAAGTCAACCCCATGCCTCGCCCATACGTACCTGGTGATGAACCCGACGTACAGGTAGCATCTACCCCAGAAACGGTAGCATCGGAAGCTGAAGAACCAACCGACGACAGGGGTCCAGAATCGCCTCCGCACCAAGAGCAAGACACTCTGGAAAGGCGCTATCCAGAAAGGATCAGGAAGCCTCCCCAAAGACTGAATTTATAAATAGACTATTTTCAGCTAATGTTGCATGTTAAAAGTGTTAATTGTAATTAGTTTGATATTTAATTGTTAAATGAGTGCTATGGTACTGTTAATCTAAAAGGGGAGGAATTGTAATATATGTACCTTTTAAGGGGGGAACTACTTTTTACAGCTCATGTATACTGTAGTACCGGCAGCGACCACACCTGTATATAACGCTGAGTAGTAATCTGTACAGATCAGTTGCAGTCTGAGCCACGTTGAGTAAACACCTATTGTACCATTCTCCGCAGTCTGTGTCTTCTTATACACGGATGTAACACCAACCATCTTCAGCTGCTTCATCAATGACCTTCCCTCCATCATGAGGTCAGAAGTGGGGATGTTTGCTGATGACTGTGCAGTATTCAGTGCCATTTACAACGCCTCAGATAATGAAGCAGTTCATGCCCGTATGCAGCAAGACCTGGACGACATTCAGGCTTAAGCTGATAAGTGGCAAGTAACTTTTGCGCCAGACAAGTGCCAGACAATGACCATCTCCAACAAGTGAGAGTCTAACCACCGCCCCTTGACATTCAACGGCATTACTGTTGGATCTGTGATTCAGAGGATATGCTGTTATTAAATAATCACACGGATGCTGTACATTAACAATAAACAGGTATTTACTGGAGGAGGGTAGTCTCAAGACTGGGGGTACAGAGGCATGCGCAAAGCTTATATACCGGTGTGGTCACTGCCGGTACTACAGTATACAGGAGCTGTAAAAGTAGTTCTGACTTAAAGGCACATACACTACAATTCCTCCCCTTTTAGATTAGTAGTTCCCCTAATATTCAAATAACAATTAACATTTCAACATGTACATTAAACAACAAAAGTCCATTTATAGATTCAGTCTTTGGGGCGGCTTCCTGACCCTTTCAGGACAGCGCCTTTCCGGAGGTTCTTGTTCTTGGTGCAGAGGCGATTCTGACCCCTTTTCATGGGGTAGTTCATCGGGTTCCACTGCTACTGGGTCTGAAGTAGATGCTACCGGTATGTCGGGTTCATCCCCAGGTACTCGAGACATGGGGTTGACGAGTTCCTGTGACGCTAAGATCTGATCGACGTGGCGTCTCACAATGTTCTCCCCGACATCCACTGTGTACATTAATGGCCCCTGCCTTGTACATATCGTTCCGGGTTGCCATTTCTCTGTTCGATAGTCACGGGCCAAGACTGGTTGCCCTACATTGAAGCTCCTTGTCGGCTTCTCATTGATGTGCTGGAATTGTTTGTCCTCAACATTTCTTCACACGTTTGGTCTGAGCAAGTCCAGACGAGATCTCAACCTTCGGTTAAAGAACATCATGGCCGGGGTCTGGTTGGTAACTGCATGTGTCGCGTTTCGGTGGGCTAATAAGAAATTGTCCATCTTATGCTGTAGTGGAATTTCATCGTCGCACATGGCCTTTATCGCCTTCTTAAAGGTTTGTACGAACCTCTCAGCCAATCCATTTGTGGCTGGATGATACGGGGCGGATGTGTAATGCCTTACCCCATTCCTTCTCATAAATTTTTGGAACTCGTCGGACACAAACTGTGGTCCATTATCCGAGCAAATCTGCTCTGGCAGCCCGTTTCTGGCAAATATAGTCCGTAGGACTGCAATCGTTTTCTCTGTCGTGGTTGAAGACATTTTTATCACCTCAGGCCACTTTGAATGAGCATCCACTGCTATTAAGAACATTGAGTCCATGAATGGACCAGCGAAATCAATATGCACCCGTTGCCATGGAGAGGAGGGCCACTCCCATGGGTGTAGAGGGGCATGTGGTGGTGCATTTTGTACCTTCTGGCATCCTAAGCAGCTCTTAGTTAGGTCTTCGATTTGTTGATCGATTCCCGGGACCACACATAAGCCCTAGCAAGGCTTTTCATTTTCACTCCCCCCAGATGACCTTCATGTAGCTCATTTCGTACGCTCTCCCTTAACTTGGGTGGAATCACCACTCTGGATCCACACATCACTGTCCCCTGGCATACTGACAGCTGTTCTCTTCTGGATGAGAATGCTGGCAACAGTGAGTCGCCATGTGTTGGCCATCCCCTCACCATCAATTCATATACCCGCGACAGCGTCGGATCATTGCGGGTCTCCTTCTCTATATCCGCGTTTGTTACTGGCAATCGTTCAATTATTGACGAATAAAATATCTCGATAGGGTCTACTGCTGGTGCTTCCTCCACAGTTGGCAGTGGCAGGCGTGATAGTCCATCAGCGTTCCCATGCTGTTTCGTGCCTTTATATTCAATTTCATATTGATTCGCCCCTAGAAACAGGGACCATCTTTGTAACCGCTGTGCAGTCATCACTGGAACGCCCTTCTTAGGATTAAAGATGGAGACAAGTGGTTGGTGGTCAGTCAGCAAGGTGAACTTCTGCCCATGCAGATAGTGGTTGCATTTTTTTACTCCCCATACTAGGCTGAGGGCCTCCCTGTCAATCTGGGCGTAGTTGCGCTCAGCTGAGGTTAGTGACCGAGACGCAAAGGCTACTGGCCTCTCCAACCCGTCTGGGAATTTGTGCGACAGCACCGCTCCAATACCATAGGGTGATGCATCACATGCCAAACGAATTGGTAGTGCTGGGTTGAAATGGGCCAACACCTCTTTTGATGTGATCAATTCTTTACACTTCTGGAAAGCTCGTCTACGTTCGTCATCCCACTTCCATGGTACCCCTGTTTGCAGTAGGGTGTTCAGTAGGTGTAATACCGTAGACAAATTTGGTAAGAACTTGTGGTAGTAGTTTACCAGCCCGAGGAACGACCTCAGTTGTGACACATTTTCCGGTGCTGGAGCCTTGACTACTGCCTCAATCTTGTCAGGGGACTTATGTAACCCCTCTTCATCGATGATGTGGCCACAATGCGAGATCTGTTTCTGGAAAAACTCGCACTTGTGGCGATTAGCTCGTAGCCCATACTCCTTTAATCTGGTGAGCACCTTCTCCAAGTTGGCGAGGTGATCACCGTCGTTTTCGCCCGTGACCAAGATGTTGTCCAAATAACACTGGGTCCCTGGAATCCCTTGCAGGACTTGATCCATTGCCCTCTGCCAAATAGCCGGAGCTGATGCTACTCCAAACACCAGCCAGTTGTATTGATAGAGACCTTTATGAGTGTTGATCGTAAGGTATTGTTTCGAAGCTTTTTCTACCTCCATTTGCAAGTACGCCTGGGCTAGATCAATTTTGGTGAAGCGTTGACCTCCAGATAGCGAGACGAAAATATCCTCAATTCGTGGAAGCGGATATTGTACCGTGTGAAGGACTGGGTTCACTGTCACCTTAAAAACCCCACAGATGCGGACCTTCTTTGGTTCCCCAGGCGTATTACTCAACGACCTCTTCATTACAGGAACGATGGGTGTAGCCCACTCGCTCCAGTCCACTTTGGACGGTACTCCTGAACGTTCCAACCCTTCCAGCTCTGCTTCAACAACTGGTCTGATCGCATAAGGCACTGGTCTGGCCTTCAGAAACTTTGGGCTTGCATTTTCCTCTATTTATTCGTTGCTGTTATTCCTTTTAGTGTTCCTAGTCCCTCCTGGAACACTTCTTTTGCGCCAGTTAGCATTTTTGACAGTCGTCCAGGTGTGATGTCATCATCCTTTTTGGCCTCAACCTTCAGTGCCTGTATGGAATGCCAATCTAATTGTATCTTCCGGATCCATTCACGTCCTAGCAGTGGTGGTCCTCCATCTGGCAATACATATATATCCATTTTAGGTATTTCCTGGCCTTTTATATGTCACTTTCACGCTTATTTTTCCTTTGGGGTAGACTTTTTGCCCCGTATACGTCTTCAAGACAATCTCTGTAGCTTTCAAGGGTATGTGTGAAAATAGCCGTTTGTAGTCTCTTTGATTTATGACTGTTAGAGCTGACCCTGTGTCCAATTCCATTTTCACTTGGACTCCGTCTATCTTGAGTGTAACCCAGATAGTCTGGTGATCCTCCATTTCGGTTACCTTATGTAGTTTCAGACAACCCAGCTCCTTGCTTCCGGATTCTGTGTCACTTTTCTGTTCGTCTGAACCACTGTCCATTACCTGGTGTACCTTTTTGTACTTCTCCTGTGGAGATTTCTTACTGTTGGTTTTCTTCCCAGACCTGCAGACTCTTGCTATGTGTCCTGGCTTTCCCACACTCTGCACACTTGGTCCTTGAACCAACAATCTTTCTGGTCATGTGTTGTTCTGCCGCAGCGATAGCACTTCCCTGTTCCACAGGACATTTCATTGGTGCCATATTCTTGCAGTCTCCGTTGTATCTCTGCAGCGCCCCTTGCGGCTGCTTCATGTGATACTGCCATACTGAAAGCTTTGTCCAGCGTAAGATCTTTTTCCGACAGAAGCCGTTTCTGGGTTCCTTCACTTTGTAGCCCACACACAAACTTGTCCCTTAACGTATCTGCTAGTCCCGCTCCAAACTGGCAGTGTTTCAATAGCTTGCGCAGTTCCGTTAGGTACTCAGCATTGCTTTTGTCTTTGTGTTGGTTCCTTTTATGGAACTTAAATCGTTCTGCTATCAGCAGCGGTGTGGGGTTTAAGTGGTCCTGTAGGATTTCTACTATGCTTTCAAAATTCTTGTTTACCGGCTTCTCTGGGGTTATTAGATTTCGCAGTAACCCATAAGTTTTTGCACCCATGGAATTTAACAGAGCCAGTGCTTTATTAGCATCTGGCACTTCATTCGCCCTGCAGTACACCTCAATACGTTCCACATATGTCGCCCAATCTTCGACTTCATTGTCGAACGTAGAGATACTGCCACTCTTTGGCATCCTTGGGTGTGAGTTAACTGTCAAAAATGGCGCCTCCCGCGCTTCCCCTTCTTCGCCGCTGGCACAAAATGGCATCTCCCGTGCTTTCCTTCCTTCCCGCGCTCGCCCTTCTTCTCCGCTGTGGCTTCTAAAAATGGCGTCTCTCACGCTCTTCCTTCTCAATAACGTCTCCCGCGCGCCCCTTTCTTCGCCCCGCGGACCCTGTTCAGCCCGTGAGCCCTGGCTGTGCTCTGCACGTTCTTCTTTTTATATTTTTTGATGCCGCTCAGTCCAGAACCCGGCTGTTTCTTTACCCTCTCTCCGGTTTGTTTTCTTTTTCTCGACGCCGCTCGGTGTTCAACCCCCGGCTGCGCCCTGCGCTGTTCACCCTCTCTCTTACCCCGTCGACGCTGGTCGGCTTTCTCTCCGCCGTCGGTCGGCTCCAGCCGCCGCTGCTCGGGAAGGGTCTGCGCTGGACCTGTCGTCGGTCTCTTGCTGCTCGTCGTGACTGGGGAACCAAGCCCGGCTCTCCACAGCCTCCCCTGCGAAGGTCAACCTCTGCCTGACGGCTGGGCGGTTGCTCGTGGTCGACGCCCGTGTTCCTGGCCTCGACTTTTTTTATGTTGCAGGTAGATTCGAATCGACACTCGTCGCCACTGTTGGATCCGTGGTTCAGTGGATATGCTGTTATTAAATAATCACACGGATGCTGTACATTAACAATAAACAGGTCTTTACTGGAGGAGGGTAGTCTCAAGACTGGGGGTACAGAGGCATGCGCAAAGCTTATTTACCGGTGTGGTCACTGCCGGTACTACAGTATACAGGAGCTGTAAAAGTAGTTCTGACTCAAAGGCACATACACTACAATTACCATCGGCAAATCCCCCACCATCAATATCCTGGAGGTCACCATTGACCAGAAACTTAACCGGACCAGCCACATAAATACTGTGGCAACACGAGCAGGTCAGATGCTTGGAATTCTGCAGCCAGTGTCTCAGCTCCTGACTTCCCCAAAGCCTTTCCACCATCAAAAAGGCACAAGTCAGGAGTGTGATGGAATACTCTCCACTTGCCTGGATGAGTGCAGCTCCAACAACACTCAAGCAGCCCGCTTGATTTGCACCCCATTCACCACCTTAAACATTCACTCCATCCACCACCGGCATACCATGGCTGCAGTGTGTACCATCTACAAGATGTACTGCAGCAACTTGCCAAGGCTTCTTTGGCAGCACCTCCAAAACTCGCGACCTCTATCACCTAGAACGACAAGAGCAGCAGGTGCATGGGAACACCACCACCTCCAAGTTCCCCTCCAAGTAACACACCATCCTGACTTGGAAGTATATCGCCATTCCTTCATCGTCGGTGGGTAAAAATCTTGGAACTCCCTACCTAACAGCACTGTGGGAGTACCTTCACCACACGGACTGCAGCGGTTCAAGAAGGCGGCTCACTAACACCTTCTCGAGGGCAACTAGGGATGGGCAATAAACGCTGGCCGGGCAATAAATGCTGGCCTTGCCAGCGACGCCCACATCCCATGAACAAATTAAAAAAAATCATCTTCGCTTAAGTACCATCAGTAACTTTATCTGCTTATAATGGCTGCTATTATTGTCAGTTTCATTTGGATGGAGGAAGAGGAGCATCAGCAGCAACCTCCGCAACAGCTGGACGTATTGGAAGGCAGCAGGTGAAGGGGGTGGCTGCTCGTAGGCGCCCATACCCAACAGACAACAACAACAACTTGTATTTATATAGTGCCTTTAATGTAGCAAAACATCCAAAGGCGCTTCACAGGAGCATTAAAAGACAAAAAATTTGACACCGAACCACATAAGGAGAAACTAGGGCAGATGACCAAAAACTTGGTCAAAGAGGTAGGTTTTAAGGAGCGTCTTCAAGGAGGAAAGAGAGGCGGAGAGGAGTATCCAAGAGAGGAGCGATGAAAGGAGGCAGGATGACAGGTGAGAGTGGTCAGAGAGGGATAGAGAGAAAAGGAAAAGAGGAGGAAAAAGTGGAAAAGCACTGAATGGCTCGGGGCCAGAGCGGTAGCCAAAGTGCGCACGCGAATGGACATGGGAAAAGCTCAGTTTACATTGGCCTGTTTAAATGTAATAATTAATGGAACACAATTCCATTAATTCTAGGCCATGAGTCAGTTTCTTAGATCTACCTAAAGAGCAGTACACAATGAGGCTGCATTTCTCTCGCCAGGCTGTTGAAGACTTCAGCAGCCTCCTGCAACAGTACCTGCTGCCTGTATCCGTCAAAGGCACCACACCCCTTCTTTGCCACTGGCTCATTCCACTCTCCTACAAGGGGGTACCACCTGCATTTCCCAGTCTGCAGTACAGAGCTATATTTACCAGGTCACCAATGCCTTGTTCGCTGGGGCTGATCAGTGCATCATTTTCCCCATTGATCTCGACAATCAACAGGAGAGCTTTTGGATTTGCAGCAGTGTCCGACTTCCCTTATGTCCAGGGTGTCATTGCCCACACATGTTGCCCAGGGCACCAAAATACCAGCCAGTAGCATTTGTCAATAGAAAAGGATGCCACTCCATTAAAATGAAGCTAGTGGCTGATCACAGAAATAGGATCATGCAAGTTTGTGCCAGGTACCCAAACAGCTGCCACCATGCACTTATCCTGCAACACTTAACCAACCCCCATCAAAACTTGACCCTTCCAGGAACGTGGCAGGCTGGCTGCTGGTGGATAGGCGATATTACCTATGTGGCTCATGACACCCCTCCGCAACCTCACCAAACCTGAGCAATACAGGTATAATCAAAGCCGTGGGACCTCCAGAATCATTATTGAGCACACCATATGATTGCTCAAACAGAGGTTCAAGTGTCTAGACAGTTCTAGGGGCTCCCAACAATAGGATCCACAAAGACTCTCCCACATCACAGTGGTGTGCTGCATCCTGTACACAGTATTGACAACTCTCGCGAATCCAGCCCGAGAGACGTGATTTTGGAGTGAAATAAAGCATCACTTACGATCTCGTGATGGAACGCCTAAATCTTGGGATTTTTTTGGGTGTGAAAAATGTTCCAATTTGCACATGCGCAAAAAATTGCGTGATTTGCACATGCGCAGGATTGACGAGACACAAACGTATATGCTTTATTTTCATAGAAGTTGTTGCCATTCTCCTGCGATGATACACCGCTGTAAAGTGCATGTTGTGACATTTGCACATGGAGCTCAATCTACAAATGATGTCAGGAAGGTATTGTTCTCTTGTGCACGAGACGCTATTATTCATAACATAAGAACATAAGAAATAGGAGCAGGAGTAGGCCAATTGGCCCCTCGAGCCTGCTCCGCCATTCAATAAGATCATGGCTGATCTGATCCTAACCGCCAATCCATTATCACAGAACCATCTCCTGAATCTAACAGAATTAGACACACGAAATAGGAGCAGGATCAGGCTAAACCGCCCCTGGGCCCGCTCTGCTACCCACACGGCCATGACCGATCCGAACCTAGACTCGTCCAAATTCCTGCCCGCTCCCCGTAACCCTTAATTCCCTTTACTTCTAGGAAACTGTCTATTTCTGTTTTAAATTTATGTAATGATGTAGCTTCTACAGCTTTTTGGGGCAGCATATTCCATGGACCTACCACCCTCTGAGTGAAGTAGTTCCTCCTCATCTCAGTTTTGAAAGAGCAGCCCCTTATTCTAAGACTATGCCCCCTAGTTCTAGTTTCACCCATCATTGGGAACATCCTCCCCGCATCCACCCGATCCAACCCCTTCACAATCTTATATGTTTCAATAAGATCGCCTCTCATTCTTCTGAACTCCAATGAGTAGAGTCCCAATCTACTCAACCTCTCCTCATATGTCCATCCCCTCATCCCCGGGATTAACCGAGTGAACCTTGTTTGTACTGACTCGAGAGCAAGTATGTCTGTCCTTAAGTATGGACACCAAAACTGTACGCAGTATTCCAGGTGCGGTCTCACCAATACCTTGTACAACTGAAGCAATGCCTCCCTATTTTTATATTCTATCCCCCTAGCAATGAAAGCCAACATTCCATTGGCCTTCTTAATCACTTGCTGCACACTAACCTTTTGAGTTTCGTGTACCAGGACCCCCAGATCCCTTTGTACTTCAGTACTTTCCAGTTTCTTGCCATTAAGATAATAACTTGCTCTACGATTTTTCCTGCCAAAGTGCATAACCTCACACTTTCCAGTATTGTATTCCATCTGCCAAATCTCTGCCCACTTACTTAGTCTGTCTATGTCCCCTTGCAGGTTTTTTATGTCCTCCTCACTCACTACTTTCCCTCCCATCTTAGTATCATCTGCAAACTTTGATATGTTACACTCGGTCCCCTCCTCCAAATCGTTAATATAGATTGTAAAGAGTTGGGGACCCAGCACTGACCCCTGCGGAACACCACTAGTTACTGATTGCCAGTCTGAGAATGAACCATTTATCCCAACTCTCTGCCTTCTGTTAGATGGCCAATCCTCTATCCATGCCAGAATATTACCCCCAATCCCGTGATTTTTTTATCTTAAGCAATAATCTTTTGTGTGGCACCTTGTCAAATGCCTTTTGGAAGTCTAAATACACTACGTCCACTGGTTCCCCTTTATCCACCCTATATGTTACTTCCTCAAAGAACTCCAGCAAATTTGTCAAACATGACTTCCCCTTCATAAAACCATGCTGACTTTGTCCTATTAAATTATGATTATCCAAATGTCCTGTTACTGTCTCCTTAATAATGGACTCCAAAATTTTACCTACCACAGATGTTAGGCTAACCGGTCTATAGTTTCCAGCCTTCTGTCTACTGCCCTTTTTAAATAAGGGTGTTACATTAGCAGTTTTCCAGTCTGCCGGGACCATTGCCGAGTCCAGGGAGTTTTGGAAAATTATTACCAATGCATCCACAATCCCTACCGCCACTTCCCTCAAGACCCTAGGATGTAAGCCATCAGGTCCAGGTGATTTATCTGCCTTGAGTCCCATTATTTTACCGAGTACCACTTCCTTAGTGATTTTGATCGTGTTTAGCTCCTCCCCCCCCTTTAGCCCCCTGTTTGTCCAGTGTTGTAATATTCTTAGTGTCTTCTACTGTAAAGACTGATATAAAATATTCATTCAGTGTTTTTGCCATCTCCATATTTCCCACCATTAATTTCCCGGTCTCATCCTCTAAGGGACCAACATTTACTTTAGCCACCCTTTTTCTTTTTATATAACTATAAAAACTCTTACTATCTGTTTTTATATTTTTTGCTAATTTACTTTCATAATCTATCTTCCCTTTCTTAATCAATCTTTTTGTTATTTTTTGCTGTCTTTTAAAGTTTTCCCAATCCTCTATCCTCCCACTAGATTTGGCTACCTTATATGCCCTTGTTTTTAGTCGAATACTATCCTTAATTTCTTTACTTAGCCACGGATGGCTGTGTTTTCTTTTACACCCTTTTCTTCTCAGTGGAATATATATTTTTTGGAAGTTGTAAAATAACTCATTAAATGTACACCACTGATCATGTATCGTCTTACCCTTTAATCTATTTTCCCAATCCACTCTACTCAATTCCGCTCTCATACCTTCATAGTCTCCTTTATTCAAGCTTAGCACGCTTGTTTGAGATCCAACCTTCTCACCCTCTAATTGAATATGGAATTCAACCATGTTATGGTCACTCATTCCAAGGGGATCCTTTACTAGGACATTTTTAATTAATCCTGTCTCGTTACACAGGACCAGATCTAAGGTTGCTTGCCCCCTGGTCGGTTCAGTTACATACTGCTCAAGAAACCCATCCCTAATACACTCAATGAACTCATCCTCAAGGCAGCCCTGCCCAATTTGATTTGTCCAATTAATATGATAGTTAAAATCCCCCATAATTATAGATGTTCCCTTATTACAAGCCTCAACTATTTCCTGATTGATACTCCGTCCAACAGAGTTGCCACTGTTCGGAGGCCTATAGACTATGCCCACTAGTGCTTTTTTCCCCTTATTATTCCTTCCACCCAAACTGTTTCATTATCCTGATCTTTTGACCCAATATCATTTCTCTGTATTACAGTGATTCCTTCCTTTATTAACATAGCCACCCCACCTCCCCTTCCTTCCTGCCTGTCCTTCCTGATCATTAAATAACCTGGTATGTTTAATTCCCAGGCATTGTCACCCTGTAGCCATGTTTCTGTAATGGCCACAAGATCATACCCATATGTAGCTATTTGTGCCATTCACTCGTCTATTTTGTTACGAACGCTACGTGCATTCAGATAGAGAACTTTCAAATATGTTTTGTGACACTTAGTTCCTGCTTTTGACCTTTTTATTACTTTACCTTTTACTCCATACCTTCTGCCCCTTCCTGACACGCTCTGGTTTTTAATTTCCCCACTGCTACCTAAGTCTATGACCTTCTCTGTTGTCATTTTTATTATTTGCTCTCTAGGAACCTCCCCCCCACTAGTTAGTTTAAAGCCCTCTCTACAGCCCTAGTTATATGATTCGCCAGGACTCTAGTCCCAACACTGGCCAAGTGGAGTCCATCCCAACGGAACAGCTCCCTCCTGCCCCAGTACTGGTGCCAGTGTCCCAGGAAGCAAAACCCATTTCTCCCACACCAGTCTTTGAGCCACGCATTTAACTCTCTAATTTTATTTGTCCTAGCCAAATTCGCTCGTGGCTCAGGTAATAATCCAGAGATTATTACCCTTGTGGTTCTGCTTTTTAATTTGGCCCCTAGCTGCTCAAACTCCCTTGTCCTATCTATGTCATTGGTACCAACATGGACCACGACAACTGGATCCTCCCCCTCCCACTCCAAGTTTCTCTCCAGTCCAGAGGAGATGTCCTTAACCCTGGCACCGGGCCTCATTACAGACAATCTCTGGCACCAGCTCAATCTGGCATACCACAGTTGATTTCCCATGGCAAAAATAAGGCAAAAGGTAGACAAACTGACACTGACAAACCATTCCAAATTATAGATATGCATTTGTCTCTTATTGGTTTTACATTTATATATGCATGAACAAGTTCACCATTTATACAAATACATCCTCAAAACTAGCTGAGAATGGCATACTTCATCCAGAAGTTGTACATACTGTAACCATCCATTATTCTCAATTAAGTGTTGTGTTCTTTTCACTACCCTAACATTTTAATATAATTTCACCTGTTTCATGA
Organism: Somniosus microcephalus; assembly: GCF_052327205.1. Taxonomy (NCBI): domain Eukaryota; kingdom Metazoa; phylum Chordata; class Chondrichthyes; order Squaliformes; family Somniosidae; genus Somniosus; species Somniosus microcephalus. Next base: position 218,374,651 of record NC_140987.1, read on the forward strand.
TGCATCACATTTAAGAACATAAGAACATAAGAAATAGGAGCAGGAGGTAGGCCCTTCGAGCCTGCTTTGCCATTCAATGAGATCATTCCTGATCTTCTGCCTCAACTCCATTTCACCGACCCTATCGCCATATCCCCTGATGCCTTTACCAGTCAGAAATCTATCGACTTCTGTTTTGAATATACCCAATGATTGAGCCTCCACAGCCCTCTGGGGTAGAGGATTCCAAAGATTCACCACCCTCTGTGTGAAGAAATTTCTTCTCATCTCAGTCCTGAATGGCCTATCCTTTATCCTGAGGCTGTGGCCCCTGGTTCTAGACTCCCCAGCCAAGGGAAACATTCTTCCAGCATCCACCCTATCAAGCCCTGCACTCCCTCAATGGCAAGTATATCCTTCCTTAGGTAAGGAGACCAAAATTATACAGAGTACTCCAGGTGTGGTCTCACCAAGGCCCTATATAATTGGAGTAAGACTTCTTTACTCCTGTACTCAAATCCTCTTGTAATGAAGGCCAGCATACCATTTGCCTTCCTAATGGCTTGCTGCACCTTTTCATTCACTTTCAGTGACTTATGCACAAGGACACCCAGGTCCCTTTGAGCATCTGCTTTCCCCAATCTTTCATCATTTAGGAAATACTCTGCCTTTCTGTTTTTTCTACCAAAGTGGATAACTTCACATTTATCCACATTATATTCCATCTGCCATGTTCTCGCTCACTCAGAGCCTGTCGAGATCCCCTTGAAGCCTCTTCACAACTGACACAGCCACCTAGCTTTGTATCATCAGCAAATTTGGAAATGTTACATTTAGTCCCCTCATCCAAATCATTGATATAGATTGTGAATAGCTGGGGCCCAAGCACCGATCTTTGCGGTACCCCACTAGTCACAGCCTGCCATCCTAAAAAAGACCCGTTTATCCCTACTCTTTGTTTTCTGTCTGTTAACCAATTCTCAATTCATACTAGTATATTACCCCCAATTCCATGTGCCCTAATTTTGTTCACCAACCTCTTGTGTGGGACCTTATCGAAGGCCTTCTGAAAATCTAGATACACCACATCTACCGGTACCACTTTGTCTACTCCACTAGTTACATCCTCCAAGAACTGCAATAGGTTTGTCAAACAGATTTCCCTTTCATAAATCCATGTTGACTCTGCCCAATCTTGCTATTCGTTTCTAAGTGCCCAGTTATTGCATCCTTTATAATAGATTCTAGCATTTTCCCAACTGCTGCTGTGAGGCTAACAGGTCTGTAGTTCCCCGTTTTCTCTCTCCCTCCTTTCTTAAATAGCAGGGTTACATTTGCTATCCTCCAATCTGCAGGAACAGTTCCAGAATCTATAGAATTTTGGAAGATGACAACCAATGCGTCCACTATTCCAATGGCCACCTCTTTCAAAACCCTAGGATGTAGGTCATCCGGTCCTTGGGATTTATCGACTTTTAGTCAGTCCCATTAATTTTGCTAGTACTGTTTTTTTTACTAATAATTTCTTTAAGTTCCTCATTCTCGCCACACCCTTGGTTTTCTCATATTTCTGGGAGGTTTTTTGTGTCTTCCTCCATGAAGACAGAAACAGTATTTATTTAATTTCTCAGCCATTTCCTCATTCCCCATTATAAATTCTCCCGTCTGACTGTAAAGGACCTACATTTACCTTTGCCAGTCTTTTCCTTTTCACAGACCTATAGAAGCTTTTATAATCCATTTTTATATATTTTTTGCTAGTTTGTGCTCATATTCCATTTTCCCTTTGTTTATCAATTTCTTGGCCTCCATTTGCTGATTTCTAAAAAGATCCCAATCCTCAGGCTGACTGCTTTTTCTGGCAACTTTTTCAGCTTCCTCCTTTGACTTAATACTAGCTTTAATTTCTTTTGTTAGCCATGGTTGGATCCCTTTTTCCTTTTGGGTTTTTATGCCCTAGAGGAATATATGTTTGTTACAAATTATGCATTATTTCCTTGAATGTTAGCCATTGTATGTCCATCTTCATACCTTTTAGTGTAGTCTCCCAATTTACCATGGCCAGCTTGTCCTTCATACCCTTGTAGTTTCCTCTGTTTAGATTGAAGACCTTAGTTTCAGATTGGACTACCTCACTCTCAAACTTAATGTAAAATTCAATCATATTATGGTCACTTGTCCCTAAAGGCCCCTTTACCACAAGATTATTGATTAGCCCGTTCTCATTAGTAAAGTACCAGATCCAGAATAGCTTGTTCCCTGGTTGATTCCTCCACATACTGATCCAGGAAACCATCTTGCATGCATTCCAAGAATTCGTCCTCCACACCATTAGTGGTAATTTGATTTGTCCAGTCAATATGTAGATTAAAGTTCCCCATGATTACTGTATTGTCCTTGTTACATGCACTTCTAATTTCTTGATTGATACTGTGCCCTACCTTACCACTACTGTGTGGTGGCCTATACACAACTCCCACCAATGTTTTCTGCCCTTTGCTGTTTCTTAGCTCCAGTTATATATTGCTTCTTAGTTATATTTGCTGCACAGATGGAAAGTTTGTGACATTTTAATTTGTTCCCTAAACTGCTACTTGTTGGCTGTTGTGAAATAAAATCCTGGAAACCTAACCATACACACTTAAATCACCAAGTGAGTTGGGGATTAGCACTGTGGTTCTTTGCTTGGGCACAATGTTACAGTGGAGGACATTTTCATGCTTATTATAACGTATAGAGTTACAATGTCATAGCATAATGAGGAGACAGTCTCACTGGAGAAAAGTCAGGTCAGCGTTAATCAGTGTTTTCTCCTTTGTTTACCTTTTGCAGTCGGCAAAAGTTTAAAATAATGCAGGTTCTGTCTCCAGTGTTTAAAATTGGGAGGAGAAGTTGAAATTCCACAGATTCCAGCAAAATACTGGAAATAACAGGTCTAAAATTGACAAAGAGAAATGTAGTTTGACACTACATTTTACAGGAACAATAGCAGAGTGGTTATGTTACTGGACTAATGATCAGAGACATGAGTTCAAATCCCACCACGGCAGCTGGGGAATTTAAATTCTGGAATAAAAAGCTAGTATCAGTAATGGTGACCATGAAACTATCATATCGTAAAAACCCATCTGGTTCACTAATGCCCTTTAGGGAAGGAAATCTGCCGTCCTTACCCGATCTGCCCTATGTGACTCCAGACCCACAGCAATGTGGTTGACTCTTAACTGCCCTCTGAAATGGCCTAGCAAGCCACTTCGTTGTAACGATCCACTGTGAAAAGCAATAAGAAGAATAAAACCAGACGGACCACCCGGCATCGACCTTGGCACCGGCTTCTGATACAACAAAGGCATACCCAGCCCAGTCAACCCTGCAAAATCCTCCTCACTAACATTTGGGGACTTGTGCCAAAATTGGGAGAGCTGGCCCACAGACTAGTCAAGCAACAGCCTGACATAGTCATACTCACAGAATCATACCTTTCAGCCAATGTCCCAGACTCCTCCATCACCATCCCTGGGTATGTCTTGTCCCACTGGCAGGACAGACGCACCAGAGATGGCGGCACAGTGGTATACAATCGGGAGGGAGTGGCCCTGGGAGTCCTCAACATTGACTCCGGTTCACCTGAAGTCTCATGGCTTCAAGTCAAGCATAGGCAAAGAAACCTGCTGACTACCACCTACTGCCATCCCTCAGCTGATGAATCCGTACTCTTCCATGTTGAACACCACTTGGAAGAAACACTGAGGGTAGCAAGGGCACAGAATGTACTCTGGGTGGGGAACTTCAATGTCCATCATGAAGAGTGTTTTGGTAGCACCACTGACCGAGCTGACCAAGTCCTGAAAGACATAACTGCCTGACTGGGCCTGTGGCAGGTGGTGCGAGGACCAACACGAGGGAAAAACATACTTGACCTCGTCCTCACCAATCTACCTGCCGCAGATGCATTTGTCCATGACACCATCGTTAGCACTGATCACCGCACAGTCCTTGTAGAGACGAAGTCCCATCCTCACACTGAGGACACCCTCCATCATGTTGTGTGGCACTACCATCGTGCTAAATGGGATAGATTCAGAACAGATCTGGCAGCTCAAAACTGGGCATCCATGAGGCACTGTGGGCCATCAGCAGCAGCAGAATTGTATTCCACCACAATCTGTAACCTCATGGCCCGGCATATACCTCACTCGACCATTACCACCATGCTAGGGGACCAACCCTGGTTCAATGCGGAGTGTAGAAGAGCATGCCAGGAGCAGTACCAGGTGTAAAAATGAGGTGCCAACTTGGGGAAGCTGCAATACAGGATTACATGCATGCTAAACAGAGGAAACAGCATGATCTAGACAGAGCTAAGCGATCCCACAATCAATGGATCAGATCAAAGCTCTGCAGTCCTGCCACATCCAGTCATGAATGGTGGTGGACAATTAAACAACTAACAGGAGGAGGAGGCTTCATGAATATCCCCGTCCTCAATGATGGCGGAGCCCAGCACGTGAGTGCAAAAGACAAGGCTAAAGTGTTTGTGACCATCTACAGCCAGAAGTGCCGAGTGGATGATCCATATCGGCCTCCTCCTGAGGTCCCAATCATCACAGTCTTCAGCCAATTCGATTCACTCCACATGATATGAAGTAACGGCTGAGTTCATTGGATACAGCAAAGGCTATGGGCCCTGTCAACATCCCGGCTGTCGTGCTGAAGACTTGTGCTCCAGAACTAGCCACGCCTCTAGCCAAGCTACAACACTGGCATCTACCCGACAATGTGGAAAATTGCCCAGGTGTGTCCTGTCCACAAAAGGACAAATCCAATCAGGCCAATTACCATCCCATTAGTCTACTCTCAATCATCAGCAAAGTGATGGAAGGTGTCATCGACAGTGCTATCAAGTGGCACTTACTCACCAATAACCTTCTCACCGATGCTCAGTTTGGGTTCCACCAAGACCACTCGGCTCCCGACCTCATTACAGCCTTGATGCAAACATGGACAAAGGAGCTGAATTCCAGAGGTGAGGTGAGAGTGACTGCCTTGGACATCAAGGCAGCATTTGACCGAGTGTGGCATCAAGGAGCCCTGGTAAAGCAGAAGTCATTGGGAATCGGGGGGGAAAATGCTCCACTGATGGAGTCATACCTAGCACAAAAGAAGATGGTTGTGGTGGTTGAAGGTTAATCATCACAGCCCCAGGACCTCACTACAGGAGTTCCTCAGGGCAGTGTCCTAGGCCCAACCATCTTCAGCTGCTTCACCAATGACCTTCCCTCCAACATAAGGTCAGAAGTGGGGATGTTTGCTGATGATTGCACAGTGTTCAGTTCCATTCGCAACTCCTCAGATAATGAAGCAGTCCATGCCCGCATGCAGTAAGACTTGGATGAGATTCAGCCTTGGGCTGATAAGTGGCGAGTAATGTTCACGCCACACAATTTCCAGGCAATGGCTATCTCCAACAAGCGAGAGTCGAACCACCACCCCATGACCTTCAATGATATTACCATTGCCGAATCACCCAGCATCAATATCCTGGGGGTAACCATTGACCAGAAACTTAACTGGACCAGCCACATAAACCTGTGGCAACAAGAGCAGGCCAGAGACTGGGTATTCTGCAGTGAGTGTCTCACCACCTTGCTCCCGAAATCCTTTCTGTAATGTATATACCTTTAAGTGGGGAACTATGTTTTACAGCTCATGTATACTGCAGTACTGGCAGTGACCACACCTGTATATAACACTGAGTAGTAATCTGTACAGTTCAGTTGCAGTGTGAGCCACGTTGAGTAAACACCGTTGTACCATTCTCCGCAGTCTGTGTCTGATTATTACACGGACGTAACATTGGCAACGAGGCAGGTTCGAACCTACCTGCAACTCTGCATCACCTCCCGGGGATTCGTTCCTGGAGATCAGTGGATTGGAGGTCAAGGCCAGAGACTCGGGTGTCGACCACGGGCAACCGCCCAGTCATCCAGCAGAGACTCGAGAATTGCGGGGGAGGCTGTCGAGAGCCAGGCTTGGCTTTCCAGTCGAGGTGGTCCAGCGAAACAGGCTGTGCGCAGACCCTTCCCGGACAGCGGCGGGCTAGAGCCCGACCGAGCGGCACAGCAAAGGGCTGAGCAGCGTCGACGGGGGGGGGGGGGGGGGGGGGGGAGAGAGAGAGAGAAGAGAGAGAGAGAGAGAGAGAAAGAGCGCACAGGGCGCAGCTGGTGTTCAGGGGCCGAGCAGCGCAGGAGAAGCGCGCGAAACCTACAGGACACCGCCATTGCCTCGAGAACCGCCGGGAGCGGCGTCGGCAGCAGCGGGGGAGGAAGGAAAGCGCGGGAGATGCCATTTTAAGCCATTGGGAGACGCCATTTTAAACCACACCCAAAATGCCGAAGAGTGGCAGTATCACCGCATTTGACAATGAAGTCGAAGATTGGACTACATATGTCGAACGAATAGAGGTGTACTGCAAGGCAAATGGGGTGTCAGATGACAAGAAAGCGTCGGTATTGTTAAATTTAATGGGTGCAAAGACGTATGGTTTATTACGAAACTAGTAACCCCAACGAAGCCAATGGAAAAGAGTTTTGAAGACATAGTAATGATACTAAAGGAACATTTAAACCCCACACCGCTGCTGATAGCAGAAAGATTCAAGTTTCACAAATGGAACCAGCATAAGGATGAAAGCAATGCTGATTATTTAACAGAACTGCGCAAACTATCGAAACACTGCCAGTTTGGAGCGGGACTGGCAGATCCCTTAAGGGACAAGTTTGTGTGTGGGTTACAAAGTGAAGGAACCCAGAAACAGCTTTTATCTGAAAAGGACCTTACGCTGGAAAAGGCTTTCAGCATTGCGGTATCATATGAAGCAGCAGCGCAGGGCGCTGCAGAGATACAACAGAGACCGCAAGAATATGGCACAAACGAAATGTCATATGGAGCAGAGAAGTGCTATCGCTGCGGCAGAACAACACATGACCAGAATGATTGCTGGTTCAAAGACAAAGTGTGCAGACAGTGTGGAAAAGTAGGACACATAGCACGAGTCTGCAGGTCGGGAAAGAAAACCAGCAATAAGAAACCGACCAAAGGAAAGTACAAGAAGGTACATAAGATAACGGAGAATAGTTCAGACGAACAAAAGAGTGATAACGACTCCGAAAGCAGGGAATTGAGTTGTCTGAAACTACATAATGTGATCACAACGGAGGATCACTGAACCATTTGGGTCACTCTCAAGATAGCAGGAGTCCTGGTTAAGATGGAATTGGACACAGGATCAGCCCTAACAGTCATAAACCGACGGGACTACGAGCGGCTATTCTCACACATACCCTTGAGAGACACAAAAATTATTTTGAAGACGTACACGGGGCAAAAAGTCTAGCCCAAAGGAAAAATAAGGGTGACCGTTATATATAACGGTAAGGCAACACCAAAACTAGACCTGTATATATTGCAAGATGGAGGACCACCATTACTGGGACGTGAATGGATCCGGAAAATACAACTGGATTGGCATTCCATACAGGCGCTGACTGTGGCTGACAAAAAGGATGACGACGTCACACCTGGGCGACTGTCAAAGATTCTAACTGACGCGAAAGAAGTGTTCCAGCAAGGACTCGGAACACTAAAAGGCATGACAGCGACGATTAAAATTGAAGAAAACGCAAGCCCAAAATTTTTTAAGGCCAGACCGGTACCTTATGCGATCCACCCAGCCGTCGAAGCAGAGCTGGAGAGTCTGGAACATTCAGGTGTACTGTCCAAGGTAGACTGGAGCGAGTGGGCTACACCCATCGTCCCTGTGATGAAAAAGTCGTTGAGCAGCACACCTGGGGAACCAAGGAAGGTTCGCATCTGTGGGGACTTAAACAGTGAACCCGGTCCTTCACACCGTACAATATCCACTTCCGCGGATTGAAGATATTTTCGCCTCGCTATCTGGAGGGAAATGCTTCACTAAGATTGATCTGGCCCAGGCGTATCTGCAAATGGAGGTAGAAGAAGCATAAAAAAAAAGTACCTCGCAGTCAACACCCATAAAGGTCTCTACTAATACAACCGGCTGGTATTCGGGGTAGCATCAGCTCCGGCTATTTGGTAGAGGGCAATGGAACAAGTCCTGCAAGGGATCCCAGGGACCCATTGTTATTTGGACGACATCCTGGTCACGGGCGAAAATGACAGTGATCACCTTGCCAACCTGGAGCAGGTGCTCACTAGATTGCAGGAATATGGGCTCCGAGCTAACCGCACCAAATGCGAGTTTTTTAGAAAACAGATCTCGTATTGTGGCCACGTTATCGATAAAGAGGGGTTACATAAGTCCCCAGAGAAGATTGAGGCAGTAGTCAAGGCTCCAGCACCGGAAAATGTGTCACAACTGAGGTCGTTCCTCGGGCTGGTAAACTACTACCATAAGTTCTTGCCAAATTTGTCTACAATACTACACCCACTGAACACCCTACTGCAAACTGGGGTGCCATGGAAGTGGAGTGACGAATGTAGACGAGCTTTCCAGCAGAGCAAAACACTAATCACATCGAAAGAGATATTGGCCCATTACAACCCGGCATTACCAATTCGGTTGGCATGTGATGCGTCACCCTACGGCATTGGAGCGGTGCTGTGGCACAAATTCTCGGACGGCTCAGAGAGGCCAAAAGCCTTTGCGTCACGATCACTAACCTCAGCCGAGCGTAACTACGCCCAAATTGACAGGGAGGCCCTCAGCCTAGTGTGGGGAGTGAAAAAGTTGAATCACTACCTGCACGGGCAGAAATTCACCTTGCTGACTGATCACCAGCCTCTTGTCTCCATTTTTAATCCGAAGAAGGACGTTCCGGTGATGACTGCGCAACGACTACAAAGATGGTCACTTTTCTAGGGGCGCACCACTATGAGATTGAATATAAAGGCACGAAACAGCATGGAAATGCTGATGGGCTATCACGCCTGCTACTGCCTACTGCGGAGGAAGCACCAGCAGTGGATCCTGTCGAAATATTCCATTCGACTATAGTTGAATACCTACCGGTAACTAACGCTTGTATTGAAAAGGAAACCCGAAATGACCCGACGCTGTCTCGGGTATATGATTTGACGGTGAAGGGATGGCCAGCACATGGCGACTCACTGTTGCCAGCATTCTCGACAAGGAGCGAACAGCTGTCAGTGTGCCGGGGGACCTTGATGTGTGGATCCCGAGTGGTAATTCCACCCAAGTTAAGGGATAGAGTGCTCAATGAGCTTCATGAGGGTCATCTGGGAGGGGTAAAAATGAAAAGCCTAGCCAGGGCTTGTGTGGTGGCCGGGAATCGATAAACAAATCGAGGACCTGACCAAGAGCTGCTCAGGATGCCAGAAAGTCCAAAATGCACCACCACAGGCCCCTCTACACCCCTGGGAGTGGCCCTCATCTCCATGGCAACGGGTGCATATTGATTTTGCTGGTCCATTCATGGACTCAATGTTTTTAATAGCCGTGGATGTGCACTCGAAATGGCCTGAGGTCATCAAAATGTCCTCCAGCACCACGGTGAAAACTATTGCAGTCCTACGGACCATTTTTGCCAGGAATGGCTTGCCAGAACAGATTTGCTCCGACAACGGACCACAGTTTGTGTCCGAAGAGTTCCGGAGGTTCTTGAAAAAGAATGGGGTAAGGCATTACACATCCGCCCCGTATCATCCAGCCACAAATGCATTGGCTGAGAGGTTTGCACAAACCTTTAAGAAGGCAATAAAGGCTATGTACAATGACAACATTCCGCTGCAGCACAAGGTGGACAATTTCCTGTTTGCCTACCGGAATGCGACACATGCAGTCGCCAACCAGGCCCCAGCCATGATGTTCTTTAACCCAAGGTTAAGATCTCGCCTGGATTTGCTCAGACCAAACGTACGAAGAGATGTTGAGAGTAAGCAATTCCAGCACATCCATGAGAAGCCAACAAGGAGCTTCAATGTAGGGCAACCAGTCTTGGCCCGCGACTACCGAACAGAAAAATGGCAGCCAGGAACGATATGCACACGGCAGGGCCCACTAATGTACACAGTGGACGTTGGGGAGAGCATCGTGAGATGCCATGCTGACCAGATCCTAGAGTCACAGGAACAAGTCAACCCCATGACTCGCCCATACGTACCTGGTGATGAACCCGACGTACAGGTCGCATCTACCCCAGAAACAGTAGCATCGGAAGCTGATGAACCAACCGATGACAGGGGGCCAGAATCGCCTCCGCACCAAGAGCAAGACACTCGAAAGGCGCTATCCAGAAAGGATCAGGAAGCCTCCTCAAAGACTGAATATATAAATAGACTATTTTCAGCTAATGTTGCATGTTAAAAGTGTTAATTGTAATTAGTTGATATTTAATTGTTAAATGAGTGTCATGGTACTGTTAATCTAAAAGGGGAGGAATTGTAATGTATATACCTTTAAGTGGGGAACTGTGTTTTACAGCTCATGTATACTGCTGTACCGGCAGTGACCATACCTGTATATAACACTGAGTAGTAATCTGTACAGTTCAGTTGCAGTGTGAGCCACGTTGAGTAAACACCGTTGTACCGTTCTCCGCAGTCTGTGTCTGATTATTACACGGACGTAACACTTTCCACCATCTACAAGGCACAATTCAGGAGTGTGATGGAATACTCTCCACTTGTCTGGATGAGTGCAGCTCCAACAACACTCAAGAAGCTCGACACCATCCAGGACAAAGCACCCCGCTTGATTGGCACCCCATCCAGCACCTGAAACAAGCACACCCTCCACCACTGGTGTACCGTGGCTGCAGTGTGTACCATCTACAAGACTCAATGCAGCAACTCGCCGAGGCTTCTTCGACAGCACCTCTTAAACCCGCGACTTTGGCCACTTAGAAGGACAAGGGCAGCAGATGCATGGGAACACCATCACCTGCAAGTTCCCCTCCAAGTTACATGCCATCCTGACTTGGAAATAATATCGCCGATCCTTCATCATTGCTGGGTCAAAATCTTGGAACTCCCTACCTAACAGCACTGTGGGAGTATTTTCACCACAAGGACTGCAGCGGTTCAAGAGGTGGCTCACCACCACCTTCTCAAGGGCAGTTAGGGTTGGACGATAAATGCCACCCTTGCCAGCGATGCCCACATCCCATGAACGAATTTTAAAAAACACTAAGTAAATGCCAGGTTGATTTTAAGGGGTTTTCCAGCTATTTTATGTGGCTTCGGTATTGGTGCAAATTCATACCAACAATACATTTCAATTAGGAAATTAATATTAAGAGTATAGTTAAGGCACAGAAAGTTATTAGGTTTGCTCATCTCTACATCTAGCTTTTGAAGTAAAATCAAACAATAACCGGAAAAAGAGATGGGGAAGCCAAAAATATCATATTTACACAGCCTTTAACGTAGCAAAACTATTCCAAGGTACTTCACAGAGGCATAATCTGACAAAAATGGGTGTTGATCCGAAGACATAGATGGGGGTGGCAACCAAGTACTTCATCAGGGTAATAGGACAGACTAGGACAATGGGCTGAATGGCCGCCTTCTGTACTGTAAACCTCTTTTGGGCCTTATTTCTTCTACTCCACTCAGCCCACAGACCTATCTCAGGCTCATATACAGGTCATGGCTCAGCCTAAATTTTTATCCAAGACAACATTGCACTGTAAATATAAACAAATGTACAACAACAACAGCAGCTGGTATTTATGTGGCGCCTTTAACGTAGTAAAACGTCCCAAGGCGCTTTTGTTATCAAGCAAAATTTGACACCGAGCCACATAAGATATTAGGGCAGAAGCTTGGGCAAAGAGGTATGTTTTAAGGAGTGTCTTAAAGGTGGAAAGAGAGGTAGAGAGGCAAAAAGGTTTAGGGAGGGAATTCCATAGCTTGGGGCCTAGGCAGCTGAAGACACGGCTGTCAATGGTGGAGCGATTTAAAATCGGGAATGCGCAAGAGGCCCAAATTGGAGGAGTGCAGAGATCTCAGAGGGTTGTAGAGCTGGAGGAGGTTATGTTCCAGAAAGTAACGGTCAAAAGCAGAGCGTGGTCAGCCTGTGAGTGACATGACAGCAGGGCTACCGATCCACCTACTCCTGCTCCTATTTCTTATGTTCTTATGTCATTAATTGGTTGGTGACAGCTGAATGCGTTTCCTGTCCGAGATCAAAGGTCAGCGAGCGGTTGGGTCGGGAAAAAAATAGCAACTTATGATTTTTAAAAGTGTCTCCTGATTTATGAGGCGGTGGGTTTGGCAATACTGTGTACAACATCACCTTACAGAGAAGCCTGCATTTGGAGGAGGCATAGTAATAGCGGCAATGTTCATGAGAGAAGAACAGGGAAGGCGCTGAAGTAGCAGAAGTAGGAGGGCCACTTCAACACCTTGCAGCAAGAGATGCGAGGGACAAGTTAATTGCTCAGTGATTCCAGTGACCTCATTCCCCTGCCCTGAGAATTTATACAATGCTTCTCTGTATTAACAGTCCTTGTTACATCCTTCACCACTCCTTTAATCCTGCATTAAAGAACATTGAAACTATTCAGCCAACTTCTATAACAATTACATTCTGACAATGCAGACTCAGAAGCTGCTATAAAACCACAGTGCAGACCAAAGTGCCAAATGTGAATTTTTTTAAATTTAATTCCCAACGCAATGATTGCCTTCCATTCATTTCTCACCCAAGTGTCAATCCATGGTGCCTTATCAGAATGTTTACTAAGTCTACTACTTCCACGAGGTGCTCCCCTAGTGGCCTCAGCAAAGTTGGTGGAATTCTGCTGTTACTCGTGTGGAGACCCTTGAGATGCTTGTGGCCGGTGACTTCTGGCTGCTTGAATCTGTGAGGTCCCGGTGGCAGATTGTAGCACTTTGTTTGGCTTTCTGGCACTTTATTGGTTAAGTGGGTGGTGAGAGAGCAGATGTGCTGATATCCTCAGAAAAAGCAACACATTCTGCTCCCGCCATGACACTGCCACTCCAATGGGGTTGGAGCTCAGGATTTCCACAGATCTGTGGGAGAGTAGACTGCAGATAATGAGTGATGCATTGAAAACCCTTACTCATTTGCTCCACCAATCTCTTCAAGGTGGTGCTTGTTTCTGCAAGGTGGATGTCTACCTCTCTTAGGTGGAGCACAGGTTTGGTCCCAGAGTCTGCATTGCAGCTATATGAGCTTCTTCCAAAGCTGCAAAGTCTGGTGGCACTGACTCCCTTCCCATCACCCCTGTGGTTGCTGACCTACATTGACTTTCAGTCCACCAACACCTGAATTTTAAAATTATCATTCTTGTGTTCAAATCCCTCCATGGCCTTGCCCCTCCCTAGCTCTGTAACCTCTTCCAGCCCTACAACCTCTGAAAACTCTAATTCTGACGTTGTGCATCCCCCACTCCTTTGTCCCGGATGTGCCTTCAGCTGTCCAAGCCCTAAGCTCTGGAATTCTATCCCCAAACCTTTCCGTCACTCCACCTCTTTCTCTCCTCCTTTAAGACCCTCATTAAAACCTACCTGTTTGACCAAGCTTTTAGTCAACCCTACTAATATCTCTTTCTTTGGCTCAGTGCCAATTTTTGTCTGAATTACGCTCTTGTTATATACCTTGGGATTTTTTCCAACGTTAAAGGCATTATAGAAATGCAAGTTCCTCTTGTTGCTGTTGTCACTGTTTCTCAATTGTTCTTCGACTCTCCTCAGTTATTTGCCACACTTCATTTCCCAGAACTAAATTAAGTAATGTTTCTTTCTTAGTTGGACTAGAAATATACTGATCTGGGAGTCAGTCCTGGATGCATTCTGAAGAGTGTGACCCATTTGACCACTTTTATTCCAATCCTTCTTGTGTGAGTTAAAATCACACACTATTATTATTGTTCTTGCATATTGACTTCTCCTCTGCCTGCCTTAGCCCAGATCAACACTATAACGAGAAGCTCCATTTGTAATTTGTATCCTGGAGATTAAATAATTGCCATAAGTTAAGATTAGATAATGTTAGCAACTTAGGAATTTGTGCAGATAATGATAATGTATAAGGTATGTTAGAAATCTCATCATCATAAGAAACTACTCATGAAATAACGCTGGATGGCCAGCTGGTGGCGCCATCCGAGGAGTATAAATACTCGGGCGTCGGCCCCAGCTTGACAGGGACATTTTGTAAGACAGGAACTAGTGAAGTACAACTAGACCTCCATGTTCTGAAACAAGTTGATTAAAGCCTTGCTTTATGCTCAAACCAAGTGCGTAGTGAGTTTTATTACGTCAAGGTATATGCTTTAAAAAAGTGTTAATTCAAGGCATATCACCATCTCAGATCTATAACATCAGAACTCCAGGGGCAGGGCTGCAGACCTGCCAGAAATTATGAATCATTTAAGTTAACAATTCTACATGCATGGAATGTACAATAAGATGTTTTTATGTTTCTTAACCTACTGTTAAGCTTTCTATAATAATGTGGTTTAAATGTGCAAATGTCAAAAGAAGAAATTTTGTTTAAAAGAAGTGTGACATTAAGAATAAAAAGATTAATACTTTGCAGTTGTCTTTTCTTCTAGATGATGACTTTTCAGAGTGATGCAAATGTAGATAGTCTGAAGTTGAATCTCCCCTCCACAGAGGAAGTCTACAGTGAAGTAAAAGTAGATGAAGGTATGTTTTGGAACTTTCATTTTAAAATTTAGCATCCAGTTAGTTGGCAGTTAAGTACAGCAACACTTTGTGATTTAATTTTTAAATTCTATTTAAGAGTGAGGGAACTCTGTATACTGTACTTGCATATTCCAAGAACAGAAATTTGCAGGTACCTCTAACTTCTGAAATTATCCAGTTGAGATTGCTTATATAACAAAGCAAAGGTGCAACCGCAACACCGGGAAGCAACTATTTAATCGATTAGAAATGTCCATAAATTGGGCCCTTCTTCAGAACTGATGGAGGGTCATACCTGATCTGATTTATTTTTCTCGTTCTGATACTGACTGACCTGCTGTGCATGCCACTATTTCCAACATTTCTGATGGTTTCCTTCTGGAACAGAGCTGAACTGATTAGAATATATGCAATATTGGAAAAAATGGGAATCCCTTGGTCAGTTGCAGCTTCTGGATCAGCTTTTCCAGTTGAGGGTGAGGGGGTGGAATGCTGATTTGTGCTCTTTGGTTCCTGAAATTCTGTCCAATGTGAGGACATTTGTGTGAGAGGTTTACCTTAGTATCTGCTCTATTTTAGATCATAAGAAGTAATCTGAATTATAGCAGGTACCTAAGGAGGAAAATATATTCCAGCTGATTTGGTAAAAACAAAGGCCCAATTTTAATCTTGGAATAGGGCCGCCAGATGGTTAAAATAAAGGTCACGTAATTAACGTTGCATTCCAACCTGCCGCCATTTTATCGTACTCTTTTCAGAGGCGGCCATGCCACCCACCACAGGCAGACGAGGACCTCATAAGTACATTAAAATAGGGGTCCTATGGTGCAATTAGGACTCTTGGGACGTCATTTTAACCAAAGAAGGTTGAAGTTCCTTGCCCCTGCCAGTAAAACCTGGCAACATTGGTGTCTGAGTCACTGAAGCAGTACATTAAGGGGCACTCACCTGCAGCTAATCAAATCATAGGATCTTTCTGCTGTTTGCATTGCCAGGAGTTTTCAGCTTCCAGATTGTGTTCTCACCTTTTTTCTGCCTGAGCAACCTCGGCAAGCTTTATCTGCTTATAATGGATGAAATTATTGCCAGTTTCATTATCTTCCCTGCACCTCCTTGCTCCTCTCCCCTCCCTCCCCCTCTCCTCTCGCCATGCTCCCTCCGCTCCCCCTCTCCCCTCCCTCCCTCCCCCTCTCGCCATGCTCTCTCCGCCCCCTCCCCTCGCCATGCTCCCTCCGCTCCCCCTCTCCCCTCCCTCCCCCTCTCCCCTCGCCATGCTCTCTCCCTCTCTCCTCTCGCCATGCTCCCTCCGCTCCCCCTCTCCCCTCCCTCCCCCTCTCCCTTTCTCCCTCTCTCCCCTCCCTCCCCCATCCCCTCGCCATGCTCCCTCCGCTCCCCGCCTCCCCTCCCTCCCCCTCTCCCCTCGCCATGCTCCCTCCGCTCCCCGCCCCCTCTCCCCTCGCCATGCTCTCTCCGCCCCCTCCCCTCCCTCCCCCTCTCCCCTCGCCATGCTCTCTCCCTCCCCCTCTCCCCTCGCCATGCTCCCTCCGCTCCCCCTCTCCCCTCGCCATGCTCCCTCCGCCCCCCCCTCTCCCCTCCCTCCCTCTCTCCTCTCGCCATGCTCCCTCCGCTCCCCCTCTCCCCTCCCTCCCTTTCTCCCTCTCTCCCCTCCCTCCCCCTATCCCCTCGCCATGCTCCCTCCGCTCCCCGCCTCCCCTCCCTCCCCCTCTCCCCTCGCCATGCTCCCTCCGCTCCCCGCCCCCTCTCCCCTCGCCATGCTCTCTCCGCCCCCTCCCCTCCCTCCCCCTCTCCCCTCGCCATGCTCTCTCCCTCCCCCTCTCCCCTCGCCATGCTCCCTCCGCTCCCCCTCTCCCCTCGCCATGCTCCCTCCGCCCCCCCTCTCCCCTCCCTCCCTCTCTCCTCTCGCCATGCTCCCTCCGCTCCCCCTCTCCCCTCCCTCCACCTCTCCCCTCGCCATGCTCCCTCCGCCCCCCCTCTCCCCTCCCTCCCTCTCCCCTCGCCATGCTCCCTCCGCTCCCCCCTCTCCCCTCCCTCCCTCTCTCCTCTCGCCATGCTCCCTCCGCTCCCCCTCTCCCTCCGCTCCCCCTCTCCCCTCGCCATGCTCCCTCCGCTCCCCCTCTCCCCTCCCTCCCTCCCTCTCTCCTCTCGCCATGCTCCCTCCGCTCCCCCTCTCCCCTCCCTCCCTCTCTCCTCTCGCCATGCTCCCTCCGCTCCCCCTCTCCCCTCCCTCCCCCTCTCCCCTCGCCATGCTCCCTCCGCTCCCCCTCTCCCCTCCCTCCCCCCTCTCCCCTCGCCATGCTCCCTCCGCTCCCCCTCTCCCCTCCCTCCCCCTCTCCCCTCGCCATGCTCCCTCCGCTCCCCCTCTCCCCTCCCTCCCCCTCTCCCCTCGCCATGCTCCCTCCGCTCCCCCTCTCCCCTCCCTCCCCCTCTCCTCTCGCCATGCTCCCTCCGCTCCCTCTCTCCCCCTCTCCTCTCGCCATGCTCCCTCCGCTCCCCCCTCCCCTCCCTCCCCCTCTCCTCTCGCCATGCTCCCTCCGCTCCCCCTCTCCCTCCCTCCCCCTCTCCTCTCGCCATGCTCCCCCCTCTCCCTCTCTCCCCCTCTCCTCTCGCCATGCTCCCTCCGCCCCCCCCTCCCCTCCCTCCCCCTCTGCCTTTCTCTCTCTTCTTTCTCACTACCCTGCCCCTCTTCCTCCCCTCTCTCTTTTCTCCCTTGCCCCACTCCCCCTCTCTCCTTCCCTCCCTCTTCTCTCATCTTTCCCCCCCTTCTTCCGCCATCCTTTCTTCACCTCCTTTCCCTTCTCCCTCTCTCTTAATCCCTCCTTCCACCCTCCCCCCTCTCTCCCCTCCCACTATCTTTCCTCTCCCTCTCTCTCTCACACATACACTCTCTTGCTTTCTCCCTCCCTCTCTCACACTTGCTCTTTCACTTTTTCGCTCAATTTCCCCCAATTTTGTCACTTTCCTTATCCCACAACTCCTTGTTGAAATATGTAACCTATATTTTTATTATATCTGAACATTTTCACTATTATTGCAAAAGCCCAAGTTTATACTTGGTGTTATTTTCTCAATAGATAAGATATTGAGTTGATGAGCTCCGTCTCAGCCACACATGAGCACAAACTGCAATACTGAGACCTCTCGGGACTCATGAAAAATAATCCAGAAGAGGTACTTTAAACTGCATCAGAAATACAGCAGATGGAGCCATGTACTTCAGTGTGCTAAGCCTATTCAGAGCAAAGTGCAGCTAAAGACTGAAATTGTTAAAATATATGGCAAAAGAAGATTAAAATTATAGTATTATTTCCTTTTTAAAGCTATTTCCTCTAATAATAGAGGGTAAAAAGTAGAAAGTTAAGGTGTGATGCTTATAGACACCTCCCGGTTCAGGGTAGGCATTGGTTTAGCAACCCACTGTTTAGAAATCTTAGAGGGGATGAAGTTGGGAACAAATTAGAAACTTGGGAACAGGAGTAGGTCAATGGAAAAAAAATCAAGTGCAATGTAAAGCGGGCTTCTGATTCGCTATGAGCACGTTTCGTGCTACTGCGAAAGACAAATTTCCCCCCACTGTGCTAGTTTGACATCTGCAAACTTGGGTAGAAAGCTCTCTATTCCTTCATCCACATCACTGATGTATATGGTGAAAAGCGGAAGCCCCAGAGCAGAACTCTGGGGAATGCTACTTATCATATCCTGCCAATCAAAGTACATTCACTTTATCCCTACTCTCTGGTCCCAATATTTACGGGGAGAGAACTGGGCGAAGAGTTCCGGACGGGACACCCAGAAGTATGGGAGCGGGGTGTAGGGGAAGAAATTGCGGTCAGGGGGGAGAGCGTGGGGGGTGGGGGGGCGGCGTTGGGGGGAGATTGGGGGAGTCAGAGGTCATGTGGGAGTCATGGGGACTTCAAAGGGTGGGGGTTTGGAGATTGTGGAGGTGGGGGTTGGCCGATCATGGGGAGGGAAGCAGGCAAGCTATTGGGCCTGGAGGAAACATTCCCCATCCTCCTGGCCCACAAGCCAAGAAGAACGAAAGACAGGACATCCGAAAGCGCTTTACAGCCAATGAAGTACTTTTTGAAGTATAGTCACTGTTGTAATGTAGGAAACGTGGCAGCCAATTTGTGCACAGCAAGCTCCCACAAACAGCAATGTGATAGTGACCAGATAATCTGTTTTTAGTGCTGTTGATTGAGGGATAAATATTGGCCAAGACACTGGGGATAACTCCCCTGATCTTCTTCGAAATAATGCCATAGGATCTTTTACGTCCACCTGAGAGAGCAGACGGGACCTCGGTTTAACGTCTCATCCAAAAGACGGCACCTCCGACAGTGCAGCACTCCCCCAGCACTGTACTGAGTGTCAGCCTAGATTTTAGTGATCAAGTCTCTGGAGTGGGACTTAAACCCACAACCTTCTGACTCAGAGGCAAGGGTGCTACCCACTGAGCCACGGCTAACAGTAAATGACAATGCTATAAATGCATGGAATCGGCCCTTCTCGCCGCCTTTTACCTGCCGAGTTTCCCAAGGCCTGAGAAACCCGACCAAAATGGGTAAAAAATAAAAATCTGGTTTAAATGGAGGCACACAGCCTCCTAAAAAGATTTTACCGACCGACCTGCCTCCTGAGAGAGGATTGGTCACCCACACACTGACTGGAAGTGGACGGGATGAGGTCAAGCTTGAGATTTTAAAATGTATTTGTTTTTCAGCTGCACACAAGTCACCCATTCTTGGGGGTTAAAATTATCCCCTCTGTCTCCTACCTCTGAACTAATTACCAACCTATGTCACAAGTTTACCTCCAATTCTGCGTGCTTTCACTTTTTCTAATAAACACTTGTGCGGAACCTTATCAAATGCCTTCTTAATAGAACAGGTAGAAACAGGAAGTCTATATGGAAAACATTGATAAGCTCTCCCCTATCCACCATATTCGTGACTTCCTCAAAAAATGCAACTATTTTTCTCAGACATGACCTACCCTTCACGAATTTCTGCTGATTCTTTGATCGCTTTAAAAAATATATTTATTTATGGGATGTGGGTGTCGCTGGCAAGGCCAGCATTTATTGCCCATCCCTAATTGCCCTTGAGAAGGTGGTGGTGAGCTGCCTTCTTGCACCGCTGCAGTCCGTGTGGTGAAGGTACTCCCACAGTGCCATTAGGTAGGGCGTTCCAGGATTTTGACCCAGCGACGATGAAGGATTGGCGATTATATTTCCAAGTCAGGATGGTGTGTGACTTGGAGGGGAACTTGGAGGTGATGGTGTTCCCATGTGTCTGCTGCCCTTGTCCTTCTAGTTGGAAGAGGTCGCAGGTTTGGGAGGTATTGCCGAAGAAGCCTTGGCGAGTTGCTGCAGTGCATCTTGTAGATGGTACACACTGCAGCCATGGTACATCAGTGGTGGAGGGAGTGAATGTTTAAGGTGGTGGATGGGGTGCCAATCAAGTGGGCTGCTTTGTCTTGGATGGTATCGAGTTTCTTGAGTGCTGTTGAAGCTGCACTCATCCAGGCAAGTGGAGAGTATTCCATCACACTCCTGACTTGTGCCTTGTAGATTGTAGAAAGGCTTTGGGGAGTCAGGAGGTGAGACACTCGCCGCAGAATACCTAGCCTCTGACCTTTTTTGTTGCCACAGTATTTATGTGGCTGGTCCAGTTAAGTTTCTGGCTAATGGTGGCCCCCAGGATGTTGATGGTGGGGGATTCGGCGATGGTAGTGCCGTTGAATATCAAGGGGTGGTAGTTAGACTCTTGCTTGTTGGAGATAGTCATTGCCTGGCACTTCTGTGGTACGAATGTTACCTGCCACTTATCAGCCCAAGCCTGAACGTCGTCCAGGTCTTGTTGCATGCGGGCATGGACTGCTTCATTATCTGTGGAGTTGTGAATGGCGCTGAACACTGTGCAGTCATCAGCAAACATCCCCATTTCTGACCTTATGTTGGAGGGAGGTTCATTGATGAAGCAGCTGAAGATGGTTGGGCCTAGGACACTGCCCTGAGGAACTCCTGCAGCGATGTCCTGGGGCTGTGATTATTGACCTTCAACCACCACAACTATCTTCCTTTGTGCTAGGTATGACTCCAGCCAGTGGAGAGTTTTCCCCCTGATTCCCATTGACTTCAGTTTTACTAGGGCTCCTTGATGCGACACTCGGTCAAATGCTGCCTTGATGTCAAGGGCAGTCACTCTCACCTCACCTCTGGAATTCAGCTCCTTTGCCCATGTTTGGACCATGCTTATACTTTTCGAAGTGTTCAATCGCTCTGTCCCTCATGAAATATTCCAATAACCTCTCCAAAACTGATGTTAATTTGATGTGTCTGTAGTTACCTGCTTTCTCCTGCCCTCCCTTAAATAACAAGTGACATTTGTAATATTACAATCAAAAGGTACAATTCCTGAATCTAGAGAGCTTTGGAAAATTATGACTAATGAAACTTCAATTGCCTCACCTGTTTCTTTTAATATCCTGGAAATCATCAAGTGCTGGAGATTTTTTTTACCTTAAGTCCCACTATTTTCTCCATTACCATTTTTTAACTTATATTAAATCCACTTTGCATGTTAACATCTTTTATCAATGTGATTTCATGTTTCTCTAACAGCAGGTGAGTTGAATGATAATGGTCCACTCGCACCTCTCCCAATCAGATAGACACTCAGAGTGAAAGCAATGTTCTGTGTCATGGCGTGAGTAAGAACTTGCAAGCTACACCCAAGGAAGGCAAATGTGTTAAAATGCTCTCGTATTGTAATTGCCCTTCCTTTACCTGTGTTTCTTTCTTTTAATTAAAATAAATTTTCTTGTATATTTCCTTGTATTATTACATGGATCCAAGCTTGATAATAAGAACGATGTAAAAACTAGGGCCTAGAAATTCATGACCGCCACAAAAGTTGCCAGTGAAACCACAGCCGGGTGTTAACGGCAGCCAAAAATGGTGGCGTGACAGGACAGAAAAATTGGTGCTGGGGACTAATTAACATTAGCCCAGCGCTTAACTCACCGTGCAATGCCGTCCTGGTAGTGTTTGTCCCGGCAGGAGGCTCCAGTATAGCGTGGCCCAAACGTTGTTGCTGCTAGAACAGTCTCTCTGAATGCAAGGCTGTGATTTCAGTTGTGGATTCTTAAAGGGACAATGCCTTCTGAAATGAAAAAAAATTAAAATGATGTAAAAATATGCAGTTTTTAGCCCTTGCAGCTCAACTGCCTTCTGAAAAAATAGCAACATTAAAAAGAATTCCCAAATGGGAGTCTTCAGCTCTTAAAACTCAATTCCCTTTTGCACAGAAAAAAATGGGAAAAGTACTTCACCACTAACACAAATGGCATAGCAAGCCAGAGAAGGAGCACCCAAGGTTTCACACGCCATACTCCAGCTTTGTGCAGGGGGTCAATACTGCAAGAGTGGTCCTCTACCCACAGGGGCCAGGAGGCCCTCCAGAAAGAATAATGTGGTACCACATCATTGAGGCCGTCACTTCCAGCAGTGTTGCCCCCACTACCTGGCTCCAGTGCCCAAAGAAGCTTCATGACCTCAGACCAGTGATCAAGGTCAGTGACTGCATCTTCAAAAGCCATCTCTTACCAACTGGATCACCAGCCTCCCACACTGCTCAATGCATGACTGCCCCCCTCTCCCCCCCTCTCTTCCCCCCCCCCCCCCCCCCAGCCTGTACCAAACACGAGGCACACCTCCCATTCCTAGCTTCACCTCACCCCTGTGGAGGAGACAGCGCTCTCCATTCTTGGCAGGGGCATCGCTGAGCCATTGCCCAGCGGCAGGGCTGAAAGGATATAAGATGCTGGTATCCTCATACGTTATCCTCCTTCTCACATGCACCTCTTGCTTTACCACCCTCCCCTCACCACAACACCATCCTTGTGCCTTCCACATTTCACACACCCAAGAAATGCGGCCTACCCAGCCAGTGGTTGACCAAGAGGAGGGAGAGGGGAGTGAAGAAGAGGAAGAAGAAGAAACACCGTAACTCAATTCCACATTCCCAGCCACCAGCTCCTCAAGGTCAACCAGCAAGGCCATTTGCTGTGTCCCTCACTGAAAGTTAGCAGCCTTCCACCAACCATGCTGCAGCCACTGAGGTAGTACTGCGTGACATCAGTAGGATAGGCAAAGGCACGCACAAGACAGTCACTAAGAGAATGCATAAGGGTGATGAGTTGATTTCTTGATGTCATATTGGATGGATAGATGTATAAAGTTGGATTGGAAAGTTTGCTTTCAGTGAGGGACACAGCAAATGGCCTTGCTGGTTGACCTTGAGGAGCTGGTGGCTGGGAATGTGGAATTGAGTTACGGTGTTTCTTCTTCTTTCCCACAAGGCTTTTATTTCAGCATTGTGGGAAGACGACACTGTGATGGTCAGTAACAGAGGGAAGGTAAGGTGTAGGACAAATGTTGAAAGGAGAATTGGGGTTGTGGTCACTGGTACTGCAGGCGGATGATTCCATCTCAGATAGCCCGGCCAGAAAAGGGCTGTCGGGTTGCATCCTTCCTTCTGCTTCCTCCTCTTCTGCGTCTTTGCCTTCCATCTGCGAGTAGATGCTATAAATCTGAAATAAAGGCATAGAATGCTGGAAATAATCAGCAGGTCAGGCAGCATCTCGACCTGAGACATGAACTCTGTTTCTCTCTCCATGGACGCTGCTTGACCTGCTGAGTATTTGTAGCATTTTCTATCTCCTCAGAGGCCTTCCTTTACCATCTGAGGCCATGCAAGCATCCAGCAGCACTCCCTGCACACTTAAAAAAAAAAAACTTTTAACATATATTGCACCGAGCCACTACTTAAATAAAATTTTAAAAATCCAGTCCAAAAGCTTAAATGCAAACTTACCTGAAAGATGCGTGTGTCCCTTTAAGAGGTCCTGACTGCGTCTCTGTCAGTCTGCTGAATGCTGGATTTTCATGGCAATCTTAGGACCCAGTGCTAAACTCAGCGCTAAGGTCGAAGTTCGCTGAGGTGACATTAAGTTGGCCTTGCATGCCGACTGATGTCACCCTCTCTCTTAATTTACATTTCCAGGGACAGCTCTAAGGCCTTTACCAAAATGGTGGTCGCTGAGCCCTGCGCCAGAGAAGGGTGCTGGAGTGGTGGCCGCCATTTTTCGACCGGATCATGGGATAACTCGTGGCAGTAAGTGGCCCATTTTCTAGGCTTAGAACTCTTTCCTTACATTATATACTTCCAGTTCTTGTATATACTGGAATTTCTTTTGTATCTAAGGTTCTGTAACTGTAACATTTTATTCCTTCTCATGTTATTTCAGTTTTTTCTTGTTTGCAACCAGGATTTAAAAATGTTCATGCAATGATCCCAATCTGCAGTCTTCCCCACCCCTTTACTCCCAAGAATGCTCTGTGTTCTGCATCATGGAATCATGGAATTATGCAATGCAATCCTGTGGCTTTGATTCCAACAGAGTAAACTCCCAATCTCAACTATGCTGCCACAGGAAGTTGCTAAGTTCCTGTGTTCTTGCTGGAAGGGATGGAAACATTTTTTTTTGCTGGTTTTATATTGTGCAAGACCCATATTAGTGTGAGCAGATTCCCCAAGTGTAGATTTTGCACAGCCAGGTGCAAGGTGAATGTAAAACCGCTAAGACGTGCTGAAACCTGTGTTTAGCACCTTTTATGTGATCAGCCAACCTTGAGCACATTTCCTTGTAGCTGGCTATAGTGTGACATTGATAGATGTGTGGGAAAAGGTGCACAGTACAGGAGAAATATGTATTTGTGGATGTATGGGAGAAAGGGAAAATTTTCTTTCTAAGTATGAGAGCAGAAGTACACGCCGAGAGTATCTGTGTTGTTCCATAGCTCTGCTCATCTTAATTGTGCATCTTTGACATTTTTTATTGCAGTGTTTGAGTATTAATTTTAAACCTTGTTGAGCAATGCATGGTTTTTTTTAAACCTACACACCAGTTCTTAATAACTAAACAGACCGTGTGCAGCACAGATTTATTTTTACCTGTTCTATTAAGAATAGGGACATATGGAAGATAAATTGATGAAAACTAACTACTAATACGTGATTTGAGTAGATTTTGCGAAAGCTCCTGCTGTTGACATACAAGGCCTGGTGTTAAACTGAATAGTCAGTGTTACATCCTGTTTTTAGATAATGCAACCCTGTTGTTAGAGGTGTGTTAATGACGAGGCAATTATAGGAAGATTATCAATGTATCTAGTACCCATGCTATCAATGGCTTATAGAAGGATTATTGGATAAAGGGAAGATGTAGTTTCCTCATTAACAAACTTCTGCTGTGTCAATAAAGCACACAGAGTTGCATGAGTGCTTTACTCATGAGCGTGAAAATGTGAATTCAGTAATACTTCAGTATAAAAAATGAAATACAAAAGTTTAGAATATTATAGATTCTGTTTTCCCTATACTTTCACTGTGCCTCATCAGTTTTATTACCCTTTTGCCTATTTTAAGCTATGTCTACCATAAGTGATGGCAATATGCCCAGTGCATAATGGTAGCAAAAATAGAAAACAGATTTGTTTCCCTAAAAAGTAAGTTTAAGCACAACGAATAACTAATTCAGTCTCAGATCTGTACTGGCAATCATGGGCCACTTAAGGTTCACTCTCATGGGTGATGACATCATGAGAAATCCCGTAATGAATTACAGCTTTGCAATTAATTTCCAGTGCTACAGAAAAAAATCTGTTATCCATTGATAATTATATTCTTACCAACATAACAGAGGTTATGTTTATACCTCCCATTGTTTTAGTTTTGCCTTTTTGTTCATTTTCCTTCAGCTGGGTTGTATTACCTATTTTGCTTTTAGCATGAAAGTTGTCCAGTCTGGATAGGGTTGGGGTGAGGGTGGGAGTATTTTGGGGTGGGACCCAGCTCTGATAATTCTCTGCCCTTTTCTAGCAGTGATGCAAAACTCTGATGTGAGGGTGGGCGGGCACTTCTTGCATCTGTCCCCCTTCTGTCCTGATGGCATTCTAAGGTTCTGTCACCTGAAATAAATTCATCCAGTTTTGCTTCCTCTGCCCCCAACGCAAAGCACACGGACATAGATCCATTGCCAGGAGACGATCATGGCGGAATTGGGGCCAAAAATATCGGTTTCTCCACTGAAAGTAGGATTTCATTTTTTTTTTCCTTGAAGATCCATGATACTGCCAAATCCATAATTTAAAAAAAATATTCTTTAATCATAGGCTACAACGTCCCACCTGTCCCCTCTCCCTATGGAGTGGTAAAGTGCTGCTCTCATTTACCCAGTCCCCATTGGTTGGACACCCAGGAAGCATGGGGGGAAGTCACACACTGGCGTGCTTCTGCTGGTGCAGTGATCCACCAGGAATTTCGAGGCTTATATTTTTCATGTTTCCCTTCAGTTGTCCCTCCATGTCAGCTGACTGATTTGCATTTTTCATTGTGGGGGAGATCTTTTTTTTCTTCTCCTGTTCCCTGAAATGCAACTTCTCATCACCATCAACGATTCTATCCTGTAGCCCAAGAGTGATGAATTACTACTACTTTCGTATGACGGGAAAAAATTGTAATTGGATGTCTAGTTTTGCTATCCATTTGTTGGCCTCCTGAGATGCCGAGTGGAGAAATGAGGCGCCTCCCGCAACAGATCTCAGCGATGTGATGTGTTCCATGGTCTGGGACTCATGGCCACAGTTGCACTTTGAGTTGTCCCTCATCGTCCACTTGTGGAGCAGGTGGCCGCACCGTCCTCCCCCTGTGTGGATTTGGTTGAGCGCTGTCCACTGTCTTCGAGGGAGGTCGAAGCCAGGGACCTCTGCTGTTGGGTCAGTGATGAGATGTTGGTTCTTTATGTTGCATGCGTCCCACGATTCTGTCCATTTGGATAGTGGGTTGATAGCAGATGCACAAAGCTATTTTTTTGTCACCAGTAGAGTGCAGCTTTCTACTGCTACAGGTACTGAGTCTCCTTGGATTGGCATAAAAAAGATCCAAGTAAAACTGTTGAATATTTATTTAGATTTTTAAAGCGAACTTGTAAAAATCAATTTTTATTTTGGGCAGGTTTTTTTTTTCATTTAATATTTATTTCATAATAAATTGACATTAACAGTTTAGACATCCGAATGTGTGTTTTTTCTGATTTTGTTCTTTTGTTATAGGGCTACCTACTGTCTAAAACTGACACACTTGAAATTGATGTGCCTCTGCAAGAAAAATGCTCTGTCACAGCATTTCTTTTTAAACGGTCACCTTATTAACATTTAATATGTTTTGTTGCCTTGGGACATTTTACTACGTAAGGTGCTATATAAATGCAAGTTGTTTTCATGGTCTATTTTGTGCTATTTTGTGGGACAATTCACTAAAACACAAATTGTTTATTGTAACTTGTAAAATGTATGATTCATGGGGATCATGTACAAGTTACGGTGGAACATAATTTTATTATCTCCTTAAGCTCACCATCCTTTTATTGACTTATTATTTAACCCCCCGCTGAGCTTCCAACCCCATAGCCACTCCATCACAAAGACCACCTACTTCCACTTCCATAACATCGCCCGCCTCCACCCCTGCCTCAACCCATCTGCAGCTGAAACCCACAGGCCCACAAACCCACAGGCCCACAAACCCACAGGCCCACAGGCTCACAAACCCACAGGCTCACAAACCCACAGGCCCACAAACCCACAGGCCCACAGGCCTTTGTGACCTCCAGACTTCACCATTCCAATGTTCTCCTGGCTGGTCTCCTATCTTCCATAATAATAGAAAATGCTGGAAATACTCAGCAGCTCAGGCAGCATCTGTGGAGAGAGAAACAGAGGTAACAGGTCAATGACTTTTCGTCGGAAGTGGAAAAAGTTAGAGATATGGGGGGAATTGTTACTTAAAAAAACGGGTGGGTTGGTGTCGTGTGGGAAGTTATTTAAAAATCTAAATCCTGGCCAGAACCTGTCTCCGACCCATCCACTTCCGGTTTAAATGGAGGCGGGGGCGGGTCATCTATGGAAGCCTTTGCTTTAACCTCCATTTTGAATTTAACTTTAGCTGGTCGGGTTTCCCAGGCCTCATGAAACCCGCCAGCTAATGCAAGGCGAGGACTGCTGGAGCCAGGAGCTAAGTGCCTTTACACTTACCTCCTGGATCCAGGGTCCCTACCTAACCCACCCCCCGTGATCGGATATTCTCCCACGATGCCTCTGATTCCACCCCACAGGCCTCCAATCTGACCTCCCCCACGAGGCCTCTGATCCCCCCCACAAAGCCTCTCTTCCTCCCCCCGCTCCCCCCCCCCCCGCCACCGCCTGCCTACCCCATTCTCCTCCAGCCCTCCGATGTCATCTGCCTCCCCTCCCTCTGCTCTTCCCAGCCCCCACCCCCCCCCATGCTCCTCAGGTCCTCCCCATGCTCCTCCGGGCCATAAGCTCTTCAGACCCCACTCCCCCGTGCTTCTCTCAGCCCCCGATCCTCACCGACCCCCCGCCCACGGTGCTCCTCCCGGCCACTAATCTCTTCAGACTCCCTCCCCGTGCTGGTCCCAGCCCCCGATCTATTCATACAGCAGCACCCTCCACCCCCGCGTGCTGGTCCTGGCCCCCGATCACTTCCGATACCCCCACCCCACTCCTACGGCCGGGCCCCACGTGATCCCTCCCTCCCTCCTCTCTGCAGCTTAGTGCCGCAGGCCTACCTGCCCGGAGCCAGCTGACACCTCAATCTGGTTGGCTGTGGTTGGGAAGCAGAGGCTTCCCATGCAAATCAGGCCCTGTCGTTAAATTTGGCAGGGCCTGCGGGAAACCCGTTCTCCTGGGTTCCCGGACCGCTTCGGAGCCCCCCAGCTCACAACCTGCCTTCCAGCCTGTAATGTTTCCAAGCAAATACAGAGACACGGAACGGTGGGATGGGAGGAAAGAACAAAAGGGAAGGCAGGAGTGATTACATGAGAATAGGGTGAATGGTGCAAGGCAAAAGGGGCTGGTAATGGGACAAGTAAAGAAACAAAAGATGGGTCTGGAGGAGGTGTAAATAGTGACAGCAGAACCATTACCAGCACCTACTGTCCAAAAAAATGGGAGCAGTGGTTATGATCTGAAATGGTTGACATCAGTATTGAGTCCGGAAGGTTGTAAAGTGCCTAATCGAAAGATGAGGTGCTATTCCTCGAACTTCCATTGAACTTCATTGGAACCGTGTAGGAGGCTGAGGTCAGAGTGATAGTGGACGGAGAATTAAAATGGCAAGCGACCGGAAGCTCAGGGTCACGCTTGCGGACTAAACAAAAGTGTTCAGCAAAGCGATTACCC
This sequence comes from Somniosus microcephalus, assembly GCF_052327205.1. Lineage (NCBI taxonomy): Eukaryota > Metazoa > Chordata > Chondrichthyes > Squaliformes > Somniosidae > Somniosus > Somniosus microcephalus. The sequence goes on from NC_140987.1 coordinate 218,403,653, forward strand.
AATCTGCATTTGGTCTCCCCAATGTAGAGGAGACCGCAACACAAGCGGCGAATACAATATAGGAAATTGAAAGAAGTACAAGTAAATCGCTGTTGCACCAGGAAGGAATGTTTGGGGTCCAGCTCGGTGGAATGGGAGATGGTAAAATGGTAAGTGTTGCATCTTCTGCGCTTGCATGGGAAGGTGCCATGGGAAGGGGAGCGTGTGTTGGGGGTGATGGAAGAATGGACCAGGTTGTCATGGAGGAAATGGTCCCTTAGGAATGCTGAAAGCAGAGGAAGGAAAAGTTGTGTTTGAAAGTGACGGAAATAGCAGATGATGATCCGTTGAATGTGGAGGCTGGAGAGGTGGAAGGTGAGGACAAGGGGAACCCTATTGTAATTCTGGGAGGGAGATGAGAGCAGAAGTGCGGGAAATGGGACAGATACGGTTGAGGACCCTGTCAACCACAGTGGAGGGAATCCTCGGTTGAGGAAAAAAGAAGATATACCAGAAGCACCGGTGTGGAAGATGGCATTGTCGGAACAGATGCGACAGAGACGGAGAAACTGGGAGAATGAAATAGAGTCCTTACTGGAAGCAGGGTGGAAGGAAGTGTAATCAAGGTAGTTGTGGGGGTCAGTGGGCTTACAGTAGATATTAGTTGACAGCTGATCCCCAGAAATGGAGATAGGGAAGTCGAGGAAGGGAAGAGTCGGAGATAGACCATGTGATGGCAAGGGAGAGGTGGAAATTGGAAGCAAAGTTTATAGCCCGAATTTTGCGGTGGTAATGACAGCAAAGCTGTTGGTGTTCGCCGTCATTACTCCTCTGAAAGTGACAGCGACTTCTGGAGTCAGTGCATGCACAGATAAACATGGAAATCCAGAAGTTGCTGTCAGTGGTTCTATGCTTCTCCACAGGTTGCGCCGTGGAACTCCCTGGAGCTGGCAATCAATTCAAATCACACTGAAATGTAATTCCTGACAAAAACTTCACCTATTATGCTGGAATATTGTTGTTAAAAAAACAACCCTAATAAGTTAAGCCTTGTTGAAAGAAGTGTAACAACTGGGTTATTAGTGGCATATTGACTCCTGAACAACCGTTCTGGTCCTGAAAAACTAATTTTAAATTTGTGGAATATCAAATTTTTCCATTAATATGATAAGAATTACATGGTTTTTAATATAATAAATATAAAGGCATCTAGGCCTTGTGCTCTGAAATTTCTTCTTTAAACCTCCCTGCCTCTTCTTCCCTTTTTAGACCCACCTTAAAACCTACCTTTTGACCAAGCTTTTAGTCACCACTCTTCCTAATATCTCCTTGGACCTGGTGCCAGTTTTTCTTTTGTCTGTGTGCAGTGCCTTGGGATGTTTTTCTACATTAAAAGTATATAAATACAAGCTGTGATCAGTTGCACAGAGGAACATGTTTTGTGAGAAATCCAGTAAGTGCAGAGAGTAGGAAGGCACAAAGAAATATTTTGGTCTAATGGCTTCTCATTCTGCTTCATGAGAAGCAAAAAAAGGGTATGGGCAGACAAGTAGCCAAGTATATTCAATATTTGAATCTAAGACCATAATATCCCTTTGTATCCATTTAAGACTAATTCATTTTGTTTTGTCTCTCTCCAACTTTCTCTCCATTTCCTCTCCTGAGATCCTTGCTCGGGTACAATTGCATAGGTGCACTTTGCCCTTTGACATCGTGCTCAAGTGGTAATTATTCATCTGTAGACTTTGATGGTTAGTGTCAGTGGGGTATTTGCCCATCTGAGCATTACACCCAAGCCTGATCTTGTTCTCATCTAATATCCAAACAACTTCATTTGCAGTAAGGTTTAGATGGCATTAAAGAAGCAGAAATTTGGGCAGTTTACCCCTCCCTAACCCTGTGAGCACTGAGGTTCATTGCAGAAGCCCTATCATTGGCTAAAATTGGCTAAATCTACATATACTGGGGGTTAACCCTGGGACTTTCCTCCACTCAACTACTTATTGGATCAACTCACTGAGCCAGCAGGGAGCTCGTTCACCAGTTTATCTGTGTATCATCTGCTTACATCGTTGAAAACATTTTGGGGATAAAATTTGATGAAGCTGAAAATCGGGCGTGGGGAACACAAAGCTTAATCTGCCCGTGCTTGTTCAATGTGGTGCAAGCAGCAGGCAACATTTCTTGCTGCCTGCTCAGTATAATGATTAGCGCGCTGATCTCAGTGCTAAACGTGCTGCTGGTTGGCCTAGCACTGAACAGGGGGGCCAATATCGGGGGCAGTCTACTGCCAATAAAATTTTGCCTAGGCTCTCTGCACTACTTAAAGGGGAGGTGCTTTGTTGCAGAAGCACCTCATTGCTCCTCTGAAGCTAGGGTTCAACAGAGAGTGCAAGGAGGTTCCCAGATGTATCACTGGAGGCCTTGGTCCTGCACAGAAGACGACAGGTTCTCTACCTGCAGGGGGGCAGGAGGCCTTCCAGGCATGATGCCAGAAGGCAGTGGGAGGAGATGGCACAAGTTGTCAGTGCCACGTGTTTTGTCCCAGGACCTGGATCCAGTGCTGCAAGAAGTTTAATGACCTCACACGAGTGGTCAAGGCGAGTAAATGCATCTTCAATTACCATATCCCACCAACTGCACCACTAGCCTCACACACTGCTCAATGCACCACACCCCCATCACTCACCTACCAACAATCTCTAGCAATCACGACTCATACCTCACAATCATAACTTCACCTCCTCCTCACACACTTACCACTGCTGCAATCCTCACACCCACATCTCACACCTTGCACACACTGCCAGCTATTCAACCATGGCAGGCACATAACCCAAACACATTGCACCACATTCACTGACACATTTCCCTTTCTCTAGCAGGCAAAGGTGACACACAATAGACGTGAGCAGCAGCAGACGGGTGGAGAGAAAACCCAACTTCAGAACCTCACTGAGCTGGAGGATACAGTGCTGGAGGAGCCATCACTGAGGCCGTGGCGAGCAGCGAGGTTGAAAGCATTGCTGATGACAGTATGCTCACACCTAATCCTTGCTCTTCCATTCCACCTCCCTCTCATTCCACAATCACTTCTCACTTACAAGCTGCTGATGGTGTATCGATGCACATCTTGCATTCCCCCCCTCCCCTCACCACAACCCGACCCTTGTGCCATTCTCCTTTGAGATACCAAAGAACTGCCTGCAGCCCAGCCTTTCCCTGACGATGTAGAAGAGGAGAGTGAAGGAGAAGAAGAGGCACCATCATTCAATCTCGCACTCCTAGGCGCCAGCTCAGAAAATGGCAATGCACGTACTTTAGAGGATTGTATAGAGGCAGGATCTGCATGTGGTGAGTCACCGGGCATGGGTAGGCTGCAGCCAGGCCAGGGGGAAAAGGTAGCTCGGGTGCCAGCTCCCCGGAGGGCGAGTTCGTGCACGAGTTCTGCTGCACAGGACTCACATGATGACTTCGATGGGGCGGCCTTCAGAAGAAGGGTGATGGGCTTGCGCACAGAAATGCTGGGTGCAATGGCAAGCCTGTCAGAGAGCCTCTTGTCAGTGTCAAAAACACTGGTGGGAGCAGTTTATATGCCCCCTAACAGTAGCTATACCGTTGGACAGATTTTTAATCTAATAATAGGAACTTGTAACAAAGGTAATGCAATAATTGTGGGGTCTTGAATCTTCATATAGACTGGGGAAATCAAATTGACAAAGGTAGTCTGGAGGACAAGTTCATGGAATGCATTCAAGACAGTTTCCTAGAATATTACATCGTGGAACCAACCAGGGAACAGGCTATTTTAGATCTTGTATTGTGTAATGAGACAGCATTAATTAGTAATCTCATAGTAAAGGATCTTCTGGGGAAGAATGATCATAATATGATAGAATTTCATATTAGGTTTGAGAGTGAAATACTTAAACTTAAATAAAGCCAATTACATAGGTATGAGAGGCAAATTAGCTAAGGTAGATTGGGAAATTTGATTAAAAGGAATGACGGTAGCTAAGCAGTGGCAAACATTTAAAGAAATATTCCAAAATTCTCAACGAATATACATTCCATTGAGAAATTAAAAATTCCACGGGAAAACTGTTCCATCCATGGATAACTAAAGAAGTTAAGGATAGATTAAAAGAAGACGCTTATAATGTTGCGAAGAGTAGTAGTAAGCCTGAGGATTTGGACAGTTTTAGAAACCAGCAAAGGATGACAAAAAAATTGATGATAAGAGAGAAAAATAGATTATAAGAGTAAACTAGCAAGAAATATAAAAACAGACTGTAAGAGCTTCTACAGGTACGTAAAAAGGAAGCGAGTAGCAAAAGTCAGCGTGGTCCTTTTAGAAGCTGAGACAGGAGAAATTATAATGGGGAATAAGGAAATAGTAGAGACTGTAAGCAAATACTTTGGGCAGGATTTTCATTGGGCCTTGGAGGTGTGTGCGGGGTTAAAGTTGCAAAAACTGGCGTGCGGGCTGAACCCCGCCTCCATCCCGCCTCCAAGCAATTTTCATTAATTCGTGTCTAATGGTCCCATCTCCGTCCCGCCTCCAAGAGGCGGGATAGGCCGTTAAGGCCCTTAACAAGCACTAAATAGCCTCTATAATGCCATTTTGAAAGGCCTTTACGATTTTAACCCTTTTCTCACGTGAAACACGCCTGTTCTGAAACACGACGGTGAAACCTGGCGGGAGCACAATTGGATTGCTGACCATCAGCTGCAGCTCAACCATTAAAGAGGAGATTTGATCAGCCATCATTTACAGGTGGCAGGACTTTGTAGTCTCAGGTCTGGGGAAACTTTTAGAAGGCATAACCACAGCTGTGGAAGTTTGGAGCCTGACACCCATCTCCAGTATGACGTCCTGGGAAACCCCTCTCGCCACCTTCACTGAGCGCTTCCTCAACTGAGGCATATACCAGAAGCATGGGAGCCATTTATTTCCTTCCCTTCTGGACATTAGATGAGGACGAAGACCAGCTGCAGCACCAGCAGAACCAGGAACAACAGCAGCACCAACAGCAGCAGCAACAACAGGAGCGCCAAGCTGCTGCTCACCCACCTGAAGCTGCACAGGCCAGAAGGGGCCAGCGCATGGAAGTCTGTCGGCGCAGGAGATACCCTCCCAAACAGGGTCCACAGACACAGGGTCAGCTACCTCAACATGTCTGAACAGCACTGACAGGCGGCTCCGACTTTCACGAGAGGTAGTGGGTGACATCTGCGAAATGCTGCAACAACACCTGCAGGCCAGAGGACCAGGTGGACAACCCTTACCAGTGGCCGTCAAAGTCACCACTGCACTCAACTTTTTTGCCTCAGGCTCATTCCAGGGATCAGCAGCAGACATCAGCGGCATCCCCCAGGCGGCCGCACACACTTGCATCATACAGGTAACCGATGCCCTCTTTGCCATCGCGCACAATCACATCCATTTCACCAAGGATCAAGCATGTGTCACGGCGCGTGCCGTTGGATTAGCTAATCTGGCAGGCTTTCCAAGGGTGCAGGGCGTCGTTGACTGCATACATGTGGCCCTTAAGGCACCCCATCGCAATCCAGATGTTTTTGTCAACCGCAAGGGCTTCCACTCCCTCAACGTTCAGCTGGTGTGCGACCATAAGAAGGAAATTTTGCATGTTTGTGCCAAGTACCCTGGCAGTTGCCATGACTCCCTCATACTGCGCCAGTCTAGTGTGCCTCCACTATTCAGTCCGCCAGACCAACTTAACGGATGTCTACTTGGAGACGAGGGCTATCCCCTGAAGACGTGGCTAATGATGCCATGAAGGAGACCATCCAACGAAGCTGAGGAGCGCTACAACTCCAGCCACATGTCCACCAGAGCCATAATCGAGCAAACCACCGGTTTGCTGAAGATGCGCTTCAGATGCCTGGATAGATCAGGTGGAGCCCTGCAGTACTCAGCAGCCAGGGTCTCCAGAATCGTTGTGGTTTGCTGTGCACTTCACAACATGGCACAGCGTCGTGGCTTGCAGATTCCTGAGGACCAAGTGCCTCCTCACATCTCCTCGGAGGAGGAGGAGAGCGAAAACGAACATCTTGCAAGGCCCATCAACCAGTGACAGCAGTACGCGAGAACATTGCTGCCCGGGATGCAAGGAACGCGCTCATCTTGGCCAGATTTGCTTAGCCTAGCAAATCAAGCACTTTTGCCTCGCAGCTTCTTACCCGAGCATCGACAATGGCTAAGGACCAGCGGATTCTTAGCAATTTGACCACCATACTGACAATTGCAAGTAATCCTAAGCCCTCAATGTGAAAGTCCGATTCACGAAATGACGCACGCCACAACTACAGCAGTAGCCATCAGATTTTTTATTTACATTATTCATCTGATGGCTTTTTCACAGAAAACACAAAATTTCACCCAAGTGACTACCCTTGTGACTATTTGTGCAGTATCTTTCTCTTATGCGGTGCTTCCCCTGTGGCTTCAGCAGATGTGGAGGCCCCTTGCTCACTTTCCTGCTGCTCCTGTTTTGACACCTTTGGCGGGCGTCCTCTGGGGTTGCGAACCTGTGAGGGCTCGGCAACAGTCTGCTGCTCCTACGGCTGTGCAGGGGTTGAGACGCCGATCTCACTTGGGTGTGGACTCTGGTTGGGCTCTGACCGAGGGCTCTGCAGTGGCATGGAAGTGTGAGCGCTTGGAGAGGAGCCCCCACTTCCTTGATGTCTGCCACCAACTTCCCTCTCATGGGTCAGGTCCCCCTCAGCGCTTGCAAGTGGCTGGAGAACACCTTGCTGCACATCAGGGGGGCCATGGGGACCTGTATCTGCACTGGCAGTCCTACTCAGAAGGACTTCCATGAAGGTTTGGTTTCTCTGTTCAATAGATGACCATCGCTCCTCCAGGGATGTCATTCTATTCAGAACACTCACCATGTTTTCTGCACTCTGGCGACTTAGCACCTCCATGGAGGTTGCCATCCTTTCCATGGTGATGCGTTCATGTGCCAATGACTCCACAAAGCCTCTGCTCATGTTCGCTATGGACTCCTCCATTCGCTCCACACTCGCAGCGACCCTGGAGACAAAACCTGCCAGAGACTCCTGCATCTGTTCCTGGAGTTCCAGCACTGCTGATCTTATGGATGGACCCAGAGGCAGAGGGTCGACATGCAGCTGAGCCGAGCTGGCAGAGTCCTGCGCCCTCCGACTAGGACTTTCCACTGCTGTCCCTGTCTCCACAATCTGCTGATGCTCACTTGTGAGCTGTGATACACCAGGTGACGACACTACTCTATGTCCCGAAGGTCCCTCCGAGGTGTGAGTGTCTGTGCTGGTGCTGGGTGTGCTGAATTCTGCTGATGCTGCGCCCTCAGAGGTTGCAGCTTCCTCTGAGGAGTCTTGAGGCTCATGCTGTTCCTCCTGGCTAGTGGGGACGGGTGCTTGCGATGGTCCTGTGGGGGAGTAAAGGAAAGAGTCAGAGATGTGATGCCAAGGTTACATGCACATTGCATATTGCAGATCATTAGTCCATCTGTTAGAGCTTCAGAATCATTATCAGCGACTCATGCAATGTCAGTGAGAGAGATGGAAAACTATTCTGTCACCAGCTTGCTGTGATGCACCCTTCTGTCCGTCCCCCACTTGTGCATCTTCCTCCACTCCTACGATCTCCAGGACCGCCTCCTCCCAGGGGGTGAGGTGGGCTACAGAGGGTGGCCCTCCTCCTGTCTTCGCTCTTTCGCGCTTATTGTGAGCTCTCTTTTCCTGCAGTGAGGGAGACAAGTGGAGGTTGAGTGAGAATGAAGGAGTGAGTGTAGAGATTCCATAGCACAGATACTTAGAAGGAGACAGAGATGGAGTGAGGTGGTAAGACCAAGGGCCCTCCCTGTGTGTTGTCAGTTGTTTTCATAGCATCACAGTGATAGGGAGTGTGAGGGCTGCATAGTCGAATGGTTAGGTGAATGTGAGCATAGAGAGAAAGGGAATGGTTAAGGGTGCATGGATGTCAGCGTCAAGTGGGATGTGGAGGAAGAGATTGCTAAAGCTGAGTGCTGGTGAGGAAAGGCAATGGGGATCAGACTGAGGGTGATGGGAAATTCATACTCACTTTTCCAGTGCGCAGAAGGTCATGAAATCTCTTCCTGCATTGAATCCAGTTTCTGCGGGTGACTGATAATGAGTTGACCTCCTCTGCCATCTGGACCCATACAGCCTTGGTCTGCTGGGGAGGCTTCTTCCTCCCTGAAGAAGGGAAGAGCACCTCTTTATGAGCTCTTGCTCCCTCAACTAAATCCTGCAAGGGAACGTCATCAAACCTGGGAGCAGACCTAGGTCTCTGGCTGGCCATTCTGCCTCCAGGTCCCTGTAGTATGAAAGGCCAAAAGGTTGGCAGTCTGCAGAAGAAGCAAGGCTTGTTACAGACCTTAAATGCAGCAGCAATGATGACGTAATCGGAGGCGACTTTCAGACTAGAAAAACTCATTGGCCATGGGTTCCCACACGTTGGAACTCAATTGGCCAATTAAGTTAAAATCGCATCAATCTCCCACATCGATTTAGATTCGGGTGGATAACACGAAATGTAGATTACACGACCCCACCATGTCCCTGAATTAAAATCCAGCCCTTTGTATTTGTCTTCACAGTAGAAGACACAAAAAGCATACCAAAAGTAGTGGGAGTGAGGAATTTAAAGTAATTAAGATCAGTACAGAAAAGGTACTTGAGAAACTAACAGGACTAAAAGCCAACAAATTCCCTGGATCTGATGGCCTACATCCTAGGGTTCTGAAAGAGATGGCTGTCGAGATAGTGGATGCATTTATTGTGACCTTCTAAAATTCCCTAGATTCTAGAACGGTCCCAGCAGTTTACAAGGTAGCAAATGTAACCCCGATATTCAAGAAAGGAGGGAGAGAGAAAACAGGGAACTACAGGCCAGTTAGCCTGACATCAGTTGTCGGGAAAATGCTGGAATCTATTAGTAAGGAAGTGGTAACAGGGCATTTAGAAAATCATAATATGATTAGGCAGAGTCATCATGGTTTTATGAAAGGGAAATCGTGTTTAACAAATTTATTCGGGTTTTTTGAGGCTGTAACTAGCAGGGTAGCTAAAGGGGAACCACTGGGTGTAGTATATTTGGATTTCCAAAAGGCATTTGATAAGGTGTCACATAAAAGGTTATTACACAAGATAACGGCTCATGAGGTTGGGGGTAATATATTAGCATGGATAGAGGATTGGTTAATGGGCAGAAAACAGAGAGTAGGGATAAACGGGCCATTTTTGGGTTGGCAGGCTGTAACTAGTGGGGTGCCGCAAGGATCAGTGCTTGGGCCTCAGCTATTTACAATATTATATTAATGACCTAGATGAAGGGACCGAGTGTAATGTATCCAAGTTTGGTGATGATACAACGCTAGGTGGGAATGTAAGCTGTGAGGAGGACGCAAAGAGCCTGCAAAGGGATATAGACCGGTTAAGTGAGTGGGCAATAAGGTGGCAGATGGAGTATAATGTGGGGAAACATGAGGTTGTTCACTTTTATAGGAAGAATAGAAAAACAGAATTTTTTTTTAAATGGTGAGAATCTATTAAATGTTGGTGTTCAGAGAGATTTAGGTGTCCTTGTACAGGAAACATAAAGTTAGCAGGCAGGTATAGCAAGCAATTAGGAAAGCAAATGGCATGTTAGCCTTTTGCAAAGGGGTTGGAGTATAAGAGTAAGGAATTTTTGCTACAGTTGTACAGGGCTTTGGCGTGACCATTTCTGGAGTACTGTGCACAGTTTTTGTCTCCTTATTTGAGGAAGGATATACTTACCCTAGAGGCGGTGCAACGAAGGTTCATTAGATTGATTCCTGGGATGATAGGGTTGTCCTACGAGGAGAGATTTGCTAGATTGGGCCTATACCTTCTGGAGTTTAGAAGAATGAGAGGTGATCTCATTGAAACATACATGATTCTGAGGAATACTTAAAGCGTAGACGCTGAGAGGTTGTTTCCCCTGGCTGGTAAGTCTAGAACTAGGGGGCAGAGTCTCCGGATAAGGGGTCGGCCATTTAAGACTGAGACGAGAGGAAATTTCTTCACTCAGAGGGTTGTGAATCTTTGGAATTCTCTGCCCCAGAGGGTGTTGGATGCTGAATCGTTGAATATATTCAAGGCTGAGATAGGTAGACTTTTGGACTCATGGGGAATCAAGGGATATGGAGATTGGGCGGGAAAGTGGAGTTGAGGTCGAATGTCAGCGAGGCTCGAGGGGCCGTATAACCTACTCTTGTTCCTAATTCTTATGTTCTTTAGCACCCCGACAGTCTGCTCGATGATGTTCCTCATGGCAGCATGGCTCTCATTGTATGAGTGGTGGGGTTGCGGAGGGGAGTCATCAGCCAGATGAAGTGCGGATAGCCCTTGTCTCCAAGCAGCCACCCTTGTGTTTGACATGGTGGCTGGAAGATTGCTGGCACACTGGACTGGGGCAGGATGAAGGCATCATGACTGCTGCCAGGCTAGCGGGTATTCACCATCATGATGTGCTGGGTGTGGTCGCACACCAACTGCACGTTGAGTGAGTGGTAGCCTTTGTGGTTGCGGAACATCTCAGGATTAATATAAAGCCACGTGTGTAGTTGATGGCATCTGCACCATGGGAAAGCCCAATATCCTGGCAAACCCACATGTGTGCTTGCCCTGCTTCTCGCTGTTCAGCGAAAAGTCAGTGGAGTACAGAGCCTCTGTGACCTCTCGGATGCTGTGATGTACTGTGAGATGTTAGTTATATCTCCTGCTCATCTCTGGAAGGATTCGGTGGCAAAAAATTGAGGGCCATGGTGACCTTGAGTGCCACTGGGAGAGCCGTTGTTGCCCTGTTATGAGGCTGCTGGTCTGGTTGGAGGAGGTGGCAGAGTTCTGTGACCACCTCCTTGGTGAAGCGGAGCCTCCTAATACATTGCTCCTGGCTTAAGTGCAGGTAGGAGAAGTGCTCTCGGAACACCCTAGGTGGGTAAGGCCTCCTGCTGAAGGCCCTCCTGGCCCCCTTCCCTCTGCAAGCAGCTTATCTCCTTTTCTGCTTCTCCATCTCCCTGTCATACATCAGTGCAAGGCGGACTGCAAGTAGCGCCCCCATGACTGTGAGCAAGTGGCCTGACCAGAACCCTTTAAATCCGAAACAAGACGTTCTCCACTTGCAGCAACACTCCGTCACCTCACCAACCTGAAATAACTGTAGAAAGCTCCAAACAGTTACACAAACTTACGCAGAGCCAATAGAAATCAAAAAGCAAGTCAGCTGCAAGTTGTTGCTGATCCCTTTGAATAGCGCTGGTGGGGGGTCCTTCCTGCTGCTGAACGCATGTTCGGCTGGTCGTGATTTGGAGAGGGTGTTGAATGGGGTGGTGGCCTCCATTTTTTGATGAAACCGGCTTTATCAGTCAGCACTGAGGTGCCGACTTTCATGGCCTATAAGTATAGTGGCGCATCATTTATTCAAGCACGACTTGTGTAAAATGATCAGTTAACTCAGGTGACTGAACCTTTCAACATATCCTACGTTTAAACCTCACCATTACAATCATGACACCAACACAAAAGTAAGCAAATGGCTCATTTTACAAAATGATAGAGTTGGTGGTTGTGCGTCACTGTCAAACGCCTTATACAGAGTTGGGAAAGTGATAATTACAGAAAAAGTTGTCACTGAGCTAGAGTCAGTTCTGGAGAAACACACACTTTAATGTCTATGTTTTATACAGCAGCCAAGGTGTCTGTGAAGGAAAAGGCTGTATTAATCAACATTGATCTTGTAAACCTAGGTAGGGTTGATTTTAAAACCAATACTTGGTGGTTAAAATGTTTCAGAAATCAACATGGCATGTGCCAGTTAGTAAACGTATGATGATTCTTGCACATGATTGGAATACATAAATTGCTGTGGGGAGTGGGGTTCATTGTACAGTCGGGGAAAAATGCCTCAGCAGTGTGAACATTAGGGGCTGGATTTTCATTGAGGAAGCGGGAAGGAGGCGGGACTACAACTTTTGGGGTTGTAGTCCCGTCTCCAACGAGTTCTAGCCAACCCACGCAATTTATACTTGATTGACCTTGTTGAGCCCGCCCAGCGGGCTCAGCAGGCCAATTAAGGGCCACCCGGCAACACGTGACGTCACAGATTGAAATTTCATCTGTCAAGACCTTTTGACAGACGAAATATCAGTGTTTCACAGCTGTTTGAAGCTGTCAAACACTGACAATCTGTACTCCAGGTTAATTCCTTCCTCTCAGGATGATTTAGAGATCTCCCTGGAACAGAAAGCAGAGGCTGCAGATTTTGACAGCTGGTGGCCATTCTGCCTTCTGTGCCGGTGAGATGAGGGACTCCTGAGACCTGAAGGAAGGAAGGCTGTAAAGGTAAGTAAAGGTTAGTAGAGCTTCTTTAAACACTTTACACAGACCAAACACACTTACCTCTACACTCATGCACCAATCACTCACCTGAACACCGGACATCTCGACCCCTCCAAGCCCTTCATCCTGACGGCCCGCCTCGCTAACTTGGTGTGGTTTGGAGCTGTCGGGAATCCCACATTTCAACAATGAAAATAGGGATTAGGCTAAAAACTGCCTGTTAACTACCTGTTAACATGCAGTTAATTGGCACTAATCCCCTTCCCGCCTCGGGTAGGCGGGTCCCAGTGCGGGGCGGATACCCGCCTCCTTTGAAACTGGTATGGAGGCGGGATGGGGTCGGGACCCCCGATTTCGGGATTTTAAACCCCCACACGCCTCCAATCCCGACTCCATGGCCCGATGAAAATCCAGCCCTAGAAGTCTCGCCTCTGTGCAACATACTGTGTGGATGAACAATGATCTGCACTTACTGGTTCAACAGTGAGTTTGTTCTAGCTGTGAAGTATCATCTGGGAAAAAAAGGCAAACAACATGCCAAATCAATATTACTTCTCAATAATGCACCAGCCCCTTAAGAACAGGTGTACTGTCAGCCGATGATGCAGACATTGACTGCGAGTGTATGTTTTTATTATATTACTTTAGTCAGTGTGCTCGAGTTCCTATGAACATTGCTGCTTTATGATGACATTGACTTTGTGCGATAGTGTAAAACGGGTGATAGCGAATCAGCACCCTGTTTTTCATCTCTCCTGATTTTTATTTCCATTGACTTCAAATCTTGTCATATGTCAGGGGTATGATTTTGGCAATAATAAATTTTCTGGTTCCAAACATACACTATCACAGATTCATTGCTGAGTGGATGACCAAGGCCAGTGGTTAACATAGATGTAATTCCCATTTCTGAAGCCCTCTTGTGATAAACCCAGAATGTGGAACAAGGAACGCAAAGAGGCTCGATGTTAGAATTAACACGAGTACTTTATTAACAACTGGGAAACACATACAGAGTAGCAAACATCAGGCCTGCATTCAGCATCCTGGCATTCCACCTTGTGCTGACCTATGCAGGAAGCAAAACCCCTGACCTTAGCAGCAGCATTGGCTACAGCACCACCTGGTGGACAACCCCAGCCATAACAGCCCAGATCACTATATCCCTCCCCCCTTAAGATTTCAGTATGAATTTCTTAACAAACAACCATTCCTAAGATCACATAAGAAGTCTCCATTCACCATGTTCCATACTTGATGAATCTTAACAGGTCAGTATCAATCTCTCTGGTGGCTTGCGAGACCTTTGTGAATGTCTAACAGTAAAGTCCCTGCTTGTTTGTGGTGAAGCCACCAGCTGCTCCTGAGCAGTGCTCGGAGTATCTGACTCTGCAGCGATGGTTCCCTCTTGACGAATGGGTTCCTGTGGAATTGTCTCTGCCCCTGGTGGTGTCACCACAGATGCACTTGAATAACTGGGGGCCAACCTGTCCTCAGCCATTGCATCTGGAACCTTCATTTCAATTTCCCCTTGTCTGGTAAGTATCTGATCTACATGTCTGCGTACTACCCTACCATCTCCCAACATGACCTTGTATGATACTGGACCAGTCATTGAGTCTATGAAACCAGGAATCCACTTTGGTTCATAACTGAAATTCCTGGTAAGGACCGCATCTCCTTCTCCAAAACTTTGGCTCTTTGTTCTTTTGTCATGGTTCTCTTTTTGTTTGTTTTGTCTGTTTTCCATTTTCCTTTTTAGGTCTGGGTGGACAAGGTCAAGAGTGGAGCGTAGTCTACGACCTAATAACATCTCTGCAGGAGAGAGTCCTGTGGTGGATTGAGGTGTTATTCTGTAGCTGAACAGAACCCGTGACACTTTGGCTGCTAAACTCCCTTCTGCACTTTTTTTTATCATCTCTTTAAATGTTTGTACGGCTCTCTCCGCAAGTCCATTAGAGGACGGATGATATGGAGCCAAGGTCACCTGCACTATGCCATTTTTCCTCAAGAACTCTTTTGTCTCTGTACTCACAAAACAAGTGGCATTGTCACTTACCACGATCTCCGGTAGCCCTTGATTACTGAAGCTCCGACGCAGGCAGTCTATAGTAGTAGTGGCGGAAGCAGAATTTACAGGATAAACATCCATCCATTTGGAATGTGCATCAATGATTATGAGGAACATCTTCCCCATGAATGGACCTGCATAATCTAAGTGCAATCTTCTCCATGGTTTATCCGGCCACTCCCAGGGGTGGAGAGGAGCCGCTGCTGGTGCCTTCCGGTGTTCCTGACAAGTGCTGCATGTCTTGACTAGATTTTCTATCTCCTCATCTAGCTTTGGCCACCACAAGTAACTCCTAGCCAAGGCTTTCATACGCGAGACCCCAGGATGACACTGATGTAGTTGCTCTAGGATAGACTGTCGTGCTGGCTGTGGAATAATCACTCGTGCTCCCCACAACACGCAACCATCCTGCACACTCAGCTCTGTTTTCCTGACACTGTAGGGTGTGAAGTCAGCCCTTTCCGGATGCTGTGGCCATCCCCTCACCACATATTCTCGAACTCTAGACAGTACTGGATCTTTACCTGTCCATGTTCTTACTTGCTCTGCAGTCACAAGTGCCGTGTCAGTGTCCTCCAACATCAACACTCTGTCCTCTGGAGCTGCACGAATAGGTGTGCCTGGCAGTGGAAGACGGCTCAAGGCATCTGCGTTCCCATGGTACTTGCCCGCTTTGTAGACGATGACATACTCATATGCCCTCAACGTCACGGCCCACCTCTGGATCCGGGGTGACACCATCTGTGGAACTGCTTTCATTTCATTGAAAAGCGAGAGAAGAGGTTTATGATCGGTGCATATGGTGAACTTCCTGCCATATATGTACTTGTGGAACCTCTGTAACCCAAACGTTACTGCTAACCCCTCTTTGTCTAACTGGGAATAGTTTTTTCCGCTGGTGTTAGAGTTCGGGACATAAACCCTATTGGTCTTTCAGTTCCATCTTCTATGCAGTGTGAAAGAACTGCCCCCACCCCATAAGGTGAAGCGTCACAAGAGAGAATGATGTCTTTCTCTGCATTGTAGTGAACCAGCACATCCGACGACAGCATCAGTTTCTTGGACTGTTCAAATGAAACCCCCTGCTCCTCTCCCCACTGCCACTGTGTCTCCTTGCGCAGTAGTTTGTGAAGAGGTGCTAACACAGTTGACAAGTTTGGTAAAAACCTGTTATAATAGTTCAGCAGTCCCAGGTAAGCTTTTAACTCAGCCACATTTGTAGGAGCAGGGGCGTCCTGCAGTGCTTGTACCTTCTCCTTGAGTGGATGGAGCCCGGTGGCGTCCACTCTGTGTCCCAGGAACACTGCCTCATTCCCCAGGAAAGTGCACTTACTCTTCTTGAGCCGGAACCCTGCCCTCTCCAATCTCTGTAGTACCTCTCTGAGTGCTCAGATGCTCCTGGTTGGTTCTTCCCGTCACCAGAATGTCATCCAGATAGATGGAAACGTGGAATCCCTTGCAGTACACCTTCTATTGTCCTCTGGAAGATAGCTGGACTAGATGTGACACCAAACGGTAAGCGGTTATATGTAAACAAGCCCTTGTGTGTATTTATGGTGACATACTTCTTTGATTCGTCACCCAGTGTAATCTGCAAGTAGGCATGACTCATATCCAACTTTGTGAATTTCTTCCCTCCAGCCAGGTTTGCAAAGAGATCCTCTGTTTTGGGAATAGGATACTGCTCTAGTTTGGACACCCGATTGACAGTCAATTTATAGTCTCCACAGAGTCTTACCGAATTGTCCGGTTTTAAAACAGGTACTATGGGAGCCGCCCATTCCGAACATTTCACTGGCTCCAGTATGTTCTCTCTCAATAGACGGTCAAGCTCAGCCTCCACCTTTGGCTTCATGGCATAAGGCACAGGTCGTTGTTTAAAAAACCTTGGCGGCGCCTCCTTGTCTACATAAATCTTAGCTGGGGGGCCATTAAATGTGCTAAGTTCCTCCTTGAACACATTCTCATGCTCACGCAACACTCCTTGCAAAGTCAACTGTTTGCCCGCATCTATTTGATGTACTGCTCCCCAGTCTAATTTAAGTTCTTTTATCCAGCCCCGACCTAACAGGTTTGGTCCGGTACCCGATACTATAACTACAGGTAGCTGTTCCACTGTGTCTCTGTGTTGCACAGTTACCTTAGCTGTACCTAATGTCGCTACTCATTCACCTGTATATGTTTTAAGATGCAGGGAGCAAGGCTTTAACTCTGGAACTTTTGCACGGTTCCACAATTTTGAGTACTCTGCCTTGTTCATTATGGTCACGCCGCACCCTGTATCCACTTCAAAGTTCACCTTTACTGTCAGTTGCAATGTGATAGGAGCCACTTTTGGAATGTTCTCTAACATGCTATACATTATTAACATGTCCTCTTCTTCCTCAGCTTCCCCGCTGATGTGGTGTGCTCCATGTTTTTTCACTTCTCTCCCTTGGTTTTGCTGCCCTCCCCCTTTTGGTTTGGATTCCTCCACAGGTGATTTCGCCCTGCTAGCTCGTTTTATGTGTCCTTGTTTCCCACACTTGTAGCACTTTTCCTCCAGAAACCGGCATTCACTCACCAGGTGATCGCCCTTGAATCTATAACATGCCTTCACATGCTCACGTTGTGGTTTCTGATGCATGTTCAACTTGTGCACAACAACCTGACCTGCAACTTGCGTAGCATTAGCCTTGTCTGAACCCTGTATTTCTTTTACATCTCGGTTCGCTGTCTCTATGGCTTGAGCAAGTTCCAATGCTTTTTCATAAGTAAGCCCAGTCTCGGATAATAATCTACGCTGCATTCGGTCGTCCATAATTCCGCAAACTAGCCTATCTTGCAGCATTTCCTTCAGGTTGTTCCCATAATTGCAATCTTGTGCTAATTTATGCAACACCGCTACATAGTCCATTATGCTCTCTTCCTCTTTCCTGTTCCTTGAATTAAACTTGAACTGCTGTACAATCTCACTAGGCTTAGGGTTGAAATGTTCTTTTAGCAAGGCCACTAATTCAACAAATGATTTGTCTCCAGGCTTTTTGGGACTGAGCAGATTTTTCATGAAACTGTAGGTCTGGCTTCCCACTCAACTAAGCAGAATGGCTTTCCTTTTTCCGGCATCATTTATTTCATTTGCTTTGAAAAAATAACCCAACACTTCACAGTATTCCTCCCAGGTTTGTGCTTGAATATCAAAGGCGGGAACCGTTCCTACCGTGGCAGCCATGCTCTCTTCCAACTGGTAGCTAACCGTAGCTCGTAATTTTGTTGTTTAAACGTCCTGGCAGACTTCTCTTCTTTAATCAGGGTCCTTTTAGTTACCTCGTCGCCAAATGTGATAAACCCAGAATGTGGAACAAGGAACTCAGAGGCTCGATGTTAGAATTAACACGAGTACTTTATTAACAACTGGGAAACACATACAGAGTAGCAAACATCAGGCCTGCATTCAGCATCCTGGCATTCCACCTTGTGCTGACCTATGCAGGAAGCAAAACCCCTGACCTTAGCAGCAGCATTGGCTACAGCACCACCCGGTGGACAACCCCAACCATAACAACACAGATCACTATACCTCTGTTCCTGATCACTGTGATGATGTGGTGAACATAACCAAGTGACATTCAGTGTTGTTAGCCATATTGAAGCATACAACACATTCAGCACTACCCTTAGGGATACATTCTAATATGGAGCCAATTCAGTTTCTTTTGCTGAGAAGAAGGGATAATGCCCGAGGGAGTGATGCAGTGTCAAAGGTGCCGTCTTTCGGATGAGACGGTAAAGTGAGATCCCTCTCAGGTAGAAGAAGTAAAAGATCCCATGGAACTATTTCCAAAAAGAGCAGGGGCCTTCGCTCCGGTGTCCTGGCCAATATTTATCCCTCAACCAAAGTCAGTAAAACAGACTCTCTGCTCATTACCTCATTGATGTTTGTGGGACAGTTGTGCTATGCACACATTCACATTACAACAGTGACTACACTTCAAAAAAGTACTTCATTGGCTGTAAAGTGCTTTGGGACATCATAAAGGTTGTGAAAGGTGCTATGTAAATGCAAGTATTTTTTGCAAGTAAATGTTTCAATGCATTGAGACAATAGGACATTGAAAATATTGCCTAATACACTATAGTTTTTTGCAGCACTTGTTACATTGTAACGTAAATCACAACTTGTACAACTCTATGGGGGAGAAATTCAGTTGGTTAGCGCCTCCCGTTAGCGCCTTTGGGGGTCGCTAACGACTTACCACCTGGGTACGGCGATGTTAGCACCGCCAGCGAAATTCACCGGGCGGTTTGCGGTGGTGCTAACCACTACCGCCATGATCTCCTGCGCCTGGAGATCATGACGCCATCCAGCTGTGCATCACTCACAACCGGAAATTCATTTTTGCCCCCTGCCTCAGCGCCTGCTGTTAGGAACGACAGGTAGAGGAGGCGGTTTGCAGTCGGTTGGGAGGTGCAGGTGTGCTATTTAAAGACGTGAACTTCCTGGGTTTTTTTTGTTGGCAAACAATGCTGCCTTGTCACTTTGACAGAAGCAGACGGGCGTTTTGACCCATTTGAGATTTTCCTACTTGAAGGAGTTTTGCTCCTGACAATTTATCAGGTTCATTTGTCTTACTTTTGATACTGCAACATTTCCAACACTTAATGGGGGCTGTACTGGCACGGGACCTCGCTCTCCAGCTTCACTGGCGGAGGCAGAGAGAACGATTGGAAAACGTGGCCAGAGGGAGGAGGGCCAATAGGGCTCTCAGCAGGAGACCTTGCTGTCCCAGAATATTCTGGGAGTAGTTCTCCTACTTTCATCTCTCGGAGGAGCAGTGCCTTAGAAGGCTCCGCTTCAGCAAGGAGGTGGTCACAGAGCTCTGCCACCTCCTGCAGCCAGACCTCCACCCTCAGCTCAGGACCAGGCTGTCTCTCAGCGGCAGTGATGGTCACAGTCGCTCTCAATTTCTACGCCAGCGGCTCCTTCCAAGCTTCAACAGGGGATATTGCAAACATTTCACAGTTCGCCGTCCATTGCTGCATCTGGGAGGTGACAGATGCTCTGTACAAAAGGAGAAGGGAGTACATCTCATTCCCCATGACCAGCGACAAACAGCATGAATGCTTATGTGGCTTTGCAAGAATAGTGGGCTTCCCTATTGTTTAGGGCGCCATTGACTGCACCCACGTGGCATTGCGGGCACCTCATCACAATGCAGAAGTGTTCCGCAACCGCAAAGGCTACCAGTACATAAGAACATAAGAAATAGGAGCAGGAGTAGACCATTTGGCCCTTCAAGCCTGCTCCACCATTCAATGAGATCATGGCTGATCTTCTGCCTCAACTCCATTCACCGGCCCTATCGCCATATCCCTTGATGCCCTTACTAGCCAGAAATCTATTGACTTCTGTTTTGAATATACCCAATGACTGAGCCTCCACAGCCCTCTGGGGTAGAGAAGTCCAAAGATTCACCACCCTCTGTGTGAAGAAATTTCTTCTCATCTCAGTCCTGAATGGCCTACCCTTTATCTTGAGGCTGTGGCCCCTGGTTCTAGACTCCCCAGCTAAGGGAAACATTCTCCCAGCATCCACCCTATCAAGCCCTGTAATAATTTTGTATGCTTCAATGAGATCCCCTCTCATTCTTCTGAATTCAAGAGAATACAGGCCTAGTTTACTCCATCTCTTCTCATATGACAGTCCCGCCATCCCAGGAATCAATCTCATGAACCTTCGTTGCACTCCCTCTATGGCAAGTATATCCTTCCTCTCTGAACATGCAGTTGGTATGCAACCACAGACAGCGCATCATTGCCGTCAGTGCCCGCTATCCTGGCAGCAGCCACGATTCATTCATCTTGCGACAGACTGGTGTCCCAGCACTGAAGAATGGCTTCTGTGATGGTGGGAACCTCGGGAGTAGGCCGATATGGATCATCTACTCGGCACTTCTGGCTGAAGTTGGTTGCAAACACTTCAGCCTTGTCTTTTGCACTCACGTGCTGGGCTCCACCATCATTGAGGATAGGGATATTCTTATGGCCTCTTCCTCCTGTTAGTTGTTTAATGGTCCACCACCATTCACGACTGGATGTGACCGGACTGCAGAGCTTTGATCTGATCCGTTGATTGTGGGATCGCTTAGCCCTGTCTATAGCATGCTGCTTCCACTTTTTAGCATGCATGTAGTCCTGGGCCACCTCCCTCCACATCCTTCTGAACTCCTGCGGCAATGGTCTCCTGCCAGTGTCTAGGAACAGCACTGCCCATCAGCGTTCCACAACCAGAGCCTCCAATGCCTGATCGCTGAACCAGCGAGCTCTCTCCCTGGGTCACTGATCAGCCATGAGATTTGTGGTTGATGGATTGCAGCTCCTTGCAGGCCCAGGTCACAAGCAGCAATGATCAGAGTGAGGCTGTGCAGCATGATGGACCTTCCCCTTTAAGAACTAGAAGACGCCAGTCTGTCTGAGTACTTGTAATTGACAGCGCCTGAGCTTGAGTAAGTGCTCTGCGGTAGCGCCCCGCTCTCCGACGTTAGCACCCTAAGAGAAGTGTGTAGCGCTTGATTTAGCGCTCCACTTCCCTCTTGGGGTGCTAAAACTGCATTTCGGGTCGCCAGTGCTAAAGTTTGCCTCTGGGCGATGTTAATGCCCCAAAATGGTCGATACCGAATTTTTCCCCCTAGGTTTCAATTTCATTTATTAGGAGTTCAGGCTTTTTGCTTATTTTCAGTGCACCAGCGTAAAGTGAAAAATTACTTGTACAGTATATGTCTATATAGTACAGCTGCTGTGCAATAACCTGCATATTGTTATTTTACCTTACACTTACACTTACAGTACACTTTGTATTGCTGGAAATATAGTAAATTTAAAAAAAAATGCAACTTCTAGTTTTATTACAATAAATCAACTGATTGCAATTTTCAGATTGCATTGTATGTCGTTTTTGGTGCTGAATTAATGTTTAATGTAATGGAAAGTTGAGACTAATATGAGGCCAGTGAGTTAGTCACTTATCAAAACTGATGTTTTTCAAATTCTTAAGTTAAACAGCAGTCTAGTATAGTAGGTTACTGTTACTGTGTTACTGCTGTGCTATACTGCTTCTATGAATCTTAAATATCTACTGACAAAAAAGCCCTCCCACTCCCTTTCCTACAGATTTTGCCTTGTGCAAATTTTTAAATTTTGTAATTGAATAAACATTCAATTACACAGTGACTGATTCTAGCTAACTTTAGATTATTAGTTGGATTACTTTACACAGTATTTGTGTCTGAATTCCTAGGTTATGTCAATTCTTTTATCAACTACAAACATTTTAATAAGCAATCAATTGAATAGTGTGTCAGATTGCAGCTAGCTTTCGATTATTAATTGGAATAATTGGCACAACGTTTGTTTCTGAGCCCCATGGTTATGTCATGTTTAATATTTTATGTGAAAGCACTCTATGTGCCTTGTGGATCTCTATAACGAACATGAGCATTCCCGTAAGAGTCTGTGCGCAACTAGTGTATGTACAGAGAGATCTATTCATTAGAATTTATCTAAATCATCCATTGTTCACAAAAGTGAAGTGAGTTGATTCTCTACTAGAAGCGCTCTGAACCAGTTCGTAAATTGTATCGAAACAATATTGTCCTATATCCTCATGGATGGTACCCATAGCAACATGCAGGCTGCTTGCTCACTGCACTCATTCTGTGTTGTGATGATGTAAGTTGATAGTTCTGCCTTTTTCTAAAGTGAACTGAGTTGCTTTCTGAAGGATTTATTTACAAGTGTCTCGGCTATTTTTAATGATTCACTGCGCTGAAATTCATTGCCCCTTTTTTAAAATGGGTTTACAATATTGGGAAACCTGCTAATATAATTCCTACATGTTGGCTGTTATATTTTCTTGTAAAATTATTAAGTACTGCGGGGATTTTTTTTGTAGCACTGGCGATTCAACAAAGTTATTTATAGAATGGACTTGCACAGTATTCGCCCCGACCTCCCGGATCTATTTTTCAAACAATGGCTCAAAAAGTCCCGATGAATTTGGGATCTGGTGAGCGGAAACTATTTATATAAACTCCTTGAATCCCCATAGTCATTGGACCAATGAGAGTTTTCCCATGTTTTCTCTTATTTGTTTTAATTAATACATATTGTAAACAATACTTAATTTTTATTTTGGACAGAAAATTATTTTGAGTGTACCTTAAGTAGACCATGACTGATCTTTCTTGTTTCGTGCTTTTTTATGTTCTTAACCTAATAGTGGTCCAGTGAGTCTGTCTGGGGACACTGATTTTTTTTTTAATGTAAGTTTTCAAGTTCCAGCTTCCAAGTCTTGCTGACTAATTCCAACTAACCTTCTCTCTTCCCACATTCCTCTCCATGGCTACACATATGATTCAGATGATATGCACTTGTGACATTTCGATAATTTCCATTAAATCAAAAATGAGAATTTTTCATGGGCTGACTCCAGTTATGATGGCAGAAAAATTGAAAGTCAGACTTGTGATTCTATATCAAATCTGTGATTCAAGTGGGAGTATTACTTGAGCTATGAATGTTTTTGAGGAATTTTGAAATCACTGAGGGGAGGTATTTGGCCTCCTCCAAATTTGTTTGGCATTTATATGTCACCCCCTCTCCATTCCAAATCCTGGAATTGCCACAGATATTTCCCTGACCCCCCACCTCCTGTGCCTCTGAAAGAAATCGTAATTGCACATGCAAAATGCATGGGCGGCAACCCCCTCCCGTCCTGAATGAATTTACAATTCTTTTTTCATTTGACACTTTTGTGCATTTGTAAATTATTAATTTAACACTTTTTTTTAATTGAAGTATTTCAAAATTATGAAAGGGATATAGAAGCACTGGAGAAAGTGGAAAAAAAGATTGACAAGGATGATACCAGAACTGAGAGTGTACAACTCTCAGGAAAGACTGAACAGGCTGGGCGCTTTTCTCTAGAAAAGAGAAGACTGAGAGGTGACCTGAAAGAGATCTTTAAAATTATGAAGGGATTCAATAGGGTAGATGTAGAGAAGACGTTACCACTTGTGGGAGATCCAAAACAAGTGCCATAAGATAGTCGCTAATAAATCTAATAAAGAATTCAGGAGAAACTTCTTTCTCAGGGAGTGGTGAGAATGTGGAACTCGCTACCACATGGTTGAGGCTCATAGCATAAATGCATTTAAATGGAAGCTAGTTATGTACATGGGAGAGAAAGGAATAGAAGGATATGTTGATAAGGTGTAATGAAGTAAGGTGGGAGGAGGCTGGTCTGGAGCCTAACCACCAACATAGTTGGGCAGAATGGCCTGGTTCTGTGCAGTAAAATTCTACGTAATTTTATTCTATGTAATTCTAGGAAAAGGTTAAATAAGGAGATTAATTAGTGTTAGTGATGTGAGCACAGCTTGTTTAATTACACAGGATGCAACTGGGTTTTGATTTAAAATTAGGGCAAATTTATTGGCTGTTGTGCAAAAAATATTGGAAGATGTAACAGGACTTGTACCTGAAATGGTACCACCTCACCTCTGAGAGGTTACAACTAAACATTTCAATGTCAGAGTTATTGCAGTTTTCTTTTTCACACAGGATCTTGTTCTGAAACATTTACCTGTGAATCTGGTCTATCGTCAGGAAAGACAGAAAAGAAGGCCTGTGTTGAGGTAATGGATTATTTAACTCCCTATCTAATTAGATTTGACTACTGCAACTCATTTCACTGAGCTGTCATTGAGTATCTGTTGATCAGAAATAAAATCTTTAAATATATGCTTACTGATAATTTTTATGTAAGATATATATAGATATCTGACTGTTCGGAGTCTTAATGATTTGTTTTTTTTCTTAACTGAGGTTTTTTGCTATGAAAATTATATTTTTGATATAACATATTACAGACAGGTGGTGGGTAGGTGTTTGTCCTCTTTATATCGCCTCAAATACAGTGTGAAACATTTTGATGCAGGTTAGTATTCTGAGGAAGCTCAATTTTTTAGGAACAGCTTAGAGAAAAATATCTGTACCGGAATGCTCCCCTTATCCAAGGGACTTCTGAATTTAACTCTGGCCTCCCTACTATTGTCTCCAACCTATTCCCGGCTACTACTAGGAAATATGTATCCCATTAATTACTACATAACCAGGTCTATTTAACCTGAGTTTTTCCTGTGTCCATTCGCCTGCGCACTTTGGCAGCCACTCTAGACCTGAGCTGTTCACTTCTGTTTCCACTTTTTTCTCCCCACTTTTCCTTTACTCTCTATTCCTCCCTGGCTGCTCTCTCCTGTCGTCATCTCTCCTCTCTCGGATATTCTGTCCTCCCAAATCACTACCCCAATCCTTCATTACTCTTTGACTTTCCTACTCTCCTGCCGCCATCCCAGGCTTGACTCCCTCTTAGATAAGCCTACAGCTTCCCTCTGTGCCTCTCTTGACATCCTCTAAAAGGCCCACCGTGGCACTCCTCACTGCCTCCTCGTGAACAGCAACCCCAATTGTCCCATCCTACTCTCTCGTCGACCTTCTTGATCAGCACACCTGTTGGGGGCTAATTTTGCCAATCTCCTCCACGTCCAACTCACCCATTCCAGCGCTGACCCTGTGGATGCTGACAGTGGGTCAGCTATCACCGACCCTCTCCGCATCTCCCTCCAGAATGTCCGTTCACTTGCAAACAAGGCCCTTACCATCCATGAGCTTATCGTGGATTAAAACTAAAAATTGAAACTAAAAATAATTGTTTGAATAAAAACTATAACTAACTAATTATATAAATAAAATAAGGTTAGATGGAGATGGCAGTGCAGGTGGTGCATCGTAACTGCAGCATGTGGGAGTTGGTGGAGACCAACGAGATCCCGAGCACCCACATCTGCTGTAAGTGCCTGCAACTTGAGGAATTTCAGCTCGGAGTTGTTGAGCTGGAGTCCAAGCTGCAGCCATTGCGATGCATCAGGGAAGGGGAGAGTTGCCAAGACACTTTGTTCCAGGAGGCAGTCACACCCCTTAGGTTAAGTAGTACTTTAGAGTTAGTCAATGGTCAGGGATAGGAGAGTGTGACTGCGAGTCAGGAAGGTATGGGGACCCAGGATATTGTGATGGAGGAGCCTCAGCCCTTGACCTTGTCCAACAGGTACGAGGTACTTGCTACCTGTATGGATGAGAAAACAAGGACTACAGGGAGGATGGGAAAACTGACCACTACACTGTGGTACAGGAGGCCATTCAAATCAAGGTGAGTAAAAAGGAATGTGGTAGTGGTAGGTGACAGTTTGGTCAGGGGGATAGATACTGTTCTCTGCAGCTGCGACAGGGAGTACCAAAGGCTGTGTTGCCTGCCCGCTGCCAGGGTTAAAGACATCTCCTTGTGGCTGGAGAAGAACTTGGAGTGGGAACGGGAGGATCCAGTTGTTGTGGTCCATGAAGGAAGCAATGACATAGGTAGAACTAGGAATGAGGGTCTGCTGAGAGAGTTTGAGGAGTTGGGGTTTTAAAGCAGAACCTCAAAGGTAATAATCTCTGGATTGTTACCTGAGCCACGCGCAGAGGGATTGGCATAGGGAGAAGCAGATTAGAAGATTAAATGTATGGCTGAAAGAGTGGTGTGGGAGGCAGGGGTTTCGCTTCATGGGCCACTTGCACCAGTACTGGGGAAAGAGGGAGTGTCCTGGTGTGGTAAACCACGTTCACTATCGTATCACTG
Organism: Somniosus microcephalus; assembly: GCF_052327205.1. Taxonomy (NCBI): domain Eukaryota; kingdom Metazoa; phylum Chordata; class Chondrichthyes; order Squaliformes; family Somniosidae; genus Somniosus; species Somniosus microcephalus. Next base: position 218,429,809 of record NC_140987.1, read on the forward strand.
TTAGTAGTTAGCACTGTTCACCACTGTTCGTTATAACTGTATCACTGACCACTATTGTATCACGGTACGAGGTCGCCTCTTGCCACACTGCTATACCTGGGATGACCACTGCCGACTCCGCCTTGGCTCCACCCACCAGGCCAGGTATAAAGGTGAGCGACTGGCTGGTATTCCTCCTGCTTGGATCGGATCACCCACGAGAGTGGGCTCTGTTATTTAGTCAATAAAAACCTTTAGTCACCTTCGTAACTCTTCGCCTTTTATTGGAGGAATTGATAGGTATATCAATTTTATTGACTAAATTTAATGATGTCCGACAACGAGTCACAACCGGCGGAGGAGCCACCAGCGCAGCTCCCAGGAGCACAGCCACACCAGCCAGCTTGGCTGCGAGCCCTCAGACCGCCGTACCTGGACCTGAACCCACGAGCAGCAAACTCAGCCGCAGACTTTAAACACTGGCTGGTCTGCTTCGAATCATACCTGAGAGAATCCAGCGTCCCTCAGGCATCCAAACTAAGTGTCCTGCAGGCACAACTGAGCCCGAGAGTATACACTCTCATCGAGGACATGACTACCTACGAGACCGCCATCAACCTGCTGAAACAGAAGTACCGGACCCCGGTAAACTACATGTACGCTAGGCACCTCCTAAGATCACGGCCGCAACAGCCAGGAGAATCAGTAGCCGAATTCTCACAGGCGCTATATGCACTCGCCAGGAACTGTGACTTTAAATCGGTGTCGGCAGCCGAAAATACTGAAGATAATATCCGCGACGCATTCCTGAAAGGCCTACGGTCCGAGTACTCACGGCAAAGACTGCTGGAAGCTAAAGACCTCAGCATGGAAAAAGCTGAAGCCCTCGCTATCTCCCTGGAAGTGGCCCACCAAGATCAGGAAGCATTCACCAGGTACTGCTCGCGACCCTGGGACTCGGGCCCGACCCCTACCACAGCACCCTTCCCAGCGCCGCCCCCGGGACCTACCTCTGCGTCGGCGTCCCGGACCCGACCGGCCCCGCCACCCCCGGCACCGGCCCCGACATCGGGCATCCGCGATCGGGCCGCCGGCTGTTTTTTTTGTGGCCAGGAGAAGCACCCGAGGTCGCGCTGCCCAGCCAAGAACTCCATATGTAAAACCTGCCTGAAGAAAGGCCACTTCTCCAAGGCCTGCAGGAGCGGATCCTCAGAGGCCAGCAGTGCCGCATGCGAACTATGGGGGCGGCCATCTTCGTTTAGGGCAACTGAGGCCAGCAACCCCACACATGAGTCATGGGGGCGGCCATCTTTGTTTAGGGCAACTGAGGCCAGCATCCCCACACATGAGTCATGGGGGCGGCCATCTTTGATTAAGGCAACCGACCCCAATAGTGCCTCATGGGGCCCTACCTCGTGGGAGACGCCATTTTACTCACCACGCCTGACCGCCTCGCCCGCAGATGACAACGACTCGCTCAGCTACACACTAGCTTCCGTCACCCTGGACCAAGCCCGCCCGCACCATCTGTCCAAGTCAATGATGAACATCAAAGTGAACGGCCACGCCACGACCTGCCTGTTCGACAGCGGAAGCACGGAGAGCTTCATCCACCCAGACACGGTGAGCCACTACTCCCTCTCTGTCCTACCAACGCGCAGCCGAATCTCGATGGCATCGAGGTCCCACGCCACGGACATCAGCGGCTACTGTGTCGTGACCCTGTCGGTTAAGGGCACGGAGTATAAAAACTTTAAACTCCTCGTCCTCCCCCATCTCTGCGCTGCCGTCCTACTAGGGCTGGACTTCCAATCCCACCTCCAAAGCGTAACCCTAGCATACAGTGGACCCCTCCCCCCACTCACAGTCAACAACCAGCAAACGTTAAACCGCCCACCGCGTAACACCTGCAGCCTCTCCACCCTCAAGGTCCCGCCACCCTCTCTGTTTGCTAACCTTACCCCTGACTGCAAACCCGTCCCTACCAAAAGCAGGCGGTATAGCGCCGGGGACAGAGCCTTCATTAGCTCTGAGGTGCGGCGCCTCCTGAAAGAGGGCATTATCGAGGGGAGCAGCAGCCCCTGGCGTGCCCAGGTCGTAGTCGTAAAGACCGGCGATAAAAACCGCCTGGTCATCGACTACAGCCAGACCATAAACAGATATACCCAGCTGGACGCATACCCCCTCCCCCGCATATCTGACATGGTCAATCAGATTGCACAGTATAAAGTATTCTCGACCATCGACCTGAAGTCGGCCTACCACCAACTCCCTATCCACCCTGAGGACCGCCAGTATACCGCCTTCGAGGCGAATGGGCGCCTATACCACTTCCTTAGGGTCCCCTTCGGTGTCACTAATGGGGTCTCGGTCTTCCAAAGGGAGATGGACCAGATGGTTGACCAGAACGAACTGCAGGCTACATTCCCCTACCTAGATAACGTCACTATCTGCGGCCGCGACCGGCAGGAACATGACGCGAATCTGGAGAAATTCCTCCGTACGGCCCAACGGCTGAACCTCACCTACAATAAGGAGAAATGCGTGTTTAACACCACGCGCCTTGCCATCCTCGGCTGCGTAGTGGAGAACGGAATCATCGGCCCCGACCCAGAAAGAATGCGCCCCCTCATGGAGCTACCCCTCCCCCACTGCCCTAAAGCACTTAGGAGAACCCTGGGGCTTTTCGCCTACTATGCCCAATGGGTACCCAATTACGCGGACAAAGCCAGACCCCTCCTGAAAGCCACTTCCTTCCCCCTCACGGAGGAGGCGTGCGCGGCCTTCTCCCTCATTAAGGGAGACATAGCCAAGGCCACGATGCACGCAGTGGACGAGTCCATCCCCTTTCAGGTGGAGAGCGACGCATCCGACTTCGCCTTAGCCGCCACCCTAAACCAGGAGGGGAGGCCAGTGGCCTTCTTCTCAAGGACCCTACAGGGCCCCGAGATCCGACATTCGTCGGTCGAGAAAGAGGCCCAGGCGATCGTGGAGGCAGTACGGCGCTGGAGGCACTACCTGGCAGGCAAACGATTTACCCTCCTCACCGACCAGCGTTCGGTGGCTTTCATGTTTAATAACAAGCTGAAGGGCAAAATCAAGAATGACAAGATTTTGAGATGGAGAATCGAGCTCTCCACCTACGATTATGAGATCTTGTACCGGCCAGGCAAGCTGAACGAATCCCCTGATGCCCTTTCACGAATGACATGCGCCAGCGCGCATATCGATAGGCTTCAGACCCTCCACGACCAGCTCTGCCACCCCGGAGTCACCAGACTCTACCATTTCATTAAGGCCCGCAACCTGACCTACTCCATCGAGGAGGTCAGGACCATGACCAGGAACTGCCAGACCTGTGCGGAGTGCAAACCGCACTTCTATAGGCCGGACCGAGCAAGCCTGATCAAGGCCACCCGCCCCTTCGAGCGCCTGAGCATCGACTTTAAGGGGCCCCTCCCGTCCTCTGACCGTAATGTGTACTTCCTCAACATCGTTGATGAGTACTCCCGTTTCCCCTTTGCCTTCCCCTGCCCCGACATGACCAGTAGCACGGTCATTAAGTGCCTGAATGCCCTCTTCGCCTTGTTCGGGTTCCCGAACTATATACACAGCGACCGGGGCTCCTCCTTCATGAGCGAGGAACTCCGGCAATTCCTCCTAGAGAGAGGTATTGCAGCAAGCAGGACCACCAGCTACAACCCCAGAGGTAACGGTCAGGTGGAAAGAGAGAACGCGACGGTATGGAAGGCCGTCCTCTTAGCCTTAAAGTCTAAGGGCCTCCCAACCTCCCGCTGGCAAGAAGTCCTCCCGACAGCGCTGCACTCCATCCAGTCATTACTTTGCACGGCCACTAACACCACCCCCCATGAACGAATGTTCGTTTTCCCCAGGAAGTCGACTACGGGAACCACTCTACCAACCTGGCTGACCGCCCCGGGGCCGGTCTGGCTGCGGAAACACGTGAGGACCCATAAAACGGACCCCCTGGTCGAGAGGGTGAACCTCCTGCACGCCAACCCCCAGTACGCCTACGTGGCGTACCCAGACGGGCGGGAGGACACTGTCTCCCTACGAGACCTCGCACCCTCAGCCGATCCGGAAACACCGCCACCACCCCCCCCAACCTCAGTCCAGGTAGACGGCATGCCGGAACCCCACGAGCCCTCGCCGACCACGCAAACACCAGCATCAACACCGGATAAGGCACCAGCACCGGATAAGGCAACACCACCGCTGCGGCGATCGGAGAGGCTTACGAAGCCTCCGGACAGACTGACCTACCAGAATTGGTAGTACACTTCACCCCGCCGGACTTAATTCTAAACAAGGGGTGAATGTGGTAAACCACGTTCACTATCGTATCACTGTTAGTAGTTAGCACTGTTCACCACTGTTCGTTATAACTGTATCACTGACCACTATTGTATCACGGTACGAGGTCGCCTCTTGCCACACTGCTATACCTGGGATGACCACTGCCGACTCCGCCTTGGCTCCACCCACCAGGCCAGGTATAAAGGTGAGCGACTGGCTGGTATTCCTCCTGCTTGGATCGGATCACCCACGAGAGTGGGCTCTGTTATTTAGTCAATAAAAACCTTTAGTCACCTTCGTAACTCTTCGCCTTTTATTGGAGGAATTGATAGGTATATCACCTGGCGAATTGAATAACTAGGGCAGTAGACAGGGCTTTAAACTAATGGATCGGGTGGGGGGAGTGGTGGGAGGATTCAGGAAAGAGTCAATTTAAAAGCAGCAAGAGAAATGCCAAGGCTCCAGAGCAGAGCAGAGTTTTGGGTAAAAATAAGCAGAGTGGGTCAGGAAGGGACAGAGAGTAACAAACATAATATCCTCAGAAAAAACCAAATAGGCTTTCTTCCAAAACACCGCACCGCCGACCATATCTATACCCTTCACACCCTCATTGAAAAACATATACACCAAACAAAAAATGGGAAAATATTCGCCTGTTTCATCGACTTCAAGAAAGCCTTTGACTCTATATGGCACGAAGGGCTCTATTATAAACTTCTTCAATGTGGAATAGGGGGCAAAGTCTATGACCTTATTAAATCAATGTATCTGAAAAACAAATGCGGGGTCAAAATTGGAGACAAACGCACCGATTTCTTCACCCAGAGAAGAGGCGTCCGGCAGGGCTGCAATTTGAGCCCGACCCTGTTCAACATATACATAAATGAATTAGCAGACATGCTGGAGCAAAGCGAGTCACCAGGTCTCCGTCTCCTGGATGGAGAAGTGAAATCCCTGTTCTATGCGGACGACCTGGTTCTGCTGTCTCCCACAGAACAGGGATTACAGCAACAACTAGACCTACTCGACAAATACTGCCAAAATTGGGCTCTAACAGTAAATCTAAAGAAAACCAACATCATGATTTTTCAAAAAAGGCCCAGATGTCAGGAAAACAAATACCAGTTTACCCTCAGTGATATCACTATAGGACACACTATGAGCTACACCTACCTTGGTCTAACTATTACAGCATCAGGGAGCTTCAGCATAGCAGTGAATGCACTAAAAGAAAAAGCCCGAAGAGCCCTATATGCAATAAAAAGAAAATTCTACAACATCCAAATCCCAATCAAAATCTGGCTCAAAATATTTGACAGCATAATCCTGCCCATTGCACTGTACGGTAGTGAAGTATGGGGCCCGCTAAATCACCAAAGCTACACTAAATGGGAAAAACATACAATAGAAGCCCTACATGCAGAATTCTGCCGAAGCATCCTTCGCACCCAAAGAAAAACGCCAACAAATGCATGCAGAGCCGAACTAGGCAGATACCCACTGATAATAAACATCCAAAAACGAGCACTAAACTTCCTAAATCACCTCAAATCTAGCTCCCCAGACACCCTTCATTTCAAAGCCTTTCAGACCCAAGAGCTAAACCCAGAAAAGAGTCCCCTGAGTCAGCTGCTACGGAAACTAAGTACTCAGCCGGACCCTGACCAGCCCCAGACCAACACAGCCGTCCAAACACCAATCCGAGTGAACCAAATCATTAAAAAATGCAAAGAAACCTACCTGGAACATTGGAACAAAATAACCGAAAGCCAAAGCAGATTAGAATGTTACCGGGCCCTAAAAAGAGAATATAAACTGGCAGACTACCTCACGACCATCAGAGACACAAAACAGAGACAGACCCTCACCAGGTACAGACTAAGCGACCACCAACTGGAAATTGAAAAAGGCAGATACAAGAAATCCTGGCAGCCTAGAGAGAATAGAATATGCGATCAATGTCTGGCTGGCGAGGTTGAAACAGAAATGCATTTCCTCCTAAAATGCGAAAAATTCAACACATCAAGAAACATATTATTCAACAAGCTAAGCCAAACAACCCCAGATTTCAAGGAATTGGATGATCTGTCAAAATTGAGATTAGTCCTAGGAGAAGGAGACAGACCATACCTTGGGGCCAAATATGTAACAACATGTCACAACCTGAGGACTGTTTAAAATTAAGACTGTTTAAAATTAATATTGAACGTACCAAATGAAGTACAAAGACTGTTTAAAATTAATATTGTTTAAAAGTAATATTGTATGTACCCAACAAATGTCAAATCGATTGACACCTACAGAATGTTGGAAAACTGTACCTTTTTGCTATGTAAGCTTTGGCAATATGGTTCTCTGTAAACTTTCATGCCAATAAAGCATTTTAATTGGAATTGGAAATTGGAATTGGAGTAACAAAGGTAATAAGGCATCAGTGACTACGATGACATCAGGGAAAAATAGAAAAAAGTCAAAGCTAAAGGCACTATATCTGAGCGAAGTATTCGCAATAAAATAGATGAATTAATAGCACAGATAGAAATTAAAAGGTTTGATCTAATAGCCATTACGGAGAAGTGGTTGCAAAGTGACCAAAGTTGGGAACTAAATCTTCCAGGATTCATAACTTTTAGAAGAGATAGGTAAAATAGAAAAGGAGGAGGGGTAGCCCTGACAATAAAGGATGGGATAAAGACAGTAGAGAGAAAGGATCTTGGCTCGTAGAATCAGTTTGGGTGGAGCTAAGAAACAGCAAGGGGCAGAAAACATTGGTGGGAGTTATTTATAGGCCCCCAGACAGCAGTTGTAATGTAGGGCAGAGTATAAATCAGGAAACTAGAGGCGCATGTAACAAGGGTAATACAGTAATCATGGGGGACTTTAATCTACATATAGACTGGGCAAACCAAATTTGCAGTAATAGTGTGGGGGACAAATTCATGGAATGTATACAAAATAGTTTTCAAGATCAGTATGTTGAGGAACCAACTAGGGAACAGGCTAGTTTAGATTGCACAATGAGAAAGGGTTCATTAATAACCATGTAGTAAAGGGGCCTTTAGGGAAGAGTGACCATAATATGATAGAATTTTATATTGAATTTGAAAGTGATTTGTTAAGTCCGAAACTAGGGTCTTGAATCTAAACAAAGCAAACTATGTAGGTATGAGGGGCGAGTTGGCTAAGGTAGATTGGGAAACTACATTAAAAGGTATGATGGTAGACAAGCAATGGCTAGCATTTAAAGAATTCATGCATAATTTGCAACAAATATACATTCCATTAAGGCACAAAAACCCCACAGGAAAAGTGGTCCAACTGTGGCTAACAAGAGAAGTTAAAAATAGTATTAGATCAAAGGAAGAGGCTTATAATATTGTCAAAAAAGAGTAGTAAGCCTAAGGATTGGGTAGACTTTAGAATTCAACAAAGGAGGACCAAGAAATTGATAAGGAAAATGAAAAAAGAACATGAGAGTAAATTAGCAAGAGACATAAAAACAGATTGTAAACGTTTCTATAGGTATGTAAATAGGAAGAGATTAGTGAAAGTAAATGTGGGCCCATTAGAGGCAGAGACAGGAGAAATTATAATGTGCAATAAGGAAATGGCAGAGACATTAAACAAATACTTTGCATCTGTCTTCATGGTAGAAGACACAAATAACATTCTGAAAATAATGGGGACCAAGGGTCTAGAGAGAAGGAGGAACTTAAAGAAATCAGTATAAGTGAAGACATAGCACTGGAGAAATTAATGGGACTAAGTGGTGACAAATCCCCTGGACCTGCATCCTAGGGTTTTAGAAGAGGTAGCTGCAGAGATAGTGGATGCACTGGTATTAATCATCCAGAATTCCCTAGATTCTAGAACAGCCCCCAAGGATTGGAAGGTAGTAAACATAACCCTACTATTTAAGAAAAGAGGAAGAGAAAAAACAGGGAACTGAGTCGGTGCATTGAATGTAAGCAGAGTTTGGCAAGTGGGAGAAAAAGTCATTTAAGTGTATTTACTGAATTTTAGTGAGTGAAAAAGTTAATTATTTGAAGTAAGTTTAATTTTTTAGAGTAAATTAAGCTGTTGGGGAGTTTAAACCGGAAGTAGAATCCGGGTATAAAAAGGGGCGGGCTTAGTGCGGCTGCACTGAGTGCAGTGCATTGAGTGTAAGCAGAGTTTGGTAAGTGGGAGAGTTCGGGCAAGTGGGAGGTGAGGGGGTGTTTTTGCTCTGTTTTGCTTCCCACTCTCGGGCTAATCCAGCATTGCGGAAGCGGAGCAGCGAGACAATTCAACCGGACAGGCCCCACAGACAGCATTCAAAAGGGAGGTTGGTAATCAGCTGGTTGGTAGGTCCTTTTCCTTCTCTTCTATATCTTTAAGTTGGTAAGTCCTATTAAATAGTGGTGTAATATTATCATCTATTTCGGGGCAGAGGGCCTTCATAACTAATAATAAGAAATTTAATTAATTACATAGATATGGGTGAACAGGTGATGTGTTACTGTTGCGAAATGTGGGAGCTGGTGGACCCCATTGAGGCTCACGGTGATTACATTTGCGATAAGTGTTTGCTGCTAGAGGAACTCAGGCTCCGTGCTAAAGAGCTTGAGACCGAGCTTCAGACACTGCGACACATCAGGGAGGGGGAGAAGTTCCTGGACTCTATGTTTCAGGAGGTAGTCACATATATGAAATTAATTAATGCAGATGTAGTCCGTGGTCAGGGACAGGACAGTGTGACTACGAGTGAGGCAGGTACAGGGATCCAGGAGGTAGTGTTGACGGAGATGCAGCCCTTGCTTTTGTCAAGCAGGTTCGAGGATCTTACTCCCTGTGAGGGCGGGAGCGGGGACTGCAGGGAGGATGAGCAACCTGGCCACAGCACCGTGGAACAGGGGGCCATTCAAGTGGAGGGAGTAAAAAGAAATGTTGTAGTGGTAGGGGATAGTATCATGAGGGGGATAGATAGGGTTCTCTGCAGTTAAGAGTGGGAGTCCCGAAGGCTGTGTTGTCTGCCCGGTGCCAGGGTTAAGGACATCTCTTCTGGGCTGGAAAGAAACTTGGAGCGGGAGGGGGAGGATCCAGTTGTCGTGGTCCATGTTGGTACAAACGACGTAGATAGGACAAGGAAGAAGGTTCTGTTAAAGGAGTATGAGCAGCTAGGGGTCAAATTAAAAAACAGAACCTCAAGGGTAATAATCTCTGGATTATTACCTGAGCCACGAGTGAATTTGGCTAAGATAAATAAAATTAAAGAGTTAAATGCGTGGCTCAAAGACTGGTGTGGGAAAAATGGGTTTTGCTTCTTGGGACACTGGCACCAGTACTGGGACAGGAGGGAACTGTTCCGTTGGGACGGACTTCACTTGGCCAGTGCTGGGACTAGAGTCCTGGCGAATCATATAACTAGGGCTGTAGAGAAGGCTTTAAACTAATTAGTGGGGGGGAGGTTTCTAGAGAGCAAATAATAAAAATGACAACGGAGAAGGTCATAGACTTAGGTAGCAGTGGGGGAATTAAAAAAACAGAATGTGTCAGGAAGGGACAGAAGGTATGGAGTAAAAAGTAAAGTAGTAAAAGGGGAAAAAACAGGAACTAAGTGTCACAAAACATATTTGAAAGTTCTTTATCTGAATGCACGTAGCATTCGTAACAAAATGGATGAGTTAACGGCACAAATAACTACATATGGGTATGATCTTGTGGCCATTACAGAAACATGGCTGCAGGGTGACCATAACTGGGAATTAAACATACCAGGTTATTTAACAATCAGGAAGGAAGGGGAGGTGGGGTGGCTATGTTAATAAAGGAAGGAATCACTATAATACAGAGAAATGATATTGGGTCAAAGGAGCAGGATAGTGAAACAGTTTGGGTGGAGATAAGGAATAATAAGGGGAAAAAAACACTAGTGGGCGTAGTCTATCGGCCTCCGAACAGTTGCAACTCTGTTGGACGGAGTATTAATCAGGAAATAGTTGAGGCTTGTAATAAGGGAACAGCTATAATTATGGGGGATTTTAACTATCATGTTAACTGGACAAATCAAATTGTGCAGGGCAGCCTTGAGGATGAGTTCATTGAGTGTATTAGGGATGGGTTTCTTGAGCAGTATGTAACTAAACCGACCAGGGGGCAAGCAACCTTAGATTTGGTCCTGTGTAATGAGACAGGATTAATTAAAAATGTCCTAGTAAAGGATCCCCTTGGAATGAGTGACCATAACATGGTTGAATTCCATATTCAATTAGAGGGTGAGAAGGTTGGATCTCAAACAAGCGTGCTGAGCTTGGATAAAGGAGACTATGAAAGTATGAGAGCAGAATTGATTAGAGTGGACTGGGAAAATAGATTAAAGGGTAAGACAGTACATGATCAGTGGTGTACATTTAAGGAGTTATTTTACAACTTCCAAAAAATATATATTCCACTGAGGAAAAAAGGATGTAAAAGAAAAGATAGCCATCCGTGGCTAAGTAAAGTAATTAAGGATAAATGTAAGAAGTCACACAACACCAGGTTATAGTCCAACAGCTTTATTTGAAATCACAAGCTTTCGGAGCGCTGCTCCTTCATCAGGTGAAGTGGAGAAATGCATAAAGACACAGCTTATATAGTCAGAGAATCATGTCAGATGTTTACAGGTAATGTTTCCAACTGCCATTTATCACATTTGTCTTTATGCATTTCTCCACGTCACCTGACGAAGGAGCAGCGCTCCGAAAGCTTGTGATTTCAAATAAAGCTGTTGGACTATAACCTGGTGTTGTGTGACTTCTTACATTTGTCCACCCCAGTCCAACTCCGGCATCTCCACACCATAATTAAGGATAGTATCCGACTAAAAACAAGGGCATATAAGGTAGCCAAATCTAGTGGGAGGATAGAAGATTGGGAAGTCTTTAAAAGACAGCAAAAAATAACTAAAAGATTGATTAAGAAAGGGAAGATAGATTATGAAAGTAAATTAGCAAAAAATATAAAAACAGATAGCAAAAGTTTCTATAGTTATATAAAAAGAAAAAGGGTGGCTAAAGTAAATGTTGGTCCCTTAGAGGATGAGACCAGGAAATTAATGATGGGAAACATGGAGATGGCAAAAACTCTGAACAAATATTTTGTATCAGTCTTTACGGTAGAGGATACTAAGAATATCCCAACACTGGACAAACAGGGGGCTCTAGGGGGGGAGGAGCTAAATATGATTAAAATCACTAAGGAAGTGGTACTTGGTAAAATAATGGGACTCAAGGCGGATAAATACCCTGGACCTGATGGCTTACATCCTAGGATCTTGAGGGAAGTGGTGGTAGGGATTGTGGATGCATTGGTAATAATTTTCCAAAACTCCCTAGGCTCAACAAAGGTCCCGGCAGATTGGAAAACTGCTAATGTAACACCCTTATTTAAAAAGGGTAGTAGGCAGAAGGCTGGAAACTATAGACCTGTTAGCCTAACATCTGTGGTTGGTAAAATTTTAGAGTCCATTATTAAGGAGACAGTAACGGGACATTTGGATAAACCTAATTTAATAGGACAAACTCAGCATGGTTTCATGAAGGGGAAGTCATGTTTGACAAATTTGCTTGAGTTCTTTGAGGAAGTAACATATAGGGTGGATAAAGGGGAACCAATGGACATGGTGTATTTAGACTTCCAAAAGGCATTTGACAAGGTGCCACACAAGATTATTGCTCAAGATAAAAAAATCACAGGATTGGGGGTAATATTCTGGCGTGGGTGGAGGATTGGCTCCCTAACAGAAAGCAGAGAGTTGGGATAAATGGTTCATTCTCAGACTGGCAATCAGTAACTAGTGGTGTTCCGCAGGGGTCAGTGCTGGGTCCCCAACTCTTTACAATCTATATTAACGATTTGGAGGAGGGGACCGAGTGTAATATATCAAAGTTTGCAGATGATACAAAGATGGGAGGGAAAGTAGTGAGTGAGGAGGACATAAAAAACCTGCAAAGGGACATAGACAGGCTAAGTAAATGGGCAGAGATTTGGCAGATGGAATACAATACTGGAAAGTGTGAGGTTATGCACTTTGGCAGGAAAAATCATAGAGCAAGTTATTATCTTAATGGCAAGAAACTGGAAAGTACTGTAGTACAAAGGGATCTTGGGGTCCTGGTGCACGAAACTCAAAAAGTTAGTATGTAGGTGTAGCAAGTGATCAAGAAGGCCAATGGAATGTTGGCTTTTATTGCTAGGGGGATAGAATATAAAAACAGGGAGGTATTGCTGCAGTTGTACAAGGTATTGGTGAGACCGCACCTGGAATACTGCATACAGTTTTGGTGTCCATACTTAAGAAAGGACATACTTGCGCTCGAGTCAGTACAAAGAAGGTTCACTCGGTTAATTCCGGGGATGAGGGGGTGGACATATGATGAGAGGTTGAGTAGATTGGGACTCTACTCATTGGAGTTCAGAAGAATGAGAGGCGATCTTATTGGAAGATATAAGATTGTGAAGGGGCTTGATCGGGTGGATGCGGTGAGGATGTTCCCAATGATGGGTGAAACTAGAACTAGGGGGCATAATCTTAGAATGAAGGGCTGCTCCTTCAAAACTGAGATGAGGAGAAACTTCTTCACTCAGAGGGTGGTAGGTTTGTGGAATTTGCTGGAATTAAGGGTTACGGGGAGCGGGCAGGAAATTGGACATGAGTCTAGGTTCAGAATGGTTGTGGCCCTGTGGGTAGTGGAGCGGGCCCAGGGGCCGTGTCGCCTGGTTCTGCTCCTACTTCTTGTGTTCTAATTCTGTTAGATTTCAGGAGATGGTTTTATTGCTGTTCCTGGCTGGGGTGGAGATCGCCTTTACAGAAGATAAGTACTGTAGAAAATATAGGGACAGAGTGATCTCCTGGATGAGTTTCGATCGCCTAGATGGGTCGGAGAGGAATTTCCCAGATTTTTTCGCCCAAATTGGCCATTGGGTTTTTTTAAAATCTGGTTTTTCGCCTCTCCCGGGAGATCACATGGGTTCGGGTGGGCTGGAGAGTGATAGTATATTTGAGGTTAGGATCAGATCAGCCATGATCTTATTGAATGGTGGAGCAGGCTCGAGGGGCCGATTGGCCTACTCCTGCTGCTATTTCTTATGTTCTTATACGTCAGTTAGCCTGACATCAGTAGTAGGCAAAATGCTAGAATCTATTATTAGGGACGTGGTAACAGGGCACTTAGAAAATCGTAATATGATTAGGCGGAGAGAACATGGTTTTATGAAAGGGAAATTGTGTTTGACAAATCTGTTAGAGTTTTTTGAAGATGTAACTAGTAGGATGGTAAGGGGGAAACCAGTGGATGTAGCGTATTTGGATTTTCACAAAGCATTCGATAAGGTGCCACACAAGAGGTTATTATACAAAATTAGGACTCATGGGATTGGGGGTAATATATTAGCATGGATTGAAGGTTGTGTAATGGACAGAATACAGAGAGTAGGAATAAACAGGACTTTTTCATGTTGGCAGGCTGTAACTAGTGGGATACTGCAAGGATCAGCGCTTGGACCTCCGCTATTTACAATCTATATCAATGACTTGGATGAAGGGACTGAGTGTAATATATCCAAGTTTGCTGATGATACAAAGTTAGGTGGGAAAGTAAGCTCTGAGGAGGCTGCAGAGAGATATGGACAGGTTGACTGAGTGGGCAAGAACATGGCAAATGGAATACAATGTGGGGAAGTGTGAAGTTATTTACTTTGATAGGAAAAACAAAAAAGAAGAATATTTTTGAATGGTGAGAGACTGGGAAATGTTTGCATTCAGAGGGACCTGGTTGTCTTTGTACATGAATCACAGAAAGTTAACATGTAGGTACAGCAAGGAATTAGGAAAGTAAATGGTATGCTAGCTTTTGTTACAAAGGGATTAGAGTATGAATAAAGAAGTCTTACTACAATTATACAGGGCATTGGGGAAGCCACACCTGGAGTACTGTCTACAGTTCTGGTCTCCTTACCTAAGAAAAGATACACTTGCCTTAGAGGTAGTGTAACAAAGGTTCACTAGACTGGTTCCTGAGATGAGGGGATCGCCCTATGAGGAGAGATTGAGTAGACTCGGCCTATGTTCCCTAGGGTTTAGAAGAATGAGATATGATCTAATTGAAACATATAAAATTCTTAAGGGGCTTGACAGAGTTAATGCTGAGAAAATGTTTCCACTGGTTGGGGAATCTAGAACACAGGGTCACAGTCTCAGTTTAAGGGGTCGGCCATTTAGAACTGAGATGCGGAGAATTTTCTTCACTCAAAAGGGTTGTGAATCTTTGGAATTCTCTACCCGAGCTGTGGAGGCTCAGTCGTGAGTATATTCAAGACAGAGGTCGATAAATTTTGGGGAATTAAGGGATATGGGGATAGTGCGGCAAGGTGGAGTTGAGGTAGAAGATCAGTCATGATCTTGTTGAATAGCGGAGCAGGCTTGAAGGGCCAAATGGCCTACTCCTGCTCCTATTTCTTATGTGGATGATTGCATTGACATCACGGCCCTGATAGAAACTTGGCTGAAGGGCGATGACACTTTACCTTTAAATGAAGCCTCCCCGCCTGGCTATACCTTCCACCACTTGTCCTGCCCAGACCGTCGTGGTGGCAGTGTGGCTCTCATCACCAAATCACACCTTGGTCTGTCCCCCTACTCCTCCGACAATTTCTCCTCCTTTGAGCATCTCACCTTATTCCACCCCTTTCACCTCTCATTTAAAATTCTCATTCTCTACTGCCCATCCAAGTACCATAAAAAGTTATCACCGAGATATTTTCACTGCTTTCCTCCCTCAGCTTCTGCACCGAGCGACTTCTCATTCTAGGTGATTTCAACCTCCATCTCAATTCATCAGGCACTCTCTCCTCTGAGTTCACTACCCTCCTATCCTCCCTTAATTTCTCCCTCCATGTAAACTCCCCAACCCATATTCACTGCCACCCCCTTGCCATCTCATGGCCTCGCTACTCCCATCATGTCAATCGCAGATAAGACCATCTCTGACCACTTCCCTGTATTGCTCTCCACCCACATCCCCTATTCCAACCGCTACCACCCCCCGCCCCCCAACCCTACTTCCTTCTATGTCTGCCCCTGGAAAAAACTCTCTTACAACTGCACTTACTAAATCCCAACTGTCCAGCCTTTGGCCCTCCATTCACCTTAACATTTCTGCAGCTACCGATCTGCTCAACCACACCCTCACCACCACCTTTGATGTCCTAGTCCCTATTAAAGCAATTACTCTCTCTCACCCTGGCCATTCCATCTGGTACCGCCCTCATCTTCGCTCCCTTAAGTCCAAGGGACACAGACTTGAACGGATGTGGCGGACAACTGGTTTAGTCATTCACCGCTAGATCTGGCTGAACCACAAAGAATTATCGGATCCTGCTCTTATCTGCCAAAACTACTCACTATTCCAGAATCATTCTCGAATGTAAAGTTAAACACCGGCTTCTATAACAAAAGCAAAATACTGTGAATGCTGGAAATCTGAACTAAAAACAGAAAATGCTGGAAATGCTCAGCAGGTCAGACAGCATCTGTGGCGAGGGAAACAGAGTTTTTATTCTCTACTGCTAGCCATCTTCTTAAACCCCTCTCCCCTGTCTCCTCCACCCTCACCTCTGACAACAAGTGTGAGGAGCTCATGGACTTCTTTGTTTCTAAGATTGAGACCATCCGTTCAGCTGCCTCTGCCACTTCCCCTCCTTCCCCTAGCCCACCGGACCAAACTTTCCCTAAGGTTCCCTGTTGCCCTAGCCCTGAACTTGTATTTTTCTCCAGTTTCTCTCTGATCTCCCCTCATGACCTCTCCACGCTCATCTTGTCCGTGAGACCCACTCCCTGCTCCCTCGACTCTATTCTCACCAAACTGCTGACCAATCAACTTCCTTTTCTGGCTCCCATTTTAGCTGACATTGTCAGGTACTGTCCCCCTCTCCCTCAAATCTGCCGTCATCACCCCTCTCAAAAAAACAATCCTTGACCCCTCCGTCCTTGCAAATTCCGCCCCATCTTCAACCTCCCTTTCCTCCCCAAAGTCCTTGAACATGTGGTCGCCTCCCAAATTCGTGCCCACCTTTCCTGCAACTCCATGTTTGAATCCCTCCAAACAGGTTTCTGCCCCTGCCACAGTACCGAAACGGCTCTCATCAAAGTCACAAATGACATCCTTTGTGACTGAGACAAAGGTAAACTATCCCTCCTCGTCCTTCTCGACTTGTCTGCAGCCTTTGACATGGTTGACCACTCCATCCCCCTCCAACGCCTCTCCACCGTCGTCCAGCTGGGTGGGACTGAACTCGCCTGGTTCCATTCTTATCTATCTAATCATAGCCAGAGAATCACCTGCAATGGCTTCTCTTCCCGCTCCTGCACCATTACCTCTGGTGTCCCCCAAGAATCTATCCTTGGCCCCCTCCTATTTCTCATTTACATGCTGCCCCCCAGTGACATAATCTGAAAACACAGCGTCAGTTCCCATATGTATGGCGACGACACCCAGCTCTACCTTACCACCACTTCTCTCGACTCCTCCACGGTCTCTAAATTGTCAAACTGCTTGTCCGACATCGAGTACTGGATCAGCAGAAAGTTTCTCCAATTAAATATTGGGAAGACTGAAGCCATTGTTTTTGGTCCCTGCCACAAACTCCGTTCCCTAACCACTGACTCCATCCCTCTCCCTAACATCTGCCTGAGGCTGAAATGAGCATCCGACCACATATCCACGACATAACTAAGACCGCCTATTTCCACCTATAACATCGCCCGTCTTCGCCCCTGCCTCAGCTCATCCACTGCTGAAACCCTCATCAATGCCTTTGTTACCTCTAGACTTGACTATTCCAACGCATTCCTGGCTGGCCTCCCACGTTCTACTCTATGTAAACTTGAGTTCATCCAAAACTCAGCTGCCTGTGTCCTAACTCGCACCAGGTCCCGTTCACCCATCTCCCCTATGCTTGCTGACCTACATTGGCTCCCGGTTAAGCACCGCCTCGATTTCAATGGCCCAGAAATTTGGGTCGGGGGCTTCCCGCGGGTGCAAGCCCCCGACCTGCACTTACCTAGTGTGCCGGCAGTTGAGCTGTAGGGCCCCGTGGAATTCCGCTCCGGGGCCTGGTCCAGCTGCCGGCGTGCTGTGCTTGCGTGTCCCAGGGGCGTAGTTAGTGCGATGCGTCCCCTGGGATCATGTGAGTCATGGGCAGCCAATCGGAGGAGGGAAAAGCCCATTCATAAGGTTGACAGGTAGACCTGTCAAAATTTATAAATACTACTGGTCCAAAATAGCAGTAAACCTTCAAATAAATTTTTAAAAAAATCATACTTTTTAAATAAACTATAAATTACATTAAATAACTATTTTAAACAATAATTTAAATTTTTGAAAAAAATAATTTTATATTATAACGGGGCTAAAAATAAACTTACCTTGCTTTGAAGTATTTAAAAATAATAAACCTGTGGAAAAAATGTTTTAATTTTAATTAATTGACCACTTACCTTGCAAAAAGCAGGCCTTATGCCTGCTTTTTAAATGTGTAAATCCTGCAGGCTTACCCTCCCGAGAAAACCTGTAAAAAAACAAAAAAAAACAAAACAAACCTAAGTTCAAAGCGCACGCGCAGCCTCCCCTGCGCGCGCGTTCGACCTCTGAACCTCTTCGTTCAGAGGATCGGAAGTGCCGGTTTCCCATGCATGCAGGAAACCAGCAATTCCATTCGGCCAACGGGTGAGTACCCCGTGCGTACTCACCCGGGGAGAGCCGAATTTCTGGGCCAATATTCTCATCCTTGTTTTCAAATCCCTCCATGGCTTTGTCCCTCTCTATCTCTGTAATCTCTTTCAGACCCACAACCCCCTCCCCCTCCTTCCGAGATATCTGCGCTCCTCAAATTCTGCCCTCTTGAGCATCCCTGATTATAATCACTCAGCCATTGGTGGCCGTGCCTTCTGTTGCCTAGGTCCTAAGCTCTGCAATTCCCTGCCTAAACCTCTCTGTCTCTCTACCTCTCTTTCCTCCTTTAAGACGCTCCTTAAAACCTACCTCTTTGACCAAGCTTATCTGCCCTAATTTCTCCTTATGTGGCTTGGTGTCAAATTTTAGTCTTATAATATTTCTGTGACGCGCTTTGGGACATTTTACTATGTTAAAGGCGCTATATAAATACAAGTTGTTACTCTCTATAGATGTTGTTGTTATTTTCCTCCCCATCTTCCCTCCCACAATGCTTGTTTTGCACAACTGAAAAAGCACCAAAATCCCTTATGCTTGCATACAGTGGATTCCTGGGATGGCAAGCAAGGGTGCAGAAGGATTTGAGGCAAAAATAGCCAAAGCATGTTTTTGTAATGTGCCTAATAATTTAGATTACAAAACTGTAGATTACACCTGTCATGTGTATGTGTCTACCTATATAAATTATAAGTGTACTTGCTAGTTTATCTCCAGACTGCTTTAAAAGTACTTATGAAACTTATTGTATAATTTTAAGATTAGATGAAAAGGTTCACTTTTTTGTTACTTATTGTGAATACAGTAGATTGATTTAAGTATTGTTGCCCTTCAATAGAACACATCAAGGGCAACATCAACTCCACATTGTGGTGTTTTGTGAATTGGCAAAACTGTGAGCTCCTCACAATAACTTCTTTGAGACTTTATCAGTTACACCCATAATTGATTTGTGTGCCGCATTTAGCTACTTGCAATTAATCATCAGAATTAGCTTTTAAAAGGGTTTCATATTAAAACTGGGCTCAGAGAATGGTGGATTGGATACTTAGAAACTGTATTTTATCATACTTTGAATACACAGCATTGTGTAATGCACTGTTCTGAAAGCTTTGACTGGAAGTAATGAAGCATTTGTAGGTCTGACTAAACTTTGATATTCTAAAATGCATAAATTAATAAAGTAAACAATTAGCCCCATTTGACATATATCTGGAGATCAGTTACGATAAGATATAATGGGAACAAGGTTTGAAGGACTAAAATTCAGGACCGATACGGTGCCAGCATTTCCTTAAGTGCTGTATTGTGCAGCCCTGGACTTAATTTTCTCTCGGATAGAGTATTGAGTTGTCAGCTGTAATTTACAGAGCAAGAAAAAGGAAAAAAAGAAAGAAACAAAGAACAGGCCTATTGTGAAACTTGAACCATACATGTTAATCACTATTACACAACCCTCTTGGTATCAAAGGATCAGATGTTCTATCCATAAAATAAGTTCCCTTTATTGCACATATATCTTGTATGAAACTAAATCACAGAGGTCAACATCCCTGGCCCACAGCTTCGGTGCAGGATCATTTAAGATTAATTTTATTTCCTCCTTTTTATTTCACAATAGTTTATTAATGGCTACACTATAAGATCCAAGTTTTTATTCTTTGGCTAAGATATAAAAAAAGCTGCTTGTTGGCTACTTTTACACTTTTCTAGGAAGCCAGTAGCTGGTTGATTATAATTCTTTGTAACTGTTAGTTTTTTAAAAGAGCAAAATGGTTTAAAATCATCAGGATAATAATTTTAGTTTAAATGAAGTCTTAATATTATTATGCTTTGGGTTGAATTCTACTTATTTATAGACTGGCATGCTGTAAGTTTCAGTACAATGAAAATCTGGTGTGTTGTGCCACAAGTGGGTATGGCACAGCTTTGCTATGTTTGCTTTGCTATGAGATTAAGGGGGAGAAATTCAGTATCGCCCTGTTTGGGGTGTAAGTATCGACCGGCCGCGAAATTTTGCGCCCGGCGCAAATTATCGCCACCTACTGGTAAATTGAGCTGCTTCGCCCCAGGGGGTGCTTGGAGCGCTAAAACAGGCGCTGCACTGCACGACTGTCTTAAGGCGCTAAGCCTGAGAAGTGAGGCGCTACCACCGAGGGTGGGCGCAGCGCAGGTGCGGCCAGTTAGCGATTGCACGCTGGCGCCGGTTAGCTCTTAAAGGGGAGGTTCGACCTTGGATTGCAGCCACACCCTGCGCATCGGAGCCCTGATTCTTGGCCTGGACAGACCTGCTGCCACATTCTTACGCCTAGGACCATGGAGAGGGCCAGGGAGCGAGCGCAGCGGTTCAGCGAGGGGGCCTTGCAGGTTCTGGTTGGCGCGGTGGAGTGCAGGCAATCTATCCTGTTCCCAGACAGTGGCAGGCGGCCGCTGCCCAACGACTATCGCAAAGCTTGGAGGGAGGTGGCTCACCGAGTGACCTCCAGCAGCATGGTGCCTAGGACCCCTGTGCAATGCAGAAAGAAGTTCAACGACCTCACTCGGGTCGTCAGGGTAAATACCCTTTTCAGAATCCTCTTCATCCCTGCATGTCGACCTCACTTTATGGCCAAAGGGTCCTGAAAGCCCCAATGCCCAGCCCTCATCCAACACCTATGGGCCTTTCATGAAACTCACACGCACATTCAGCACTTTACACACTGTAAGGGCTAATCAGCCATGGGAAGCAGTGCAGCCAAGATCAGGGCTTCACAGTGTAAGGGCTATTCCACCATGGGAGGCAGTGCAGCCAAGATCAGGGCTTCACACTGTACTCAAAGCCCATCCTTTCTCTTGCAGGGCAAGCTGGCCCATAACAGGAGGCAGCAGCAATGGACCGGGGGAGGCTGGCCTCACCTTCAAGCCCTCACCGATCTGTAGCAGCGAGTCCAGCGGATTATGGCAGGCCAGATGATTAGCCCCGTCGCCACTGGAGATGCCGACCCCGTTCTGGACAGCAATGGTAAGGTCATCACCTTTTTGACCTCTCTCCTTCCACTTGTGGCTCACACCAGCATCCTTTGCCACTATCGAACCAATACAGTACATTGCAGCACTCATGCCTCCCTCGCTGCCACCCTGTCCTCACGCTAAAGCCACTCTTATACCTCCCTGCTTTCAGATGCTGATTCGCCAGGTGAGGAGGCGGGCCCTCAAGCTGCCATTGTGAGTGACTCTGAAGGCGACGACGAGGAGGAAGCCGGACCATCATTGCCACCCTCAGCCGAGGCAGCCCATGGCCATAATGGGGACACGCCTTCCCTGGAGGGGAGCAGGGGGGAATGGTCTGATGAGGGTGAAGCTCCGGGGCCCAGCGGGCTGCAGCAACGCGGGGGGTGGGGAGTAGGGAAGCTCGGCGCCCTTCTCCCCGGAGGGAGAGTCTGGCCTCGAGTCCTGCTACAGTGAGCGCAGAAGAGGTGCAGCTCCTCGCTAAAATGAGCGCCCAGGTGGAGCACAGGCACACTGAGCTCATGGCTGCAATGGCAAGGATGCCCGAATCCATTGAGTCACTGGCAAGGAGTGTCCAGGACTTCGGCGCAGCACAGGCAAGGAGTGTCCAGGACGTCAGTGCAGCACAGGCAAGGAATCTCCAGGACTTCGGTGCAGCACACGCGGCTGCCACACAAGTGCTTAGTGCTGCAATGCAGTCAGTGGCTGGTCTCATGCAGACGCAGATTGAGGCCACACGAGCACTGACTGCTGCCACCCTCGCTGGATCGGGCACGAATCGCCGGGGCCCTCGCCGCGCCGCAGCAGTCTGTGCTTCAGCAGATTGCTCCGCATGCTGCAGTGCTGCCCCGTGGGAGTGCCAGTGTGTCGTCCGACCAGGGAGTTGCTGTCCTCTGTCAGGATGACAGCATTCCTGCTGCCAACACTGTCACTTCTCCACTGCAGCTGCCACCACCTGTGGAACAGACTGCTGCCGCCCATGCAGAGTTGGAGCAGTCAGCAGCCGGGCCCGCCAGGCCCAGAGCTGGTCCAGGCCATACCTCAAGGGCATCTGCAGTCTCAGTTTCTGATGCTCAGCAGCTTTCCCCCAGCCTTGCTGCAGCCACTGGGGTCCCATTGCGGAGGAGCTGCAGGGTGGGAAGGGGCGAATCTCGCAAGCGAAGCAGATCACCCTCGAAGGGCAAAAAGTAGGAGGTGTGACAAAATGCTGTTAAATGTTTTATTGAAGGTTGAGGATCGTGGTCATTTTTTGGTAATTGTTTTGTTCATTGTCTCCAGGTTGTGAGAGCCAATTATGTGACTGACTGCTTTTTTGGGGTTTTCTCTCTATTACTTTGTCATGCGGGAAGGGCACAGAGTTTGTTAAATAAATTATTGTCTTTATTCAGATTGTGTATGTTTGCTCTTTGAAGTATTTGTTGCCTTGATCGGCTTAGGGTTGTGGCACGCTTCCATTCATGTTCTTTGAATGGCAGAAGCCATTCCCTTGGAGGGGGCCTAGAACCGACTTGCTATAAGCCGCTGACAGATGGCCCTTGCACTTTGTGCCTCCCTCCCGTCTTGGTGCTCCTCCTCCTCCTCCTCCTCCTCCTCCTCTGCTGGTGCTCCAATGTCTGGTGGCAGTGGCTAAGTCCTGAGGATTGCCAGGTTATGCAGCATGCAGCACACAACAACGAAACGGGAGACTCGCTCAGGTAAGTACTGAAGGGCTCCTCCGGAATGGCCCAGACAGCGGAATCGTTGCTTGAGCATGCCGATTGTGTGCTCAATGATGTTCCTGGTCGTTTGATGGCTCTCATTGTATCGTTCTTCAGCAGGGGTGGTGGGCGCACGGAGCGGGGTCATCAGCCAGGTGCACAGAGGATAGCCCTTGTCCCCGAGAAGCCAGCCTCCTGGGTGAGCCGGGGCCTCAAAGGTCTGCCACAGAAGTCTGGCGCAGGATGAAGGCGTCGTGGCTGCTGCCTGGAAAGCGGGCATTGACAGCAACTATCAGCTATCTGTGGTCACAGACCAACTGGACATTCAACAAATGGAACCCCTTCCGGTTGCGGTAATCCTCGGCATTCTCTTGCGGCGCCCGCAAAACCACATGCGTGCAGTCAATGGCACCCTGGACCACGGGGAAGCCTGCTATTCTTGCAAATCCCATTGCGCGCTCTTGCTGCTTGTCCGGGGTCATGGGGAAGGAAATGTACTGACGTCTCCTTTTAAAGAGGGCATTCGTGACTTGACGGATGCAGAAATGCACCGCGAACTGGGAGATAATTGGCAATGTCCCCAGTATCGGATTGAAAGGAGCCGGTGGCATAGAAGTTGAGAGCCATTGACCTTCACTGCCACCGACAGAGGCGTCCTGCTCCTCAGTTGAGGCTGCAGATCTGGCTGAAGCAGGTGGCAGAGCTCAGTGACCACCTCCCTGCTGAATCGCAGCTTCCGAAAACACTGCTCCTCAGACATGTTGAGGTATGAGAACTGTTGGCGGAAAACCCTGGGACGGTAAGGTCTCGTGTGCCGACGCCTGTTGGCCCTCCTCCGCCTGGCCATGATTTGCACTCTCTCTCGGCGTCTCTGTGCCCTCTCAATGTAATGGAGAAGCCCAACATTCCCACCCATTGCAGCCCCCATAGTATGTGGCCACTCAAGGTTATGCCAGTGAAAATGCAAACCTACTACAAAGTTCTGGGCCGAAGCCAGAAGTACCTCTGCGAGCACTGACTCAATGCAGAAAGCTCTCTCCCTTTGTCTCTCTGCAAATCTCTCTCTCTCTCACAGAAGGAGTGGTCCAAAAATGGCTACCACAAAGAAGCCAGGAAGAGCCCCCTTTAAATAGCGCCCCCCCAGCCCCACAGCGACTGGGAACTGTTCCAGTCAACCAGTTGCTGGGAGCGACAGGCGGAAAGGAGGGGGGCACCACTGAATTTACGGTTCAGGGCGCCCCAACGGCGTTGCACCATGAAATGACATCAGGATCTGCGTGCGCAGCTGAGCGGGCATTGCGGTTTAGCGCCGCCGCTAAATGTCCACTCAATTTCGTGAGAGGCGCAGGTCTCGCCGCACCCGGGCGCTAGCCGCCTCGCGCCACACTTATCGCCCTCTTAAGGCGCTAATGGGTGGCGCAACCAACTGAATTTCTCCCCCTAACTTTCTTCAACTCATTCAACCCTATAGAAAGTTAAATTTCAGCTTCAGGCATTAGCTGTGCCATCTTTGTTGAAAAGACTAATTCATTTTCTCCCATTCATTTAGCATGTTAGTACTGCGACAGATCAAGCAGGTTTATCGATGGATGAAGTGGATCAAACCTTATTGGATTCAGGTACAGAAGAATGATCAACTTGTCAGATATTGATGCACGTTATTAAATATGTCAGTATATGTGGAGACTAAATCATCATTTTTAACACTGACCCATGGAGGGAGGTATAAGATTCCAGCCAAGTTCTTTTCAAGGCATTATAGTGGGAGGGTTATTCTTTTGTAATCTGATTTAAAAATTCCGCGTTTTTTCTATGAGATGAGAGTTTCTCATAAGAGTACCCAAAATTTCAAAGAAAAGCATACTAGCAAATCTTGTCTAATAGGTCAGTGAGTAAATGTTGGAGTTGGTGTTTTCCTAAGTCACGAAAACCAAGAATATGCCATGTTTGATCCCCAGTCTGTGCAGAGCTGGCTTATCTTAGCAGAGCAGCAGTAGGGGTAATGCAGTAGGCCTCAGTACCCCTAAATTGGAAAGGAGAAAGCGTACAGATTTCTGGCCCCAGTGTCCCTGATGCAAAAATAGTTGTGTGAATGATGGGTGATAGTTCATTGTCTAGGCTCACACATGAAGAGTAGCTATTTGAATGAAATATTCAAAGACAGATGGCACCAATGGAACTGTACCGAGTGTGAATCCATATTTTCAGGAGAGGAGAAATTGTCTTTAATGTAGTCGCAGTTACAAGTTCATTAGTGTCACCTTTTATCACCAAACTGTCCACTGTTTAGTTATATTTAGTATTGCCTAAAAATAGAGCACACTACACATCTTGGTGTGATATCACGTTTTAGACAAGTGGACGCAACAGTGAAACTTGTAGGTGAGTGTGTTACCTGTGGTCAGATTGGCGAGTTGCTTATATGATGTATCATAGGAATCATAGCAACATAGAAATAGGAGTAGGCCATCCAGCCCTTTAAGCCTGTTGCACCATTCAACTAGACCATGGCTAATCTGTACCTCAACTCCATTTACCCGCCTTTCTCCATATCCTTTGGTACCCATACCTAACAAAGATCTATTGATCTGAGTTTTGAAAGGTTCAGTTGACCTAACATCCACATGGAGGGGGAAATAGTTCCAAATTTCTACTATCCTTTATATGCAAAACTGCTTCCTGATTTCACTCCTAAATGGCCTGGCTTTAATTTAAAGGTTATGCATGCCTCCTTGTTCTGGATTCGAAATAGACAAAATAGTTTCTCTGTATCTACCTTGCTGAATCCTTTTATTTTAAATACCTTGTGTGGTAAACCACTTTTATCGTTCACTATCGTTACACTATAGTTAATCACTGTTATATCGTTACTCTATGGTTATCACTGTTCACACTGTTGTATCACTATACGAGGTCGCCTCTTGTCACGCTGCTATACCTGGGCTGACCACTGCTGACTCCGCCCATGACTCCACCTACCTGCCCAGGTATAAAGGTAGTCGACTGGCTGGCATTCCTCCTTGTATCCGATCACCCACGAGGGTGGGCTCTGTTATTTAGCCAATAAAAGCTTATAGTTACTTTCTTAACTCGTCGCTTTTCATTGGATGAATTGATAGGTATATCAATTTCATTGGCTAAATTTTAAAATGTCGACACCTGAGCAGTCAAACGACCAGCCAAGCGACCAGCCAGACGCCCAGCTACAACAGCCACAGCAGCCGGCCTGGCTGCGAGCCCTCAGACCACCGTACCTGGATCTAAACCCACAGGCAGCAAACTCAGCCCTCGACTTCGAACACTGGTTGAGCTGCTTCGAAGCCTACCTGGGAGAATCCGGCGTGCCTCAGAAATCCATGCTAAGAGTTCTGAACGCCCAAGTGAGCCCTAAAGTATTCGCACTCATCCGGGACCTTAAAACATACGAGGACGCCATCAACCGGCTGAAAAGACAGTACCAAACCCCGGTAAATTCCATGTATGCCAGACACCTCCTAAGATCCCGCACGCAACAGCCAGGAGAGCCCGTGGAGGAATTTTTACGGGTGCTACAAGCACTCGGCAGAGACTGTAACTTTAAAGCGGTAACGGCGGCAGAAAATACTGAAGACAATGTCCGCGATGCCTTCGTGAAAGGCCTGCGGTCCGACTACTCACGGCAAAGACTACTGGAAGCAAGGGACCTCGACCTGGACAAAGCTGCAGCCCTCGCTCTCTCTCTAGAGGTGGCCCATCGGGACCTCGAGGCATACTCAAGGTACTGTAACTCGCGACCCTGGGACTTGGGACCGACCCCGACCGCGATACCCCCCGCAGCAACCCCCCTGGGACCTACCTCAGCGTCGGTGTCCCGGACCCGATCGAGACCGCCACCCCCGGTACCGGCTCCGACATCGGACCCCCGCGATCGGGCCGCCGGCTGCTTCTTCTGCGGCCAGGCGAAACACCCGAGGTCGCGCTGCCCAGCCAGGAACTCTACCTGCTCAAACTGCATGAAGAAAGGCCGCTTCGCTAAGGCCTGCAGAGGTGGATCATCAGAGGCCAGCAGTGCCTCATGCGAGCTGTGGGGGTGGCCATCTTCCTTCAAGGCAACAGAGGCCAGCATCCCCACATGTGAGTCATGGGGCGGCCATCTTTGATACAGGCAACCGACACCAGCAGTGCCTCATGTGCGTTATGGGGGCAGCCATCTTCTCCGCCATTTTGTCCAACCTCGTGGGAGACGCCATTTTACCCACCACGCCTGACCGCCACCGTGCCTCTCGACCCGACTACCGCCTCAACCGCAGACTACAACAACTCGCTCAGCTATACACTAGCCTCCGTCACACTGGACCAGGCCCGCCCGCATCACCTGTCCAAGTCGATGATGGACATCAAAGTAAACGGCCACGCCACGACCTGCCTGTTCGACAGCGGAAGCACGGAGAGCTTCATCCACCCAGACACGGTGAGCCACTACTCCCTCCCTGTCCTGCCAATGCGCAACCGGATCTCGATGGCATCGAGGTCACACGCCACAGACATCAGCGGCTACTGTGTTGTGACCCTGTCGGTTAAGGGTACGGAGTATAAAAATTTTAAACTCCTCGTCCTGCCCCAGCTATGCGCTGCCATCCTACTAGGCCTAGACTTCCAATCCCACCTCCAAAGCGTCACGCTAGCATACGGCGGACCCCTCCCCCCACTCACAGTCGACAACCAGCAGATTTTAAACCGCCCATCGCGTAACACCTGCGGCCTATCCACCCTCAAGGTCCCGCCACCTTCCCTGTTCGCTAACCTCACCCCCGACTGCAAACCCGTCGCTACCAAGAGCAGGCGGTACAGCGCCGGGGACAGAGCTTTCATTAGCTCTGAGGTGCAGCGTCTCCTGAAGGAGGGCATCATCGAGGGGAGCACCAGCCCCTGGCGTGCCCAGGTCGTGGTCGTTAAGACCGGCAATAAAAACCGCCTGGTCATCGACTACAGCCAGACCATAAACAGGTACACCCAGCTGGACGCATACCCCCTTCCCCGCATATCTGATATGGTCAATCAGATTGCGCAGTACCGGGTATTCTCCACCATCGACCTTAAGTCGGCCTATCACCAACTCCCTATCTGCCCTGAGGACCGCCAGTATACAGCCTTCGAGGCGAACGGCCGCCTCTACCACTTCCTTAGGGTTCCCTTCGGCGTCACCAACGGGGTTTCGGTCTTCCAAAGGGAGATGGACCGGATGGTTGACCAGAACGGGCTGCACGCCACGTTCCCCTATCTAGATAACGTCACCATCTGTGGCCGCGACCGGCAGGACCACGATGTTAATCTGGAGAGATTCCTCCGTACGGCCCAACGGCTGAACCTCACCTACAATAAGGATAAATGTGTGTTTAACACCTCGCGCCTTACCATCCTCGGCTGTGTAGTAGAGAACGGAGTCATCGGCCCCGACCCCGAAAGAATGCGCCCCCTCATGGAGCTACCCCTCCCCCACTGTCCAAAGGCACTGAAGAGAACCCTGGGGCTCTTCGCCTACTATGCCCAATGGGTGCCCAATTATGCGGACAAAGCCAGACCCCTCATGAAGTCCACATCCTTCCCCCTTACGGAGGAAGCGTGCGCAGCCTTCTCCCTCATTAAGGGAGACATTGCCAAGGCCACTATGCACGCAGTGGATGAGTCCATCCCCTTCCAAGTCGAGAGCGATGCATCCGACTTCGCCCTAGCCGCCACCCTTAACCAGGAGGGGAGACCGGTGGCCTTCTTCTCAAGGACCCTACAGGGCCCTGAGATCCGACACTCGTCGGTCGAGAAGGAGGCCCAGGCGATTGTGGAGGCGGTACGACGCTGGAGGCACTACCTGGCAGGCAAACGATTTACCCTCCTTACCGACCAACGTTCGGTCGCTTTTATGTTTAATAACAAGCTGAGGGGCAAAATCAAGAATGACAAGATCTTGAGGTGGAGAATCGAGCTCTCCACCTACGATTATGATATCTTGTACCGGCCAGGTAAGCTGAACGAACCCCCCGATGCTCTGTCACGAATTACATGCGCCAGCGCGCAAAGTGATAGACTTCAGACCCTCCACAACGACCTCTGCCACCCCAGGGTCACCAGACTTTACCACTTCATTAAGGCCCGCAACCTGCCCTACTCCATCGAGGAGGTCAGGACCATGACCAGGAACTGCCAGACCTGTGCCGAGTGCAAACCGCACTTCTTTAGGCCGGACAGAGCAAGCCTGATCAAGGCCACCCGCCCCTTCGAGCGCCTGAGCATCGACTTTAAGGGGCCCCTCCTGTCCTCTGACCGTAATGTGTACTTCCTCAACATTGTTGATGGGTACTCCCGTTTCCCCTTTGCCTTCCCCTGCCCAGACATGACCAGTACCACGGTCATTAAATGCCTGAACGACCTCTTCGCCTTGTTCGGGTTCCCAAACTATATACATAGTGACCGGGGCTCCTCCTTCATGAGCGAGGAACTCCGTCAGTTCCTACTAGCGAGAGGTATTGCTGCAAGCAGGACCACCAGCTACAACCCCCGAGGGAACGGCCAGGTAGAAAGAGAGAACGCGACGGTATGGAAGGCCGTCCTCTTAGCCTTAACGTCTAAGGGCCTCCCAACCTCCCGCTGGCAGGAAGTCCTCCCGGCAGCGCTGCATTCCACCCGGTCACTACTTTGCACTGCCATCAACGCCACCCCCCATGAACGAATGTTTGCTTTCCCCAGGAAGTCGACTACGGGAACCACGCTCCCAACCTGGCTGACCTCTCCGGGGCCCGTCTTGCTGCGAAAGCACGTGAGGGCCCATAAAACGGACCCCCTGGTCGAGAGGGTGGACCTCCTGCACGCCAACCCCCAGTACGCCTATGTGGCATACCCAGACGGGCGGGGGGACACAGTCTCCTTACGAGACCTCGGACACTCCGGAGACACCACCTTCACCCCCCCCCCCCACCACCCCCCCAATTCCAGACCAGGTAGATGGCATGCCGGAACCCCACGAGCCTTCGCCGACCACGCAGACACCAGCATTAACACCGGATAATGCAACACCGCCGCTGCGACGATCAGAAAGGCTTACGAGGCCTCCGGACAGACTGACATACCAGAACTGGTAGTACACTTCACCCCGCCGGACTCAAATCTAAACAAGGGGTGAATGTGGTAAACCACTTTTATCGTTCACTATCGTTACACTATAGTTATCACTGTTATATCGTTACTCTATGGTTATCACTGTTCACACTGTTGTATCACTATACGAGGTCGCCTCTTGTCACGCTGCTATACCTGGGCTGACCACTGCTGACTCCGCCCATGACTCCACCTACCTGCCCAGGTATAAAGGTAGTCGACTGGCTGGCATTCCTCCTTGTTGTATCCGATCACCCACGAGGGTGGGCTCTGTTATTTAGCCAATAAAAACCTATAGTTACTTTCTTAACTCGTCGCTTTTCATTGGATGAATTGATAGGTATATCACCTTGATTAGATCTCCCCTCAGTCTCCTATACTCAAGGAAATACAAGGCAATTTGATGCAACCAATTCTCATAATTTAAGCCTTTTAGCCCTGATACCATTCTGGTGAATCTGCGCCGTACAACCTTCAAGGCCAATATATCCTTCCTATATAATCACTCCTGCATTGAGAGGATGCTTTACTTCTGTTAACATTTGAAAATAAAATGTTATAAAGGTAGAAAAAATAAATAAATATTAGACTTAGCTTATATGGAGAGGTTAGGAGAAATATTTTTACACTGATGGTTGTTAGAACATGGATTGACCTACCATAACAGTGTTGGAAGCAGAATTTATTATAGCTTTTCAAAAGGAACTAGATAAATACTCATAAAAAGAATAAAAATTACAAGGGTGCAGGAAAGGGCAAGGGAATGGGACAAAGTGGATAGCTCTTTCTGAGAGCGAGCACAGGCATGATGAGCCAAATGCCTCTCCTCTGTTGTAAATTCTATGTTATGATTCCTCTTTGAACCATGACAGAATACTGCATGAATGATTTGATTGGTTTATTTTGTGGTGTATCGATGTTTCAGAGATTGTAGTTTTTGTTTAACAATTTCACTTGTTTAATTTATTTAAAGGCTTATGTGTTGATATGATTATTTTATAGTTTAATATTTTTCTATTTTTTTAACCAAATTTTTACTCTTTTGGAGAATGATAGTGTCAAACCTAGTCACATGGTCAATCTAATCAAGTTTTGAAAGCGGTCTAATTGAAAGATAATGTTGATACAGTGTAGTGTTATTACAGCCATTTTATAAACAATCGCACTGACATGAGTCACTTTAGTTGATCATCTGGAATAGCCAAACTTAGACTATAATTAAGTAGAACATTCTGTTACTGAAGTAAATAACAGACCAGATTTTAAAAAGCTATTAATATTTCACTCAACTACAATAAATAATATCAGCACCAACATAGTGGGTCAAATGGTCTCCTTTTGTGCTGTAAATCTCTCTGGTTCTGCTATAATGCACAGTTCTGCGTGCTTCTCACCCGCACTTTCCTCCCAACAGCTTGGGATGTCATGAGCTCTTACTTTGGACTCCAAAGATAAACACGTTGGAAATTTAAAACACAAATACACTGATTTTTTTCTTGGTCTTTAATACTAGTCTAATATTCTTTGGGGAGATTATCCCTTTTCTGAATCTCAGTACCGATCTCCACTTCCATGTTTAGCCTTGTTTTGTATGTACCTTTTAAGGGAAGAACTGGTTTTAGACTGCAGTACCGGCAGTGACCACCCCTGTATAAAAGGCCCTAGCAGGCTTCTGTATTTCAGTCTGACGTTGCCCTCCTGTTCAGTAAAGTACCTGTTAAACTGTTCTCCCGAAGTCCGTGTATTGTTGAGGCGCGGACTTTACAGTGGCGACGAGTAAGTTCGAACTCGCCTGCAGTGTGGCATCATCTCACGGGGATCTCGCCCTGAGAGGAGGGTTCTTGGAGGTCGTAGTCTGAGCAACGGGCGTCGACCGCGGGCAACCGCCCAAAGAATTCATTGGTGTTCGGAGAATTGCGGGAGAGACTGTGGAGAGCTGTGCTTGGCTCCCCAGTTAAGGTGTTCCAGCAAATCGTGCTGGTAGCAGGTAGTGCGCTGACCCTTCCGGACTGCGGCGGGCTCGAGCTCGATCGAGCGGTTCTACAAAACGGGCCGCGCAGCGTCACCGGGAAAAGAAAACGAGAGAGAGAGAGGGTGGAGCGCACAGGGCGCGGTCGGTGCTCAAGAACCGGGCAGCGGAGAGAAAATAAACGGGGGGGAAGGAAAGCGAGACGCGCCGAAGCCGCGGGTCGCCGCCATTACCCCGTAGAACGCTAGGAGCAGCGCGGCAGCAAGGGGAAGAAGGAAAAGCGCGGGAGGCGCCATTTAATCCCGTTGGGGAAGAAGGAAAAGCGCGGGAGGCGCCATTTTATTCCATTGGGGAAGAAGAAAATGCGCGGGAGGCGCCATTTTAAATCACCCAAGATGCCGAAAAGTGGCAGTATCACTGCTTTTGACAACGAGGTAGAAGACTGGACCACGTATGTGGAAAGAATTGAAGTGTACTGCAAGGCAAATGAGGTGGCCGATGGAAAGAGGGCGTCGGTATTATTGAATTTGATGGGCGCGAGTACGTACGGCCTATTGTGGAATTTAATTACCCCAGCTAAACCAATGGAGAAAAGTTTTGAGGAGATTGTTAATACCTTACAGGAACACCTAAACCCTACACCGCTGCTGATAGCAGAAAGATTCAAGTTCCATAAAAGAAACCAGCACAAAGATGAGAGCAATGCTGACTATCTTACGGAACTACGCAAGTTATCGAAGCACTGCCAGTTCGGAGCAGGACTGGCAGACACCTTGCGGGATAAGTTTGTCTGCGGGCTCCAGAGTGAAAGAAGCCAGAAATGACTACTTTCAAAAAAGGACCTGACGCTAGAACAGGCTTTCAGCGTGGCAGTATCCTACGAAGCAGCAGCACGGGGAGCTGCGGAAATACAACAGAAACCACAAGAATACAGCGCTAATGAAATGGCGTATGGAGCAGAAAAGTGCTATCGCTGCGGCAGAACAACCCATGAGCAGAAGGACTGCTGGTTTAAGGACAAAGTATGCAGGCAATGCGGAAAAATGGGACATATAGCAAGAGTCTGCAGGTCGGGAAAGAAAACTAACACGACAAGAACTACTAAGGAACAGTACAGGAAAGTAAAGAAACTGACAGATAGTAGTTCAGAAGATCAGGAGAGTGATAAGGACTCCGGGAGCAGGAGACTAAGTTGTCTAAAGTTACACAACATGATTGCAAAGGAAGATCACCGAACCATTTGGGTCACCCTCATGATAGCAGGGTCCCCAGTAAAGATGGAATTGGACACAGGATCAGCCCTAACTGTCATGAATCGACGAGACTATGAGCGGCTATTCTCACACATACCCTTGAAGGACGCGTCCATTGTATTGAAGACATACACGGGGCAAAAGGTCTACCCCAGAGGAAAAATAAGGGTGCCAGTTAAATATAACGGCAAGGAAACACAGAAACTATATATGTATATACTATGAGATGGAGGACCACCATTATTGGGACGTGAATGGATCCGAAAAATACAATTGGATTGGCATTCCATTCTGGCGCTAACTGTGACTGACAAAAAGGATGATGACGTCGCACCTGGACGTCTGTCACAAATTCTATCTGACGCAGAAGAGGTGTTCCAACAAGGACTTGGGACTCTAAAAGGAGTAAAGGCAACCATAA
Organism: Somniosus microcephalus; assembly: GCF_052327205.1. Taxonomy (NCBI): domain Eukaryota; kingdom Metazoa; phylum Chordata; class Chondrichthyes; order Squaliformes; family Somniosidae; genus Somniosus; species Somniosus microcephalus. The sequence continues at coordinate 218,463,309 of NC_140987.1, forward strand.
AGATTGAGGATAACGCAACCCCAAAATTTTTCAAGGCCAGACCGGTGCCATACGCGATCCGCCCAGCCGTTGAAGCTGAACTGGAGAGTCTGGAGTGTTCGGGTGTGCTGTCCAAGGTGGACTGGAGCGAGTGGGCCACGCCCATCATTCCTGTAATGAAGAAAGCATTGAGCAGCACGCCTGGGGAGCCAAGGAAGGTTTGCATCTGTGGGGACTTCAAGGTGACTGTGAACCCAGTCCTGCACACAGTACAGTATCCACTTCCGCGGATAGAAGATATTTTCGCCTCACTATCTGGAGGGAAACGTTTTACAAAGATTGATCTGGCCCAAGCGTATCTACAAATGGAGGTGGAAGAAGCATCTAGAAAATAGCTCACGATAAACACTCACAAAGGCCTTTGCCAGTACAATCGACTGGTATTCGGGGTAGCATCGGCCCCGGCTATTTGGCAGAGGGCAATGGAACAAGTCCTGCAAGGGATCCTGGGGACCCAGTGTTATTTGGATGACATCCTGGTTACGGGCGAAAATGACAATGAACACCTTGCCAACCTGGAGCAGGTGCTCACGAGATTACAGGAATATGGGCTACGAGCCAAATGCGAGTTCTTCAGGAGACAAATCTTGAATTGTGGCCACATGATTGATGAGGAAGGGTTGCATAAGTCGCCGGACAAGATTGAGGCTGTAGTCAAGGCTCCAGCACCGGAAAATGTGTCGCAACTGAGGTCGTTCCTCGGGTTGGTGAACTACTACCATAAGTTCTTGCCGAATTTATCTACAATTCTGCACCCACTGAACGCCCTCCTTCAAACTGGTGTAACATGGAAATGGAGTGATGAGTGTAAGCGTGCCTTTCAGGAATGTAAATGCCTAATCACTTCAGAAGAAGTATTGGCCCACTACAACCCAACACTACCGATTCGGTTGGCATGTGATGCGTCACCCTACGGCATTGGAGCGGTACTGTCACACAAATTCCGTGACGGTTCAGAGAGGCCAATAGCCTTTGCATCGTGCTCGCTAACCTCAGCCGAGCGTAACTACGCCCAGATTGACAGGGAGGCCCTCAGCCTGGTGTGGGGGGTGAAGAAGTTCAATCACTATCTGCACGGGCAGAAATTCACCCTACTGACTGATCATCAGCCCCTGGTCTCCATTTTTAACCCAAAGAAGGGCGTTCCGGTGATGACGGCGCAACGGCTGCAAAGACGGTCACTTTTTCTAGGGGCACATCAGTACGACATAGAGTACAAGGGTACGAAACAGCATGGAAATGCTGATTGGCTGTCGCGCCTACCGTTGCCTACGGTAGAAGAAACACCGGCAGTGGACCCTGTTGAGATATTCCATGTGACCATAGTCGAATGTTTGTCTGTTACAAACTCGAGTATAGAGAAGGAAACCCGAAATGACCCGACACTCTCTCGGGTCTACGATTTGACGGTGAAGGGATGGCCAGCATATGGTGACTCACTGTTGCCAGCATTCTCGCCAAGGAGAGAACAGCTGTCAGTGTGCCGGGGAACCTTGATGTGTGGATCCCGAGTGGTAATTCCACCCAAGTTGAGAGATAGAGTACTCTATGAGCTTCATGAGGGTCATCTGGGAGGGGTAAAAATGAAGAGCCTAGCCAGGGCATTTGTGTGGTGGCTGGGAATCGATAATGAAATCGAGGATATGACCAAGAGATGCACAGGATGCCAGAAGGTCCAAAACGCTCCACCACAGGCCCCGCTACATCCATGGGAGTGGCCCTCATCTCCATGGCAACGGGTACACATTGATTTTGCTGGTCCATTTATGGACTCAATGTTTCTAATCGCTGTGGACGCCCATTCGAAATGGCCAGAGGTCATTAAAATGTCCTCCACCACCACGGAGAAAACTATTGCAGTCCTAAGGACCATCTTCGCCAGGAATGGGTTGCCAGAACAGATTTGCTCCGACAATGGGCCACAGTTTGTGTCTGAGGATTTCCGGAGGTTCCTGAAGAATAATGGGGTGAAACATTACACATCTGCCCCATATCATCCAGCCACAAATGGATTGGCTGAGAGGTTTGTTCAGACCTTTAAAAAGGCCATAAAGGCAAGGTATAATGACGACATACCACTACAACACAAGGTGGATAGTTTCTTGTTTGCTTACCGGAATGCGACACGCAGTAACCAACCAAGCTCCAGCCGTACTGTTCTTCAACCGAAGGCTAAGATGTCGCCTGGATTTGCTCAAACCAAACATAAGACGAGATGTTGAGGATAAGCAATTCCAGCACATAAATGAGAAGCCAACCCGGAGCTTCAAGGTAGGGCAACCAGTCTTGGCCCACGACTACCGAACAGAAAAATGGCAGCCAGGAACGATATGCACACAGCAGGGACCACTAATGTACACAGTGGACTTTGGAGAGAGCATTGTGAGGCACCATGCTGACCAGATTCTAGAGTCACAGGAACAAGCCAAACCCGTGCCACGAGAAGGTGCACCTGGTAATCAACCTGAAGTACAGATTGCGTCTACCTCAGAAGCAGTGGTATTGGAAGCTGACGAACCAACCAGTGACCATGAACCAGAATCAGCTTCGCCGCAAGAACAGGATACTCGAGAAAGGCGCTATCCAGTCCGGATCAGGAAGCCTCCTCAAAGACTGAACTTATAAATGATTATTTCAGTTGATGTATATAATGTCCAGAAAGTTGTAATTAGTTATTATTTAGTTGTTAAATGAATGTTATGTACTGTTTATCTAAAAGGGGAGGAATTGTTGTGTATGTACCTTTAAGGGAAGAACTGGTTTTAGACTACAGTACCGGCAGTGACCACCCCTGTCTAAAAGGCCCTAGCAGGCTTCTGTATTTCAGTCTGACGTTGTCCTCCTGTTCAGTAAAGTACCTGTTAAACTGTTCTCCCGAAGTCCGTGTATTATTGAGGCGCGGACTTTACAAGTCTGATCCTGCTTCTAAATCAGTGGTTACCGATTCAATTGTGGTGCCCACTTGATTATCCTGGCTATGTCATACTTCAGTATGACTCCTGCTACAGTTGCTTTCCTTCTCTTAGTTACATGTCTTACATGACTGTCTTAGAGCCTGCCACTAGAAATGACAGGTAGAGGGGAACGTTTTCAAGTCGGGAAGGGGCTGGGGGAGTGTTATTTAAAGGCGCTTCCTGCCTTTTCTTATTGGCAAAATTTTTTGTACACGCAGGTTGAGAGGGAGAGATACATCTGGAAAGATTTAAGGCTGTCCTAAGGAGTTTTGGGTCTCAGCATTACTTTTGAGGCTCCTAAGCGCCGAGCTCTTTCCCTGGCCCTATCCATTAGTGCTTCCAACACAATTACTTTGGAGGTCTCTCCAGGCCGATATTCAAGGCTGCAATGAGCACGGTGTGGCTGGCCAGCAAGATGGCCCCTCCCCTTTAAGAACTGGATGGTGCCAGTCTGCCTGGCTTCCATGGTAACTGACATCGCCTGAACTTCGGTAGCGTTCTGAGGTAGTCCCTCGCTCCCCGACGTTAGCGCCTTAAGAGAGGTGTGTAGCGCCTAATTTAGCACTCAAATCACCTCCTGGGGCGATAGAGGTGAATTTTGCAGTCGGAGGCGATAATTAGCGCCCGGCGCTAAACTTTGTGCCTGGCCGATATTAGCGCCCCAAATTGGGCGATACAGAATTTTTCCCTCTCGATGTTTTGAAATGCTTAATACCATTTAGGACATTCCATCTGTTCAATGGAATAAATAGCCAACTGCTTTCTGGAAAGATAGATTTTGACTGGACTATTACAATGCTTTCCCTCATGCTGAATATAAAAGCCAGCTGTTATAGGCAAATCTGGTCTTCTTATGAATTGAAGGAAGGCCTTGTACACAAGGTAATCTGGGATAGTTACACCCTGGGTGAACAATAAATCTGTTGTTTCCTGGATTTCATGTAGAATTTACACTTTGTGCCCTCATCACATCAGAAGACTAGTAATATCAATCATGCCATACACTTTGTAGTAGACTAAACTACAAAATGGGAATTTGCAGGAAGAACTATTGTTGAAAATTCCATTTGAATAACACAGCAACTTTGAACCACTTCATAGAAATGTTAAAAGACGAACCAGTCAGTTGGGTTCCTTGCAATGCTTTATTTGCAGATCTTCCAGACAAACACTAGACAAACACTTGTGGGAAAGGTGCAGCTGCTTAATCCCTACTAATTACAGTCTTTCTCAAAAGTTTGTCGTTGTTCTTATCTGCAGAGTTACAAATTAGTTCTATGTCTGTTGTAGCCAGATTAAAACCATTATGAAATAGTATATGAAAAATATTTAATCCTTGTACCCCTGAAACCCTTTGAAATGCAGCTTTTCCTTTGAGAAGTTTATCTGCAACACTAGGGCACCTTACTTGAATGATGAGCAGCCAGCTCTATAACTCTTGCACAAAATCAAACTGATGGCCACCTGTAGTATCTGACAAGTAATGTCTATGCTTGGATTTCCTGATGAGATTATGATGTTGCTTAATCCTGCAATTTCCCTTCCTGGCTCCCATGTTAGCTGATATTACTAACAGTTTTCTCTCCTCAGGTAGTGTCCCCTTCTCCTTCAAATCTGCCGTCATCACCCCTCTCCTCAAAAAAAACAACCCTTGACCCCTCCGTCATTGCAAGCTACCGCCCCATCTCCAACCTCCCTTTCCTCTCCAAAGTGTTGTCTTGAACATGTTGTCGCCTCCCAAATCCGTTCCTATCTTTCCTGGAACTCCATTTTTTAATCCCTCCAATCAGTTTTCCACCCTTGCCACATTACTGAAACGGCTCTCATCAAAGTCACAAATGACATACTATGTGACTGTTACAAAGGTAAACTATCCCTCCTCATCCTTCTTGACCTGTCTGCAGCCTTTGACACGATTGACCACATCACCCTCCTCCAACGCCTCTCCACCGTTGTCCAGCTGGGTGGAACTGCACTCGCCTGGTACCATTCTTATCTATCTAATCGCCAAAGAATCACCTGCAATGGCTTCTCTTCCCGCTCTTGCACCGTTACCTCTGGTACCCCCAAGGATTTATCCTTGGCCCCCTCCTATTTCTCATCTACATGCTGCCCTTCAGTGACATCATCCGGAAACACAGCATCAGTTTCCACATGTACGCTGATGACACCAGGCTCTACTTCATCACTAGGGTTGCAAAATTCTGGGAATTTTTAAAAGAGGAAACTTTCCATGGGAATTTTCAGGACTTTATGGGAATTTGGGGAATTTATTGGAATTTTGAGTTTTTTTGCACACAGATGGTTTTTGTCTCTGACCCTTGTATTATCTTTGTCATCAAAATAGCCATACTGTTCCATACAAATAAAAACAGGCTTTCAAAACTTTATTTAGGTTATAATTTTGAACTTTATTGAACCCTCACAAAAAAGACCCACCTAAAATAAAATAAGCCAAATAAGAAGATAAACATATATTGATTAAGAAATTCCTTAATAATTAAGATTCCATCTCTTAGTAATTTTAAGAGAGGACCTGTGGGAAAAAAAATGAAAGAAATACAAAAAAAAAACAATATTATGCTAGCATGTGCTTTTTTGGGCAAAATTCCCCAAATTCCCAAGCTAAACTTCCCGTGGGAAATTTCCGGAAATTTACCGGAAACTTTCCACCCCTTCGCAACCCTACTCACCACCACCTCTCTCGACCCTGCACTGTATCTAAATTGTCAGACTGCTTGTCCGACATCCAGTTCTGGATGAGCAGAAATTTCCTCCAACTAAATATTGGGAGGACCAAAACCATTGTCTTCAGTCCCCGCCACAAACTCTGTTCCCTTGCCACTGACTCCATTCCTCTCCCTGGCAACTGTCTGAGGTTGAGCCAGACCGTTTTCTACCTTGGCGTCATGCCGCCCCCAAGTTTCCCTCCAAGTCACACACCATCCAGACTTGGAAATATATCGCCGCTCCTTCATCATCGCTGGGTGAAAATCCTGGAACTCCCTCCCTAACAGCACTGTGGGAGTACCTTCACCACACAGACTGCAGCGGTTCACCACCATCTTCTCAAGGGCAATTAGGGATGGGCAATAAATGCCGGCGTTGCCCACATCCCATAAAAACGAATTTAAAAAAATTTAAAAAAAAATTCCCTGAGACGAGCTCCTGACCACATATCCGCACCATCACTAAGACCACCTATTTCCATCTCTGGAACATCGCCCGACTCCATCCCTGCTTCAGCTCATCTGCTGCTGACACCCTCATCCATGCCTTTGTTACCTCTAGACTTGACTATTCCAACACACTCCTGGCCAGCCTCCCACTGTAAACTTGAGGTCATCCAAAACTTTGCTGCCCGTGTCCTAATTCGCACCAAGTCCTGTTCACCCATCACCCCTGTGTTCGCTGACCTACATTAGCTCCTGGTTAAGCAACGCCTCGATTTTAAAATTCTCATCCTTGTTTTCAAATCCTTCCATGGCCTCCCCCCTCCCGATCTCTGTAATCTTCTCCAACCCCACAACCCTCTAAGATACCTGCGCTCCTCTAATTCTGGCCTCTTGAGCATCCTTGATTTTAATCGCTCCATCATTGATGGTCGTGCCTTCAGCTGCCAATGTCCTAAGCTCTGGAATTCCCTCCCTAAACCTCTCAGCCTCTCTATCTCTCTTTCCTCGTTTAAGACACTCCTTAAAACCTACCTCCAAATGCCCTAATATGTGGCTCGGTATCAAATGTTGTTTTATAAGGCTCCTGTGAAGCGCCTTGGGACGTTTTACTTTGTTAAAGGCACTATATAGATACAAGTTGTTGTTGTAATGCTTATTTCCAGTATTTTGGTGTGCTTGGTGATGTATTGTTTCAGATGCCCAAATCCAGGTGCCTGGATATTAATAAATCTGTGCACCATTCAGGATGCTTTTCAGGTCACTATGAAAATAAGATATTTTCTGTGTATAGGCAGAATCTCAGATCAATACGTCTGCCCAAATTCTCTTACTGTGTATTTTTAAAAATTCATTCATGGGATATGGGCGTCGCTGGCTAGGCCAGCATTTATTTCCCATTGAGAAGGTGGTGGTGAGCCGCCTTCTTGAACCGCTGCAGTCCGTGTGGTGAAGGTACTCCCACAGTGCTGTTAGGGAGGGAGTTCCAGGATTTTGATCCAGCGACGATGAAGGAACAATGATATATTTCCAAATCAGGATGGTGTGTGACTTGGAGGGGAACTTGGAGGTGGTGGTGTTCCCATGCGCCTGCTGCCCTTGTCCTTCTAAGCGGTAAAAGTCGCGGGTTTGGGAGGTGCTACCGAAGAAGCCTTGGCGAGTTCCTGCAGTGCATCTTGTAGATGGTACACACTGCAGCCACGGTGCGCCGATGGTGGAGGGAGTGAATGTTTAAGGTGGTGGATGGGGTGCCAATCAAACGGGCTACTTTGTCCTGGATGGTGTCGAGCTTCTTGAGTGTTGTTGGAGCTGCACTCATCCAGGACAAGTGGAGAGTATTCCATCACACTCCTGACTTGTGCCTTGTAGATGGTGGAAAGGGAGTGCGGAGTCAGGAGCAATGTTCCCCCTAATTTTAAATTTGGGCTGCACTGTGCATTCAAAGTTTCGCGCACGCATGAAATTTCACATTGTAAAAGCTGTTCCCGGGCTGGTGGCAATGGCACACAGCTGCACGGCCATGCAGCCGCACAGCTTAGAAGGAACGTTAGTCAGGAGGTGAGTCACTCCCCACAGAATACCCAGCCTCTGAACTGCTCTTGTAGTCACAGTATTTATGTGGCCAGTCCAGTTAATGGTGACCCCCAGGATGTTGATGATGGGGGATTCAGTGTCGAATCCCGCACCATCAAGATCCTGGGGTGTATGTTTTCATCCCAGTGTTCAGTTTGGAAGGTTTTTTTTTTGGTATCTGGTTGTAGAATTATGTATTAATAACACAAGTTCCCTATGTATTTTAAGTATATCAAGCACTGCCTTGGCAAAATTAACTTTATTCCACTGCATAGGTTTAACGAATAAAAGGCTTTAATGTTGAAATGGCATTTCAGAACTGTTAAATCTCAAGAGTTTAATAACCTTGCTTGTATAACAATTAAAAGAGTACACAGGAGACAGAGTTCAGTTCACAGCCATCACTTTCCAGAATCTTCTCCGCTTCATGCACTCTATTTCCCATAGTGCATTGCACATCACAACTACGGTAAGCTATGTGGGACAATTCAAATACAACATTCAAAATACACAACAAGAACCATGACAGCTATAAATTCAAAGCTTCGAACAACTCTTTTCTATTACTCTATTAGTGTGATCAACCACGGCAGTACATTAATCTTCCGATGATTTACAGTCCATCTAGAACAGCATAATTCAGGACTATAATTAACTTTAACATTCTGCAACCAAGGTAAATAAATAACCAGTTTTCATCAGAATAACTGTTAATATTTCTTAAAACTAAAGAACCCACTGTGACACACAATTTGCTGCAATATTTATTGGTTAACATTATTAGGGGCACAGCTTATAACTTTAATTAATTTATAAACTGAGAAAGTGGTTGGGGATGTGATTGACACTTTTTCACTTTATATAATAGTTCACTTCAATATAATCAGTGTAATGTTAATGTACCCACTGAGATAGAAGAGAGAGAGAACAGTCAGTGAACCATGAAAATTATTGAAGCACTGCTTGTACCTTTCAATAACATCACTAAAAATTTAATTGCAAATCTTTTCATTTCCATCAACCTTGAAACCGCATTACATCTTGATTCAAGATAGAATTCCTGAAGAAAAACTGACTGTGTTTATGTGGTGGTCTTAATAATGATAATCAGAATTTTTGCAAATTGTTGTATAGATTTTTTTAATGCATTTTTACTGTAATCAAAGTTCTTGCAAAAATGAATAAAAACTATTATTTAGTGCAATTAGTAAGATTGTACTTTAGTGATTGATGGAATACAGTATAATTTAAAGACTCTTATTTTCCTAAAATCGAATCCAGCCCAGACTGATGGAAGATATACATTTATTTCTCTTTCTCACTCCCCTTCTCCATCTCTCCCATTCTCTCTCTCTTTTCTACTCCCTTCCAGCACCCATCTCACGCTGATGCAGCCCAGGATACTCCTCTGATGTTGATATTAAGTTACGTTGTTGGAGAAGCATAGAGGAAGCTATACTCTGCATCTCTTACTATACCTGACAAAGTGAAACATTGGGACACATACCTTAACAGATATCAATGCTTTCACATGTTAGTATCAAATATACAAATCTGGGTGCAATGGGGCAAAATATTTATTTTACATCAGTGGAACACTTTTATTAATTGAATCAAGAATCCATCTGATCTTTTCATCAAATATTTAAATAACTGAAACAATCAATTTAACTTCTCTACAGTGCATGATGCAGCTTCTTTGTTGGCTTTTTATCGAATCATATTTTCTCTCAATAGTTTAACAGCAGTTCCCTCAAGTGAACCTTGTCTCTTTATAGTCTTAAAGCTTCAGTGTTCAGCAGTCTGCCCATGTAGTTTTGCATGACCTCAGGATTAACAGTTACCCTACTTGCAATAATCTGTTACATTGTGCTATAACATTCACTTTTGTAATAGCACATAACTTCAGGTACTACAACATGTATATATTTAAAATTAGCAGATCTTCTGTGGTATTGCTTATGCCAGGTCAGATAATATGCTAAAATATGTTTGAAGTGTAACTGGCCATAAATATGACACAGGAAGTATTTGCTATATACAAGATAGGGCTAATTTTCCAAGTTTGCATTGTGTTAAGTGATTTTTAAAAAATAATTCTTCGATTCTCTTCAATAGTCCTTCAGGACTGGTGTTTTTATAAATCCTTAGTAGTTCCTCATTATAGTTTTCTAGTAATTTTCCTCACTTTGCATTTGTGCTTTTCCTACCTCTTCAGTTCTGATTTGCTGCTGTTTTACTTTGTGCCAATAAATGTTACTACAAAATGTGGTGACAAAGGTGTGATAAACAGGAAGTACATGCTAGATGCAAGACTTTACAGAAAGATTAGTATTCTTGTAGTTTTATAGTCTCAGAAAATGAACAACATGCATTTATATAATAGCTTTTTAATGTAGCAAAATGTTCCAAGGTGCTTCATAGATGCAACGGAATAAAATCAATTCAAGCTCCTTCTTGATATCATTTCGTTATGATCATACCAGTGGGAATATTTGACTTTCATTTCTACTGCTGTTTCCTAAATAGAAGATACACAGCCCTTATTCAATGAGTGGAAGCACAAGTCTGTCATCTGTTATGATATTGAGTCCACCTGTTGGACAATAGTCATACGGAGTAGCTTACCTAACATGTTGGTTTATATTGAAGGTAAAAATAAGTAGAAATATCAGAGTTTGGACTGTAGACTAGATCAGTAAACAGCAATAAAAGGGAGACAGATGCCTTGGATTAAGGCACAGGTTTGCAAACGAGTCCACAGGTCAGATTTCTGTACTTACAGGGCTGGGCATACCATGTACTATGAGCACAGTGTACTCAAAATGCTTTATTAGATATTTTTTCTGCATTTGTTGACTTTCTAGCATGTTATCTTTGTTGCTGTATATTTCAATAAGAAAGTGAAAAAAAAACTCATGGCAGTTTAGGAAGAAAACTGGGAAATTCTCTCTGACCCCAAGGGCGATCGAGCTCAAGGAGACGATGTTGATTGGTTGATGCAACCCCCAATAACCCAACTACCTTCTACATGTAAATATGTTAGACGCTCTCAGGAACTCATCCAGCTCACTTTAGAATGCTTGCAGCAACTCCATACTCACTGGACAGGCTGGCCAATTATTGCAGATGTTGACGGCACTACTCTCATCTAACCTAGTTCTATGCTGATCTAACTTTAAAGTTATATACCCAGGTCTTCCCTAACCTGTCTAGCTTGAATAACCTATCCACTTTTGACCGTGTCTAATCCTTTTATTATTTTAAATACCTGAATCAAATCTTCACAAAGTCTATGCTTTTCAAAAGTAAAAAGCCCCAGCTGTCTTAGCCTATCCTGATAACTGATGGCCCTTAAAACAGGTATCACTCTAATGGTTTTTGCAATTATTTTATTATAATTTTGAAAGTAAGAAATTCAAAATTACAATCAGTAATCTAATTACAGCCCCATTAAGGATCTGTACAATGAGCATTCAACTGCATGGTGCACTTCCTGTAGTCGCACACCAGCTGCACATTGAGGGAGTGGAATCCCTTTCAGTTCATGAAAATTGACAAGTTCAAATGAGGAGCACGCAAGGCAATGACACCCTGCACCATTGGGAAGCTAGCAATCTGTGCAAAACCTCACGCTCGCTCCTCCTGCTTCTTTCTGGCCAGAGTGAATGAGATGAATGTGTTTCTCTTTGTATAGAAAGCCTTAGTGACTCCCCTTATACAGGAGTGCGCTTCAAACTGTGAGATGTTGCTTATATCTCCAGAAGAAGCCTGAATGGAGATAGAAGCATAAAAATTAAGAGCCACATTCACCTCGATAGCCACTGGCAATGCTGGCCTTGCCCTGCTTTGATGTTGCAGTTGTGGCTGCAGCAGTTGGCAGATTTCACTCACTACCTTTATTTGTAAAGTGAAAATGTCTCATGCATTGGTCCCTGCTGAAGTTGAGGTAAGAGGATTGCTCCCTGAAGACCCTCAGCGAATATGGCTTCCTGCTGAGTGCCCTTCTCCCTCTCCCTCTTCTCGCAGCTTGTCCTGCTCTGCGTGGCCTCTCTTCATCCTCCCAGTCATGTTCAATTTCCAGAGGATTCCTTACCAGGCCACCTATGTCTGGAAGCAACTTCTTTCAGCACAATATTTTATATGACAAAAAAGTACTGCAAAACCAGCCAGACCACTCCCTGCAGAATATTCAACTTTTAGCCAAGTATAGGAATCCTCCAAAAACGCGTACAATTACACCAGCAGCCAGAAGAAATAATCCAGCAACTAACCTGTAAGTACTTCATGATCCCTTTAAATAGTGCTGGTGGGGGAGGGTTCTTCATTCCGTTTAACATTGTGTTCAGCTGTGCGAGGGTCGAGACAGGTGTTGGCTGGAGTGTGGAGTTCAAAAATAGTAGTGGTAGCTTCAAGCCTTGCACACTGATTTGCGTCATCGTCTCGCTGCTCTACATGTTACCGGGGCTCGTTAGGCACATGCATATAAACACCTTTATCATAATAGTGTCGAAAGTGTGCGCATGCGCATCTCTGATCCCATTTGTGAGTCTTATGTGGCCACGTAGTGCCTAAAAACAGGCGCTGCACAGCCCAATTTAGCCCCCTTTTTCTTTCACCAAACATAGTCATTCTGGCATGAATTTATCAGCCCAGCAGATCTTAGTGCAGCTTCTAGGTTTTTGTCCAGCAATTGCAAGCAAAAAGTAAAAGAAAGACTTGAATTTATATAGCACCTGTCATGACCTCAGGACATCTCAAAGCGCTTTACAGCCAGTTAAGTACTTTTGAAGTGTAGTCACTGTTGTAATGTAGGAAACGCGGCAGCCAATTTGTGTACTGTAAGCTCACACAAACAGCACTGTGATAATGCTGTTTTTAGTGATGTTGATTGAAGGATAAATATTGGCCAGGACACCGGGGATAACTCCCCTGCTCTTTAAAATAGTGTCCTGGGATCTTTTACATCCACCTGAGAGAGCAGACAGGGCCTCTGTTTAACATCTCATTTGAAAGATGGCACCTCTGACAGTGCAGCACTCCAACAGAACAGCCTAGATTTTTGTGCTCAAGTTTCTGGAGTGGGACTTGAACCCACAACCTCTGACGCAGAGGCGAGAGTGCTACCAACTGAGCCATGGCTGACACGCTAAACAGTACTTTAACTTCATCAGTGTGAATGCTGACTCGCACACTGAGACGTGGGAGACACGCCAGACTCGTCCCTGCTCCCCAACTAGAGTGTGGCTGGATGCTGATTGTCCTTTACCATGTTAGAGTTGCTTGTTATTGGTTGGGTGTGCTTTCTTCTGCTGGATTGGAGTGGTGATTCTGATTGTTTGAGTTGACCACAGTGACAGCTCTCCTCTCCATACAATGTTGCTGGTGTTTCCATGGTGCTGAAGTCCGGCGTTTTCACCCGTGTTGCGCGCTTTGTTTGCAGATAACAAATAAGCAGTAACCAAGGAAGTAAAGTGCACACAATGATCAAAAAACACTTGCACACTCTGCTTTTCACCTTACCGTTTTACCAACAAATGCACAAAATGGTTGAAGTGCACATGCATACGCCATGCATATGAGTATTGAGATCGCATGGTGTATATTACTCTTTTTTAATTTACTGATCAAAAATGCAATTAGCCACATATGGATTCCCAATTAGCTACATGTGGCTAGTGGCTAATGTGCTGAACAACACTGCACTGGAACACCAACATGCGGCATCTCTACCTCACCTGAAAGCCTACCATGACCATGTCTCATAGTTTTATAATATTGCAAAAAGTATTTCCCCTTGATATAATTTTATAAATAGTGGGAACATTAAGGGATCCAAATTAGATCCATTGTTACCTTTATCATTTGTCTTTACGCCTACTAAACAGAAAGATGAAACCTAACTCCTCTCTAAGTAATAGTTCTTTCTTCAACCTGCTCACTGAGAGAGATAGTGGAGTACTGAAGAAAATGGCTGAACTCCAAACACTGTTCTTTTTTAAAGGCACAGTCTGATAAGCACGGTATAGAATTCCCCTAATGACTACCCTCGGACACAGTCTTCCATGCAGCATCACCTCCTGCTTTCTATCACCAAGCCAGTTTTTAGTGCAGCTAATAGGCTAGTTTAGACATAAACTTCTTCAAAAGCTTCATATGTGGTACTTGGCAGCTGTGACTGCTCTTCAAAGTAATTTGTTGTATGTGAAGCACTTAGGGATGCCCTGAGAAAGGTAAAGTGCTATATAAATGCATGTTTGTTCTTTTTTGTGTCTTCTGAAAATTCAATTAAGTATATCCACTGGGTAGCCTTTGCACACTGATTTAGTTACCTCCTCAAGGAATTCCAACAGATTAGTGAGGCATGGCCTTCTGCTTAAATCAGTGATGACTACTGCTTATGGACTTGGTGCTCTTTGGATAAATACTAACAGCATTCCATATAATGTTTTCAAATGTTTTCTCCACAGCGGATATTTGGCTAACTGATCTATAATTTAAAATTCATGTCTTCACTCCCTTTCTTCGAATATTGAGATAGCATTTGCAATGTTGCAGTTCTCAAGTACAGCTCCTAAAAGTATTATCCAAATAATTTATTTGACACAGAAGTCAAAATAACTAAAAAATATTTATTTGAATTTCTCTTGCTGCTATGCACAATGCACCATTATATTTTCATTATACTACTTTTAATACTTAATACATCTTTATCTGATTATTGGATGGCTCCCAGTCCTAATTTTTGATGGCTTGTATCTCTTATTTTGCTATGTTTTATTCTGCCACTGTGGTCTTGGTCTTGCTATTTTTCCTCAGAGATATACTTCCTTTCTATGAATAAAACATCTCTTCTCCACCTTCTGCTTGTAGACATATTTCAATATTTTCATTAGCTGTGTATCCTTTTATATTTTCAGTTCTTTTTTCCCCATTTGCTTATTTATGTTTACAGACATGTTAATTTAAACTTTATTTGGAGGGGTTTAGTTAACATGAATTATTACTTTTATGATTTGCTCCAACAGCTTAATTTCCCATCTAGTAATGGCAGAATTTTTGAAAAAGTTCCTTCTAATTGAGAAAACTGCCCAGTTATCTACAAAGTCAATCACAACATTTTAATAACTGCTCATGGATGTCAGTTATCTAATGCATTCTTCCAAGATAACACTGAGTCATCATTAGAATAGTTTAATGTCTCAAAAAAAAAATAATTGGCAGCAGTGCCTGGATTCTGTTCGCCCTGTGCGAAAGATTCCACTTCTCACTTCCTCTGTCATGGGAGCCAACTTCTTTGCCTTCACACCAATAAAGCAAGCACCAAATAAATTTGGTAAGAACTGAGCTCTGACTTTGAGGTACCAGCTATTCTCCTCTGGTGACTGGCCTACTTGCTTCCTTGAATTCTAGTGACTGCTCACTGCTGCTGAAACCCTCATCTGTGCCTTTGTTACCTCTAGACTTGACTATTCCAACACTCTCTTGGCCAGTATCCCATCTTCCACCCTCCATAAACTTCAACTCTTCCAAAACTCTGCTGCCCGTATCCTAACTCGCACCAAGTCCCATTCACCCAAGACCCCTATGCTCGCTGACCTACATTGGCTCCCGGTTAAGCAATGCCTCGATTTTAAAATTCTCACCCTTGTTTTCAAATCCCTCCACGGCCTGGTCCCTCCCTATTTCTCTAACCGCTTCCAGCCCTACAACCCTCCGAGATCTCTGCGATCTTCCAATTCTGGCCTCGTGTTCATCCTCACTCCAGCCTTCAGCTACCGAGGCCCTAAGCTGTGGAATTCCCTCCCTCTACCTCTCGACCTCTCGACCTCTCGACCTCTCGACCTCTCTACCTCTCTACCTCTCGACCTCTCGACCTCTCTACCTCTCTACCTCTCGACCTCTCGACCTCTCGGCCTCTCGACCTCTCTACCTCTCTACCTCTCTGCCTCTCTGCCTCTCGGCCTCTCTGCCTCTCTGCCTCTCTACCTCTCTACCTCTCTGCCTCTCTGCCTCTCTGCCTCTCGGCCTCTCTGCCTCTCTACCTCTCTACCTCTCTGCCTCTCTACCTCTCTACCTCTCTACCTCTCTGCCTCTCTACCTCTCTACCTCTCGACCTCTCTACCTCTCGGCCTCTCGACCTCTCTACCTCTCTGCCTCTCGACCTCTCTACCTCTCGGCCTCTCGACCTCTCTACCTCTCTGCCTCTCGACCTCTCTACCTCTCTACCTCTCTGCCTCTCGGCCTCTCGGCCTCTCTGCCTCTCTGCCTCTCTGCCTCTCTACCTCTCTGCCTCTCTACCTCTCTACCTCTCGACCTCTCTACCTCTCTCTCCTCCTTTAAGATGCTCCTTAAAATCTACTCCTTTGGCAAAGTTTTTGGTCACCTGTCCTAGTATCTCTTTATGTGGCTCAGTGTTTGATAATGCTCCTGTGAAGCACCTTGGGACGTTTTACTACATTAAAGATGCTATATAAATGCAAGTTGTTGTTGCTGCAGAGGAGCTCGGAGATGCAGAGGAGGGAAAATCAAAACATTGGTTTAAAACTGTTCTTTTTTTGAGTATGTTAGTCCAGGATTCCAGTCTCAACCAGGTGTAGCACTTCCCACTAAGTTGGTGTGCACTGTAAGGGATTGTCCAACACATTACTTCAGCAGACGAATGCATGTTTCTTGAGTTCTTTTTCTGTTCATTTTTGTCCCCTCTCCTGAACCTGCTGACTGTCTGTTGGGGTATGATTCCAAGGGTACTGGACATTTTCCAGAACATCAGCCAAGTGTCCATTATTCACATGCAAGCATTGATGGTGAGTGGCTGCAGGTTATTTGGTTGCACGGGCATCACATCTGAACCCAAACCTATACACACTCTATATTGATGCGCACTCAGAATTTTGGGAGGGCAGGGGTAAAATCACTGGATAGTGATCAGGAGCAGGAACCCTGGGCATTCCCCCCACCCCCCCTCTAACCAAGGGATGCTGAGGCCAGTTGTTGAGGCCTACTACTGCCACTGGGGCTGAGATCAACTAACCGGGATTGAACGGATACTTTCCTGATCTGTTTTGTTCAGCTACTTAGTGGATAAACTTGTTGCACCACTGGGAAACCCTGCCGCCAAATAGTCATAGAGTCATAGAGTTATACAGCACAGAAAGAGGCCCTTCAGCCCATCGCGTCTGCGCCGGTAATCTAATCCCATTTTCCAGCATTTGGTCCGTAGCCTTGTATGCTATGGCATTTCAAGTGCTCATCCAAATGCTTCTTGAATGTTGTGAGGGTTCCTGCCTCTACCACCCTTTCAGGCAGTGAGTTCCAGATTCCAACCACCCTCTGGGTGAAAAAGTTCTTCCTCAAATCCCCTCTAAACCTCCTGCCCCTTACCTTGAATCTATGCCCCCTTGTTATTGACCCCTCTACTAAGGGAAAAAGTTCCTTTCTATCTACCCTATCTATGCCCCTCATAATTTTGTACACCTCAATCAGGTCCCCCCTCAGCCTTCTCTGCTCCAAGGAAAACAACCCCAGTCTGTCCAGTCTTTCTTCATAGCTGAAGCACTCCAGCCCAGGTAACATCCTGGTGAATCTCCTCTGCACCCTCTCCAAAGCAATCACATCCTTCCGATAGTGTGGCGACCAGAACTGCACACAGTATTCCAGCTGTGGCCTAACCAGCGTTTTGTACAGCTCCATCATAACCTCCCTGCTCTTCTAATCTATGCCTCGGCTAATGAAGGCAAGTATCCCATATGCCTTTTTAACCACCTTATCCACCTGTTCTGCTGCCTTCAGGGATCTATGTACATGCACACCAAGGTCCCTCTGATCCTCTGTCTTTCCTAGGGTCTTACCATTCATTGTGTATTCCCTTGCCTTGTTAGTCCCTCCAAAATGCATCACCTCACACTTTTCAGGGTTAAATTCCATTTGCCACTGTTCCGCCCATCTGACCAACCCATCTATATCGTCCTGCAGACTGAGGCTACCCTCCTCGCTATTTACCACCCCACCAATTTTCATGTCATCTGCGAACTTACTGATCATACCTTTTACATTCACATCCAAATCATTAATGTAGACCACAAACAGCAAGGGACCCAGCACCGATTCCTGCGGTACCCCACTGGACACAGGCTTCCAGTCACAAAAACAACCTTCGACCATCACCCTCTGCCTTCTGCCACTAAGCCAGTTTTGGATCCAATGTGCCAAGGCACCCTGGATCCCATGACCTCTTACCTTCTTGACCAGTCTCCTATGCGGGACTTTATCGAAAGCCTTACTGAAATCCATGTATACCACATCCACTGCACTACCCTCATCCACACACCTAGTCACCCCCTCGAAAAATTCAATCAAATTGGTCAGACATGATCTTCCCTTGACAAAGCCATGCTGACTATCCCTGATTAATCCTTGCCTCTCCAAGTGGAGACTAATTCTGTCCCTCAGAATTTTTTCCAATAATTTCCCTACCACTGATGTTAGGCTCACTGGCCTGTAAGTCCCTGGTTTATCCCTACTACCCTTCTTGAATAATGGTACTACGTTAACTGTTCTCCAGTCCTCTGGCACATCCCCTGTGGCAAGAGAGGTTCTGAAAATTTGTGTCAGAGCCCCTGCAATCTCCCCCTTTGCCTCACACAGCAGCCTGGGATATATCTTGTCCGGGCCTGGGGATTTATCCACTTTTAAGCCTGCTAAAACCACTAGTACCTCCTCCCTCTCGATGCTAATATGTTCAAATATATCACAGTCCCCCTGCCCGATTTCTATGTCTACATCGGCCTTCTCCATAGTGAACACAGATGCAAAAAATTCATTTAAAACCCCACCTACATCTTCTGGCTCCACGCACAAATTGCCACGTTGGTCCCTAATGGGCTCTACTCTTTCCCTAGTTATCCTCTTGCCCTTAATATACTTATAAGACACCTTAGGATTTTCCTTTATTTTGCTCGCCAGTGTTATTTCATGGCCCCTCCTCGCTCTCCTAATTTCTTTTTTAAGTATCCCCCTGCACTTTTTATACTCCTCTAGGGCTTCCTCTGTCTTTAGTCCTTTTTATCTGCCAAAAGCCCCCCTTTTTTTCCTAATCCATTCTTGTATATCCCTTGACATCCAAGGTTCCCTGGGCTTGTTGGTCCCACCCTTGACCTTTACAGGAACATGTTGCCATTGTACTCTCTCAATTTCCTTTCTGAAAGACTCCCATTGCTCTGATGTGGATTTTCCTACAAGTAGCTGATCCCAGTCCACTTTGGCCATATCCTGCCTTATCATATTAAAATCGGCCTTCCCCCAATTTAGAACCTTTATTTCCGGTCCATCTCTGTCCTTTTCCATGACTACCTTAAATCTCACCGAATTATGGTCACTGTCACCAAAGTGCTCACCTACTAACACTTCTACCAGTTGCCCGGCCACATTCCCTAGAATTAGGTCCAGTACCGCCCCCCTCTCTTGTAGGACTTTCCACATGCTGGCTGAAAAAGCTCTCCTGGATGCACTTTAAGAATTCTGCACCCTCTAAGCCTTTCACACTCTGACTATCCCAATTAATATTGGGGAAGTTGAAATCCCCCACTATTATTACCCTATTATTTGCACATTTCTCGGAGATTTGCCTACATATCTGTTCCTCTATCTCCCCCTGACTGTTTGGGGGCCTATAGTACACTCCCAGCAAAGTGCTTGCCCCCTTTTTGTTTTTAAGTTCTACCCATATGGCCTCATTAGAGGAACCTGTTAATATATCATCCCGCCTTACAGCAGTAATTGACTCCTTAATTAATATTTTGACACCCCCTCCTCTTTTACCCCCCCCCCCTCTATCTCGCATGAAGATTCTATACACCGGAATATTGAGCTGCCAGTCTTGCCCCTCCCTCAACCATGTCTCCGTGATAGCAACAATATCATACTCCCATGTGTTCATCAACACCTTCAGTTCATCCACCTTATTCGCAAGACTCCTTGCAGTAAAATAAATGCCATCCAGCCTTGCCCTACTCCCTTGTGCCGTTACATATTTGCTCTGCCTTCCAAGCTGACTTGTTTTTTCCTCTATATTTGGCTGCACATCACCCCCTATTATAGCTCCACTCTGTATCCCATCCCCCTGCCAAGTTAGTTTAAAGCCCCCCCAACAGTGCTAGCAAACCTCCCCGCAAGGATATTTGTCCCGTTCTGGTTCAGGTGCAACCTGTCCGACTTGTACAAGTCCCACCTTCCCCAGAAGCAGACCCAGTGATCCAGGAAACTAAAGCCCTCCCTTCTGCACCAACTCTTTAGCCACGCATTCATCTGCTCTATCCTCCTATTCCTATACTCACTAGCACGTGGCACCGGGAGTAATCCAGAGATTACAACCTTTGAGGTCCTGCTCTTTAATCTGCTACCCAGCTCCCTAAATTCTTGCTGCAGGACCTCATCCCTCTTCCTACCCATGTCATTGGTCCCAATGTGAACCACGACTTCTGACTGTTCACCCTCCCCCTTCAGAATGCCCTGCAGCCATTCAGTGACATCCTTGACCCTGGCACCAGGGAGGCAACAAACCATCCTGGAGTCACGTCTATGGCCACAGAAATGCCTATCTGTTCCCCTTACGATAGAATCCCCTACCACTATTGCTCTCCCACCCTTTTTCCTCCCTTCCTGAGCAGCAGAAGCACCCCCGGTGCCAGGAAGTTGGCTGCTGCTGCCTTCCCCTGGTAAGTCATCCTCCTCAACAGTATCCAAAACAGTATACCTGTTTGAGAGGGGGATGGCCACAGGGGTCCCCTGCACTACCTGCCTGCTTCTACTGCTCCGCCTGATGGTCACCCATTTCCCTTCTGCCTGTGCAGCCCTTACCTGCGGTGTGACCAACTCACTAAACGTGTTCTCCACGACCCTCTCAGCATCGCGAATGCTCCAAAACTCATCCATCCGCAGCTCCAGCGCCTCAATGCGGTCTGCTAGAAGCTGCAGCTGGATACATTTCCGGCACACATGGTCGTCAGGGACACCGGCAGTGTCCCTGAATTCCCACATAGCGCAGGTGGAGCATAACACGGGGCTGGGCTGTCCTGACATGACTTACCCTTTAATTAATTTAAATTAATTCAATACCCCCAATTAAAGATATACTCTAGGGCGCTTGTATGGCAGAAGTCCCTGCTACACCACAGAGACCCTAGAAAATATAAACTGCAGAATTGAAATTACCTTACAGCTAAATGATATATTTAAGGGCCCTGGTTTATAAACAGTCCCCGCTACACCACAGAGACTTTAGAAACTATAAACCACAGAGTTAAAGTTTAAAGAGAGAGAAATACTCACCAACCAATCACTTACCTGCTTCCTGGTGATGCCACACTTTGATTACTTTTTACCTCTCTCCCCCACTGCTGAATTGGTAAGCCTCGCTGCTGCCGCCGCTTTTAACTGCTGCCGGTCGCTGCTCTCACCCAGGTCCAGCCGGAGTGGTCAGGCCTCACTGCTGCCGCCGCTTTTAACTGCCGCCGGTCGCTGCTCTCACCCAGGTCCAGCCGCTGTGGTCAGGCCTCGCTGCTGACGCTGCTTTTAACTGCCGCCGGTCGCTGCTCTCACCCAAGTCCAGCCGCTGTGGTCAGGCCTCGCTGCTGACGCTGCTTTTAACTGCCGCCGGTCGCTGCTCTCACCCAAGTCCAGCCGCTGTGGAATTTTTTATTACCATTTTCAGGATATGTTAACATAAAGTATAATCATTGCTTAAATGTATAATTGCTAAAAGTCTTGTGTCTGTCATAATGGTGACAGGTACTTCTGATGCAGCAACAACAATTTGCAATTATATAGCACCTTAAACGTCTTAAGGTGCTTCACAGGAGCGTTATCGAACAATATTTGACCACATAAGGAGCTATTAGGCCAGTTGACCAAAAGCTTTGTCAAAGAGGTAGGTTTAAGGAGCATCCTAAAGGAGGTGGAGAGGTTTATGGAGGGAATTCTAGAGCTTCAGGCCTTGGCAGCTGAAGGCATAACTGGTAAAATTAGGGATGCGCAAGAAGCCAGAATTGGAGGAGCGCACAGATCTCGGAGGGTTGTAGGCAATGTTCCCCGTAATTTTTTTTGGGTGTGCGACCCCTTTAAGTGGCTGTGCGCCCCATTCGTGCACCTTGGGAAAAGCCGGTCCCGGGCTGCGCGGGACCGGCAGAGAGCTGAGCTGTGCGGCCACGCAGCTTATAGGGAACGTTGGTTGTAGTGCTGGAGAAGGTTACAGAGATAGGGAGGGGCGAGGCCATGGAGCGATTTGAAAACAAGGATGAAAACTTTTAAATCGAGGTGTTGCTGGTACGGGAGCCAATGCAGGTCAGCGAGCACAGGGGTGTTGGGTGAAACGGGACTTAGTGCGAGTTAGGATATGGGTAGCAAAGTTTTGGATGGGCTCACGTTTACAGGGAAACTAATTGGTCTGGAGTTACATTATAACTTAGAGATGCTGCAGTCACTGTCTGCTAAAGTGTAAGACACCTGGGAGTAGAATCTAACTATTGGTGGAAGTTGTTGCCCTCTGCCCGATGGTGCTGGCAGCAGGTCTGGTCCATTTTAAGGGCTGGTCCTCATTGGCACCAGGCTGGCAAGCTGTGGGTGGAAACTGCAATATTGTGCGACACTCATGCTCCTCTCTGCCCCGCAAACCTAAATACAGACTCGCACAGGGGCTCCTCTTCAGCTGGACCACCAGCTGATACTGAACGGAGCGTGCATGGCATTTGCTCTGTCCAGTACAATCCTAAAATGACAATCCGGTTCATATGTATGTCACAGGGCTGTTATTTGCATTTTAAATGGGTCCTACCACCTGACTTGAGGGTGGGGCGCTGCTGTCACCCAGAGGTAGGCTCAGGGAAAGATTGTCGTGTCCACAACAATGATTGGAACAGCGTCTTAAGTAGTTCACCAGAATTTTCGGGGCTCTTTCCTCAGGGCGGGACGCCTCAAAAGCTACCTCCTGATTTGGCGGTCGAAAACACTTTTGTGCATGTGGTCTCATTGAAAATGGGTAGAGTGAGAGGGTAGTGAAACTACAGAGAGAAAAAAAACAAAATCACAGATTACGTCACACTCTAAAACATTTTCACCTGGCCATTGTAACATTCAGATATGGGTTTTTTTAAATGTCCATTTTAGATGTCCATTTAAAATGTGTATCTTCTATCTATTATCTATTCTATTATTATCTTATATGTATAAACGAGTCAATCTGTCTGTCTGTCTGTCCTTCTGTCTGTCTGTCCTTCTGTCTGTCCTCACGTGTGCATCGGTCCGGCTATGCGCTCGAAAGTTACAGAGCGTACCTACGCGTGTGTTAAGTCGAAAGAAAGCTTACCTTTCCAAAACGGTCGTAAGCGTATTTACGTTTCGGCCGGACGAAAATCGCGCCCGCGGTATCCGAAAAATGTTCAAAATTCCGCTCATTAGCATCTCATTATCCGCTCATTAGCGACAGAGTGACCTCGAGGTCGACCAATCGTACGCCGGGTTCCTGGCGCGTGCGGCCGGGCCCTCCTACGGTCGAGTGACGGGACGATTGACCAATCCTACGCTTCGGTGACCTGACAGTCGACCAATCGGTGCGTGTGTGGGCTGGCCTTATCGTTCTCAACCGAGGTGAGTCGCCGCCATCTTGATTCCAAACTTTTCCTTTCTTTTTCCCGCTTTCTGCGTCTTTCAAAAAAACGTTGCTTTTAAAACACATATTGTTTTTTAAAAAAGTTAATTACTTTCTAAATCTTTTATCTAATCTCATTAATTTTCCTACCTTTCCCCGTTTTTCCAGGTAGGCCTCGAAGCCTCGGCCTCTCCTCCGCACCCACGCCCGAGCTAGGCACCTCCCGGCCCTAGTCAACAAGTGGCCCCCGATCGCCGCCATCTTTGTGAAGGCTGGAGGGGCGGGCCTCAGCCGAGCGCCGCTACCTTAGTAAAGGGTGTGCGCGCAGCAGGAGCAGCTGAGACGCGGCGTCTCTCTCTGTTCCCCGCTCGGCTCGGGAGTGCTGATCTCGGGCGGGGCTTGGAGAGCGGGAAGGGGTACCCCAGCAACCGGGCCCGCCGGCCATCTCTCACAGCCGCAATCGGCGCTCTTCAAGACAGCTCGGGAGGGCCGGGCCATGTCAGTGCGTGGGGCGGCACGGAGCTCCGTGGAGCCATCGCCGGCGCTGGGCTCGGGTGCTTTGTGGCCTGCGGCCGAACAGCGGCTGCGGACTTCGAGCTGACCGGGGCGCTGGACTCGGCTGGGCCATGTCTTTGCGGGTGTTCGCCTCGGCCAACGGCATCAGGGTGACGGCCGAGGGAACACGTTCATCCAGGTGCTGAGGCATGGGCCCCGGGGCGGAAAGAGGGATTGGAGCGGGGATGAGGGCTCGGGCAGGGGAGAGGGAGAGGGGGGAGACAGAGGGGGAGGAGGGGGAGAGGGAGGAAGGGGGTAGGGGAGGTGGTGAGAGGGAGGAGGAGGGGGTAGGGAGGTGGTGAGAGGGAGGAGGAGGGGGAGAGGGAGGAGAGGAGGGGAGAGAGAGAGGGTGGGGGGAGGGGAGAGAGAGAGGGTGGGGGGAGGGGAGAGAGAGGGTGGGGGAGGGAGAGAGAGAGGGTGGGGGGAGGGGGGGAGAGAGAGAGGGTGGGGGGAGGGGAGAGAGAGGGTGGGGGGAGGGGAGAGAGAGGGTGGGGGGAGGGGAGCGAGAGGGTGGGGGGAGGGGGGGAGGGAGGGAGAGAGAGTAAAGCAGGGAGAGACGGGGAGGGAGAGAGAGAGGGGGAGGGAGGGAGAGCGTGAGGAGAGGGGGAGGGAGAGTAAAGCAGGGAGAGACGGGGGAGGGAGAGAGAGGGTGAGGGAGGGAAAGAGTGAGGGGGTGGGACAGGGAGGAGAGCTTACCTTCTTTCTTCGC